>NC_090445.1:93935132-94241561 GCF_031143425.1 Pleurodeles waltl | reverse complement strand
TAACTAACCTTGTGGAACACCCTCACTAAAAAAGAAACTGTGTCCATCATGAGGCCCATCTACTCTGGAGCCCCAGCATACCCTGATCCCCACCACACTTTCAACCTCGGCAATCAACTCATCAGCAGAAAACTCACGAAGGCCCTTAACTCCTCGATCACCTTGGCCCACTTTCCCCAGAAATGGAAACATGCCGATGTGAAGCCATGGCTGAAGAAACAATCTGCGGACCCAGGAGAACTCAAGAACTACTGACTCATCTCCCTGCTTCCCTTCCCAGCCAAGGTCCTTGAGAAAGCAATCAACATCCAGTTAACCAGACACCTGGAGAACCACAACCTTTTGGATCTCTCCCAAACCGACTTCAGAGTACAGCACAGCACAGAGACAGCTCTAGTCGCATCCATGGATGACATCAGAATGCTACTAAACCTCGACCTCTCAGCAACCTTCAACACCGTATCCCACCACACACTGATCAACAAACTCCACCACATCGGAATCCAAGGAGCAGCCCTCAAGTGGATCGCTTCCTACCTTACAGGAAGGATGCAGAAAATCATCATCCCTCCCTACTCCTTGTTCCCTAGGAACATCAAGACTCATCCCTCAGCCCAACCCTTTTCAACATCTACATGACACCCCTGGCCAACATCATCAGGAGACACAGACCCAACATCATCTCCTACACCGATTACACTCAACTCATCCTCTCCCTTACAAATAACTGAACGACCATCAAAGACAGGTTTCAAAGATGCATGAAAGAGGTGAACATCTGGATGAACAACAACTGCCTCAAACTCAACACAGACAAGACAGAAGTACTCATTTTCTGGAAAGACAAGGACACCCTATGGGACAACGAATGGTGGCCACCTGAGCTGGGCCCCAGCCCCAAACCTTTTGAATACGCCCGCAACCTCAGCATCGTCTTCGAAGCACCAGCTTTTCATGAAGAAACAGGTCAGCGCTGTCTCCACCACCTGCTTCCTCATCCTCCGAATGCTCAGGACGATCTTCAGATGGCTCTCATTCAACACCATGTGAACTGTCACACAAGCTCTCATCACCAGCAGACTTGATTATGGGAACTCCCTCTATGTAGGAATTACTGGCCAACTCAGGAAGAAAGTCCAGACCATCCAGAACACAGCAGCCAGACTCATCCTCAAGCTCCCCAAACAGATTGACATTGGCTACCAGTCGCAAAGAGGTGCTAGTTCAAGCTGCTCACTCATGCTTACAAGGCACTAGACAAGGAAGGACAGGCCTACCTCAACAATTGAGTGACCTTCCACCAGCCCACCAGAGAACTCCACTCCTGATCCCTCTCCTTGGCAACCACCCAGCGCATCCACTGGGCAAACAGAGGAGGCCGCTCCTTCTTCCACCTGGCGGCTAAGACCTGGAACACCCCTTCCCCCTGCACCTCAGAGCCTCATCATTGATCCAACAATTCAGGAAGGACATCAAGACCTAAATGTTCAATGAACGGGAACAAGCAGCATGATCCCGCAGCACAAGCCCACTGCGCCTTGAGACTCACAGGTGAAGCAGCCACGCTATACAAATCCTGATTGATTAATAGAAGGCATTTCCGTTTTTTTGCCAGATCTTTGAGGCTTGGCTTATGAAGCCATGCCATCTCACGAGAACTGCTAATTGTGTGGTGCTAACAGCAACTCTATTTTGATTTAGAATAGCGAGAATTCCTGGCAGAGTGATTAACGGGTGGTAATATAGCAATCTGGGTAGTAGTCTTTTATTTAATCTCAGAAGGAATAGAAGATGCAATCTGATTCCTATCCAAGGCTTACCAGTCACACATCCCAAAATCAGGTACGGTAACCCAATAAGCTAAATATTCTGAGCCCTGTACATTTGTGCTGTTCCAAACAAGCATTTTTGTTTCATTTTATCAACTGAAGTAGCGACCATATACAACCCAGTATACATTTTTATAGTTCTCACCAGCATAAACCATCACAGGAGTTAAAGCGACATGTACTGCCAGCTATCCCCCAACAATGTATTCACCTAAATACAGCATACAATTGTTCAACCAATCCTGAGGAATTGGGGCGCCCTCAGTAAGATTCTGCCAGGTGTCTTCAATTGGTTGGGGTTATACTCTCCTATCTGCATGTAGGGCTCGATTTAAATAGGCTATGAGCTTGCACCCCTTCCCCTCGCCGGCATACCTAGCAGGGTGACCAGTTTGTGAGACAGCTTTGTAGCCCTGGTTAAATGAAGGCCAGAGCTGTCTAGCCGTTGAAGCCATTTTCGCATACTGTAAAAATTGGCCTGCACCCAGGCGAAACTGAGCCTTGTGCCAGGTAATAAATCTACCCTCCGGGTAAAGATCAGAGTGCAATATGCAACCCCCTTCCTGCCAACATTATTTGTGCTATCTGCCCGAAAGGGGAGAAGATCCAGATATTCATGTCTGGGCGGTAAGGCTCTCTTTTATTAATCTGTCTTACTGATCTTTCTCAGATTTTCCCCATAAGGCGGACTAAGTGAGGGTATTTATGGGGTATTCTACTGCCCTGCATTAGGAGTTCCCCCAGTTGGTGACCCTTGTGAGATCCTTCCAACAATGTCAGTTCGCAGTTTTGCTTACCACCCAACCTCTGCACTGTATGTTGTAATTGAGCAGCTATATAGTACAGTTCCATATCGGGAACATCAAGTCCTCCCTTCTCCCATTGTTGTTTGTGGGTAGACAAACTCTGCATCTTTTTCCCTGCCATAAAAGCTCCACTATTAATTTCTCTAGCTCCCTAAAAACCTGATGGGGATTTTCATAGAATGAGCCTTGCATTACATAAAAACAGCAGGGCAAGACTGCCACATTCAGAAGTGCAATCTTGCCCATTAATGACAGATGCAGGGTATTCCAAAACTATACAGAGGGTTTCAGGCCTGCCAGAACCCTCCCCGTGTTAGGATCATAGAAGCCTTGCTCCTGATGTGCGATATGGAGGCCCAGGTACCTAACGCTATCCACTTTCCAGGGCAGGTCTGACGGTGGCAGCTTACCATGCGGACAGCCAGCCAGGCATCCCGGCGAATACAGAGCAGATTCAATATGTTAACCCTGAGGCCTGAAAACTCCCAATGTTCTTGCATAACATTCAGGAGGATCAGGACTGAGATATCTGATTGCCTCAGGTATACCTTGGCATCATCAGCATACAGTAAAACAATATGCTCTGTGTCATCCACTAATATTCTCCATCCCCCAAGGGTCTGATGGAGGTGGCAATCCAGCGGCTCCACAGCTATGGCAAAGATCAAGGGAAACAGGGGACATCCCTGTCTGGTGCCGTGCTGTAACATAAATTCCTCTGAAATATAGCATCCTGTATGAACTCGTGCCCGTGGATGTGCATTAAGCAGCTTGATCCAGTCTATGAAGGGGGTGCCCAGTTCCGCCCTTTCCAACACTTTCCACTCATACTTCCAATTAAGGGAGTCAAAAGCCTGTTCGAAATCTAAAAAGGTAAGAGCATAACATCCCTCCTGAACATGTGGGGCATGCATCACACAGGCCAGATGCCGCAGATTGCGTATATGATGTTTCTTCAAGGAATAAACCCCGATTGATCGACATGGATCAGACACAGGCGATATGGGAGGAGTCAGGTTGCCAAAAAATGACTGAGGAGCTTAAAGTCCACATTCAGCAATTGAAATAGGGCGGTACAACCCTATTTCTAGCTGGTCTCCACCTGGATTGGGTATCAATGTTATGAGGGCTTCATTCACCGTTCGTAGGCTTTGGCATATACCTCAACCAATTTGCTGGCAGGCCATCCCCACCCGGTGCTTTCGCTATTGTTAGGGACTGCAATGCTTCCATCAGTTCCTGCTTACTGAGTTTGGCACCCAATATTTTTGTTCTCCATGAGATATAGACGGCTACGGACGTTGACTTAGGTAGTTTGATAAGTCCTCCATTTCCCCTGGCAATCGTGGGTGTTCATATACCATGCACATATGTTCAGTAACTAGCTCATTTATGGCTTGCTGTGTGTGGACCTCACATCCCCTTTGGTTCCTTATTGCGAGAATGGGCTGTGGTGTCAATTCCGATCTAATGAGCCAGGCCAATAGCTTGCCTGATTTCTCCCCCTCAATGTACCATCTCTGCCTAGCCCTTTTCTTAGCGTATTTTCCTAGTTGGTCCCATAAATCACACAGTCTGTGTTTTTGCCTACCCCAAACTATTTTTAGGGATGGATCTGTGGAAAGATTATTTTCCATTATCTCTAGTTCTTATTCCTGTTTGGATAAGTCTTGTTCCAGTGCGCGACGCACCCCAACTGCGGCGACTATACATATTCCTCAGGTGACCACTTTCAGAGTATCCCATTCTATGTTTCTAAGTCTGTGGTTCCCCAGTTTTTCTTAAAATAATGAGTTAAGGCAGTGACCAGTGTGTCCCTAAATGCTGTATCTGATAAAGACTCAACATTTAATCGCCACAACAGGATTTTGGGTAGTTCCCTATGTAAGGAGTGAGTTAATAAAAGAGTGAGTGATCAGAAATGTAGTGTGCTAAGTATTGGATGTCATGGGCTTAGTGTGCCGCCGTTGCCTGAAGAAAAAGTCACTCAAGACGACTATATGTTGTTGTGACCGGAGTGTTACATAAGTATGTGTGTGTGAAGGGATGCCAATGGTGCCAGATATCAAGCAGTCCCAGGCTTTGCAGGGCCTGGTGGACCACAGCTGTAGCACAGGGTTTTGCTCCTAACTGGGGGGGAGGGCATCTGTCTGCGTTTCCATCTGTCCTTTAAATCATTGTTTTTATTAGTTAGATGTGAGATTTACATTTCTCTTTTTTTTCTAACCACAAGCACTCGTTCTTTTGGCACTCTTTTTTTGTCCTTCTACTTTTTTGATAGGGGATTTTGTATGTGAATATGCAATTTATTTTTGTACATGAATAAAAGAAGTTTATTAAATAATTGTCCAATTATGCTGCATGTAAATGTTAGTGTTTATGTATGCTAGAATCGGTCCAAGAGTGGGCAATGTAGTCTTCTTATAATCATTTCTACCCAGCCCCTCTTGGGTTTGGCAGGGTTACCCTCTGTGCTTTATATCATACTCTTAGAGTAGGTGCTGACCTGCAAACGGTTTTTTGCTTTTCGATTTGGTAATTTGCTTACATTTTGAGAAAAGTATTGTTCAAAATGACTTTTGGGAAAGAAACATTATCCTACAGTGAGGATTATATCAATAGACTTATACAGGGCCAAACAGGTACTGATTTTTGGGGGATTGTTCCTTCTGTGATTGATTTATCATTGAGTGAAAGGATCATAAACTAGAGCGATTGGAGAAAAAACTAGTATGCACTCAATTACATGGTCATTTACCAACAAAACATCTACAATCTAATACCATTCCATAAGGCATACAAGTCAGAAATGAACCAGCAATTTTTGTAGACAATCCTAAATTCAAAGAGAATTTTAGTTTGGTAGCAAATAATTGTTCTAAGCATTGGATGGTCTTAGGAGTGGAGACAGCATTAGAGGAAGTTCAGAAACTAATGAAGGAAATTGCTGATCTCAAAATAGAGATTTTAGACAACAAAGCATTGGTTAATGCGAGAGAGGCTTTGGAACGCCTAGACAGAACAATGAAAGACTTTGATAACAATACGCAGACTTATAAATTGGATAAATTGGCCAGGGATATTAGTTTCTGTGACAAGAAAGTGACTTATCCGTATTTGTCAGAGGGATTTTACAAACAAGATTCAAGAGGGAGATTTTCAACGAGAGGACGTGGTGGACCGAGACGATACACAACTTTCTCGGAATCCTCAGGTTCAACTGGTGGGGGTGGGAGAGTGATAATGAACAACCTTCTACAAGTACTGCTCCTCATAATCACGATATACATCAGTTAGATTTGACCTCGGGTCCTTTTTTTAGGACCAACACAATGGACCCCACAGGGAGGGGGTGGACGCCCATGGAACAGGGGTTTTCCCAGAGAACGAGGGTGGGGCAGGGGACGATACAGAGGCAGGAAACAAGTACGCTTCCAACAGGAAGATCATGGAGAGCTTCAAACTCGGAGACAACATTACAGGTGGTGAATCTATCTAACCCGGTGGTGAACTTATCAGTCTACCAGTTATCACCAAAGGAAGAACAGATTCTATCTAAAGGACTATCTTTTGTCCCAATAAATTTACCCAAGTCTTTCAATCTCAAAATGGACATACACCAGTTTTTTCGGAAAGTCAGACTGAGGTATTATTTCAGTAAAAATAGACCTGGTCCCTCTATCTCTGTAACCTGTCTGCGAACATCTTCTACTTTTACTTTTCCTGCCCATTTGATGTCACATAAAATCCTGACTTTTGAACAGGTAGTCATGAGAGATACGATGAACATGATCTCCAAGGGGAGATACGTTAAGTATAACACCACTAAAGCGGAGAAGGAGGCACTATCTACTTTGAAATCCAATAGGGAGATAGTGATAAAACAGGTGGATAAGGGAGGAGCGATTGTAGTACAAAATACCAATGATTATAAAGATGAAATCCTTATGCAATTGGCAGATACAGAGAGTTATTTGAAGTTAGAACGTGACCCTACTAGTGATTTGAGAGATTCGATTAAACGGGTCACTGGTGAAGGTTTAATGATGGGGTTTTTATCAGATTTGGAATATGAGTTTTTGAATACAAAGAATCCACGTATTTCAACGATTTATATACTTCCTAAAATCCATCAAAATCTCTTGAAGCCCCCGGTCGCCCGATTATATTGGGATGTGGCTCTATCCTTGAACCAGTTTGTAAATTTCTTTTTGAAATCGTTAGCACCAATGACAGAGGCCTATCTTAGAGACACAATGGAGACTATTAAAATGACTGATAATTTACAATTTGATAGTGGAAAACAAATTTTGGTGACAATGGATATTGTTTAACTATATACTAACATCCCCCAGGGACATGCCTTACAGGTGATCAAAGAAGTATTGGATGGGAGGTTACAGTCATCTCAAGTACCCACTAAGTTTATATTAGAGCTATTAGAGATAGCAATGACTAGAACTTTATTTTACTTTCATGGAGATTTCTATATGCAAACGAAAGGTGTCGCCATGGGTGCAACCGTTGCACCGGATGTAGCGATTTTGTATATGGATAGATTTGAACAACAGTTTATTTTTGATAGGACTTTACCATACTCTACTCAGATAACCTTATGGAAACTTTATATTGATGACGTGATCATGATTTGGACAGGGACTCAAGGTGACCTGTTGAGGTTCCATAAATGGCTAAATGAGAGATCGAATCATATTCAATTTACCATACATTTTAGCTCTTTTGAGATTGTTTTTTTAGATGTAACTATTAAGGTGGAAGACAACCGCCTTTATACTACCCTATATAGGAAGCCAAGTGAGAGGAATTCCCTTTTACAATATACAAGTCATTATCCTTGTAATATGAGAGATAATCTACTGTATGGCCAATTCCTTCGTCTCAGAAGGAATTGTTCTCGTAAACAAGATTATTTTGAAGAATCCGAAGATCTGCTTACTCCCTTAATAGCACGTGGTTATCCCAAAAAGTGTAGTAAGAAAGTCACTTAAGAGAGCTTGGTTCTGTCATAGGGACAACTTATTTGAACCAAAGGCACATACAGATAGTGACAGCAATAGGTTGATATGTGTCACAACATATTGTACCAGAAGCACTGAAGTTAAAAAGATTATCAACAAACATGGGAATTTGATCTCAGATGAACTTGAAATACAGGATCTCCCGATGTTCACATTTAAGAGAGGCAAGAACATCAAAGATTGGGTGGTTAATTCTCTGTTAGCAGACCCTCCTAAACCCTCTCTTTTATTGATGTTTAATCTACCTAAAATTGTGAGGCATTTCAAATGGGGGTCATGTAAAGTCTGTATCCAATGTTTGGAGATGAAAATATTCAAGCATAACCATGTATCTGTGCAATTGAAAGAACATACTAATTGTAATAGTGTGAATGTAATCTATGTGATCAAATGCCCATGTGATTTGATATATGTTGGTCAAACTAAACAAAAAATTAAGGTACGGATTTTACAACACTGTAGTCGCATCAGATGTAAAATACAAGGTGCACCTTTGGTTAAACATTTCATTGCATTGAATCATCCAGTAGATTCTCTAAGATGGGGGGTGATTGACAAGATCATTGTTAACCAATGAGGGAGAAATGTGACAAATATATTAGTAGTAGGAAGGGATACCTTTAATCATCATATTAAAAGTGACAGTTATCCCGCCCCGGATATGACGTCATTTCCGGTGGCTGGGACTTCCGGTGTCCCTGAAAGCCCTCCCCGGAAGTGACGTGGGTGCATGGGGTGTTAAGTGGGATGTGCCCTCATGGTGTCACGTGTTAGCCCTGTGTCTGGGTCCTAGCCCCTGGGTTTTGGCCTATGAGATGTGTAAAAAGTATGACTTAGTGATGTGCACGTGGTTTCAGAGCTTGAGAGGGACAGGTCTGGACATGTCAGACATTCATGCCCAAGTGGCTGTTAGGGTGCCTCTGCATAGGGCTGCAAAGTGGGCGGTCTGGTCAAACCTCCACACTGTTGGCTAATCCAAAAAAGTGGGAATGGTCAAATGCTGCTTTTGTTAGAGCCAGCCTATCAATTTAGAGAGGTAAATCTAAAACAGCTGTGTGCCTACATTCTTTCCCTGGGACACAGTGGAGGTTAAATTAGAAACTGGCCATGTAATTAAAAGTTTGAAACACAACGGAGGATGAGGGGCATAGCAAATCTAAAACAGATGTGTGCCTACAGCCTTTCCAGGGACACAGTGGGGTCTAAATTAGAAACTGACCCAGTAATTAAAAGTTTGAAACACAACAGAGGATGATGGGCATGGCAAATCTAAAACAGATGTGTGCCTACATTCTTTCCCTGGGACACAGTGGGGTCTAAATTAGAAACTGACCCAGTAATTAAAAGTTTGAAACACAACAGATGTTGTTGTGGCATGTCTAATCTAAAACAGAGGTGGGCCTACATTCTTTCCAGGGACACAGAGGGGGCTAAATTAGAAACTGACCCAGTAATTAAAAGTTGAAACACAACAGAGGATGAGGGGCATGGCTAATCTAAAACAGAGGTGGGCCTACATTCTTTCCAGGGACACAGAGGGGGCTAAATTAGAAACTGACCCAGTAATTAAAAGTTTGAAACACAACAGAGGTTGTTGTGGCATGTCTAATCTAAAACAGAGGTGGGCCTACATTCTTTCCAGGGGTCACAGAGGGGATTAAATTAGAAAACTGACCCAGTAATTAAAAGTTGAAACATAACAAAGGCCAAGTATTGCTAACCTATAACAGATGTCTATTTCCAGGTCCCACCAATCATAGAGCACAGGCATAATTACCACGGCGAGCATGGTATAAGAACCCCCCACCTTCACAGACCTCTTTTTTTTCTGAACTACATACTGACACTTGTGGCAAGCAGGGCTGTATCAGGACATCATGGCTGGAAACATGAAGGGCAGAGCTCAGACTGGTGATGCTGAACATCTTCTACTTAAGGTCTGTAACAGTGTGGTGTGTGTATGTGCTTTACTAAAGTTTAACAATGACCTTAGCCCCAACCTGTTTAACTATACATAGATATGTAAAATGCCTGTTTTTAAAAAAATAAATAAAACAAATACAAATTTAAAAGCCTATTAGTGTATTTTTGAGATACTGTAATTACTTTATGGGATGGTTTTGTTAAATTGGTACTTGTAGGGTCATGGGCTATGTATTTGTATTTTTGCGTGAGCGCACTTATTATGTGGGATGTAATGGTACTGCTTATTTTGTACAGGCTGGTTCTTATGTTGAGCATTTACATGAGTTTCTGATGATCTGCACTCATTTTGTGGGATGGCTGTATTGCTTAATTTGAACCGGATGGTTCTGGGGAAGTGTATGTACATGTATTTTTAAGGGTAAGCATTTTATTTTGTGGGGTGGTTGTAGGGCTTAATTTGTACTTACTGGTTCTGGGGTTATGTGAAGGTATTTTTTTAGGGTCTGCACTTATTTTGTGGGTTGGTTATAGGGTTTAATTTGTACATGCTGGTTCAGGGGTTATGCATTTGAAGGTATTTTTGAGGGTCTGCCCTTATTTTAGGGTTTGCTCTAGGGCTTAATTTGTACGGGATGGTTCAGGGGTTGTGCATGGGCAGGTGTTTTTGTGGGGTTGTATTTTGGGGGTTGGTTTTAGGTTTAAGTTGTACTATCTAGTTTTGGTTCTCCCCAGAGATAACCAGCGCTCTGGGACACCACGTTATTAATTTTTTCAGAGCTGTTCTCAGAGACATGTGTAACTCAGCCTTGGTATTATGTGTTCATACATATATAATTGTGGCTTAGGGCATCTCTGGGGGGCACTGTTATTAACTTTAGAGCTCAGCTCTCTGCTTTGTGGTGCACTGAGCTCTAAAGTTAATAACAGTGCCCCCCAGAGTTGCCCTAAGCTCTGGGGAACCCTTTATTATTATTATTGATTTCCCGCCCTGACCACAGAGACCATGCGGACCCTGAGAGTAGCGCAGAGCATAGTTAATAACAATGCGCCCCAGAGTAGTCCTGAGCTCTGGGGCGCACTGTTATTAACTATGCTCTGCGCTACTCTCAGGGTCCGCATGGTCTCTGAGAGCATTTCAGCATTAGTAAATAATTACAATGGGGCCGCGGGATCCCGGGAACCCTCTGTAATTATTCACTAATGTTAAAATGCTCTCAGAGACCATGCGGACCCTGAGAGCATTTCAGCATTAGTAAATAATTACAGCGGGTCTCCTGGGCTCCCGCGGCCTCCCAGGGGCCCGTTGTAATTATTCACTAATGTTAAAATGCTCTCAGGAACCACGCGGTCCCTGAGAGCATTTCAGCATTAGTAAATAATTACAGCGGGCCTCCGGGGCGGCCGCGGCTGCCCGGGAACCCTCTGTAATTATTCACTAATGTTAAAGTGCTCTCAGGGACCGCGCGGTCCCTGAGAGCATTTCAGCATTAGTAAATAATTACAGCGGGCCTCCAGGGCGGCCGCCCGGGAACCCTCTGTAATTATTCACTAGTGTTAAAATGCTCTCAGGAACCGCGCGGTCCCTGAGAGCATTTCAGCATTAGTCAATAATTACAGCGGGTCTCCGGGGTTCCCGCGGCCGCTCGGGAACCCGCTGTAATTATTCACTAATGCTGAAATGCTCTCAGGGACCGCGCGGTCCCTGAGAGCATTTCAGCATTAGTGAATAGTTACAGCGGGTCTCCCGGGCAGCCGCGACCGCCCTGGAGGCCCGGTGTAATTATACATTAATGCTAAAATGCTTGCAGGGACCACAGCGAGCATTACAGCTTTAATGAATAATTACACCGGTCTCCGGGTGGGGACCAGGTGGCCTACAAGGGGTAAGGCGGCTCTCAGAAGCCGCTGGGGGTTCCCTAGCGGCTTCTGAGAGCCGCCTGGATGGTTTAATTACAGAGAATGCTGTGTTTGTTTCAACGCAGTTTTCTCTGTAATTAAACCATCCGATCGGCTCACCGAGAACTCGTAGGGATTCCCGAGGCCTCGGTGATCCGATCGCTTGCCGCCACGGTGCGGCATTTGTTTTTAAAAAAAAAAAGAAAAAAAAAGAAAGAGGATTAATGGTGCGTGGCCATGGTCTGTGGGGCCCTGACCACGCGCTAGGGCCCTAGGGGCCCGTACACATATATAAAATAAAATATAAATGAATAGCGTTTTGGGGGCCTTGGGATTGGGGCTCCCAGGGTCCCTTAGGGCAGCATTTAAAAAAAAAAAAAATACAAATAAAGTTTGGGTGGCCATGAGGGCCCTGAGCACCAGGCTCAGAGACCCCAGGTCTCCATGGGGCATGCTTTTAAAAAAAAATATATATATATATATATATATCTATATATGGCAAGTGTGACCAGGGGTTTAGGAGACCCTGAAGTCTAGAACATTTAAAAAAATAGAAAATCACATAAATTAAAAAAAAATAAAAGCTGTTGAAATAAATAAAAAATAATAATGATTAAAAAATAACTATCCCTGGTAGGGAGCCTCAGACCCCTCAAGTACCCCACACCACTCACCGTAGTTCAGGATGGCATTGGATCTGATTTTGCTGCCCTGAAAAACCCAGGATCTCACACATGTTGCATCCACAACTGGCCATTTTCTTTTTTTTTTAAAACAAAGACTGTGTGGTGTTGGAATTGGCTCAGCTTGGAGTTTAGACTGAGCTCCGCCCCCACACATGGTTCACAGCCTTGTTCAGCTAAGGTGAAAACCAGGCATGGCTCCTAGGATCCGGTTTCCTGGCTATGTCTTATAGAGACAATCTTAGAGCTCGTATTATGCAAGAGTGCCACCATGTGGAATTTGTTTATTAAACCGTGTATAGTTTTTGAGAAAAGTTTTACAGTTGTCAATATGTATTTATACTTACAGAACATAGGGATTCAACAATTTGAATCTTGATATATATATGGATATATATATTTTTTTTTTTTTATTTATTTTTTTTTTTTTCTTTTTTTTCTCAAATTAAAAAAAAATAAAAAATAAAAATTCAACACTCGGTGTGCTTTTATGAAGGGTTCTGACCTAGAAGATGAATTGTGGGGTGCTTAAAGGTAAATCTGTCTCTCTTGTACACAGGACTGTCAAGAGTCTGGGGAATCCCATGTGGAAATGGAGACCGTGCAGCAAGGTGAGTTACAGGCCATAGGTCGTTCTGAACTACGTTGTCAGGAATGTTATTTTTATTTTACTGCTAATGGGAGCCCATGTGTATGCATAGGTTATGATGCCGAACTCAGGTGTGCGATTGCCTCTCTCCAACAAATCCTTCATGTTCAAGATGGGTCAAACACCTTGTCACAGGATAACGTTTCTGCAGGTAAATATTAGGGTTCTTTTTGTAACCCCTCTGAAAACCTAACAAGCCCTACAATCAGACCTATATTTGGTCATCTTAGTGAGTTCGTATAGTCTATATATTATCTTGTATGTGTAACATTATTTTTTATGTTTTTTATCCCGAGGGGTCCCTATGGATGAAGCGATCCGGAATTTGGATGCAAAGCTTAAAAGCCAGCCCCGCAAAAGGAAGTCCCCTGGTTCTAAGGACGGCCCGCCTATTAAGAAGGGCCCCTCAAGCCGAAAAACCCAAGGTGATTTTTAGAAAATGTAGAGTCTGATGTATACTGTCCTTAGTGTGTCTAAACGTCTTTCACACCCACCGGTATAGCAGCTGTAACCAACCCTAATATGTATTTTGCTATCTTTACATCCTAGAATCATCACCCCAGAGCTCCGGAGACGCTGGCCCTCAGCCTGTGCAGCGGATGTCGTCTTTAAAGGTCTGCACTGGGACTGCTCAAAACCCCACCGCGTCATCGGTACACGTGAACCAACCCGAACATCAAGACCCGCCCTGCAACCCCTCTACAGCCACCGATCATGGTCCAGGTACAACTCTTAACGGCACCACACCATCCGTCATAAAGGGTATACCTAGTACAGCGAACACTTCTGCAACAACTATACTGGGGATGGGGCATGGACAAACGGACATTATCGATCGTACAACACCAAACGCCCAACTGTTTGTACCGTGTGAGGTCTCTGGAGGGTCCCCTAAACAGTGCAGCAGTCCTAAAATAAATCGGTTGTCCTTAAAGAGTCGTAGGAAGAAGTTCCAGACCCCTGAGCTGCAATCTGGGCCTTTAGACCTGTCTTTTAAAAATTCTGTTAAGGTACAGCCGGCTCCACCTAGGGCCCAGAGTTGTAATACCGGGGTGTCTGGCCACACCCTAACCCCTACAGGGTGTACAACTATCCCCTCCGTGTTATATGACCCTTCCTTGGAAAATGATCACCCTGCAGAGGATCCCTACTCCCACTGTATAGAACTTCTTAAGGCTCTAGCTGGTACTACCCAAAGTTCTGAAGCCCCGGCATCCCATGTGATACTTCTAAGATGATCCCCTCAGGGTTACAATCAGTAGGGTCTCAATCAGTAGCACCCAGCCACAACACTGCCTCTACATCAGCGGCCACCCGTTATGGCGATAAACATTTAACCTCCCCATGTCTGATGTCCCCTGATACACCCCCGGGGGGTATACGACCCCACCAGTCCTTCGCCAAGTGCCTGTGCGCAGTGGTCTTCACCCTCCTCATCAATATACCCCAACAGCAGTATAGGGTGTAGCGGAACGCAAAATCAGAGTTTTGGAACACCCTCGAGCGATGATCAGGACTCTCAAACTCCTGGGTGTTCACACTGGAACCCTGTTTTTACGTCCCGCTCTGGTCCATCAACAGTGAGTGGTGGTGATAACGCCAGCCATTGTCCTATAACCGGGGTGGCTCAGGGAGTTGGCAATCATACCTCTAATGACATAAGTACGGGCCTTGAAACCAACCTTTCAAACCGTACTAAAGTTCTAGACAGCTACATTAAAGAAATCCACCAGTCGTTCAGACAATTAAAATACCAGCTCCGTCTAAAAACTTTAAAACTGTGTAAGAACGACGGTAATATAGGGGCATCCAGAGCTAGCATAAAGGCTTTAAAACAGCTGATGGCTCGGTGTAGAAACACAATGGCCCAAACTTGCGCTTCAACAGTTATAGCCATGGGTAACATACCATCATGACTAGGCGCGCGTACATACACGGGGAATGTTAGAGCTACATTTACCAGTACAATGGGCCGTAGGTCTAAATATGAAAAGAAGCCACAGCACCTGCTTAGTAGAGCTCTAAGAGTTTTACGAGCGCTCAATAGTCAGAGGTCATGTCAACCCCCAAAACCAACACCCATAAGACCTCAAAATATAGAGTTAGGAGGTGCTGATGGTCTTTACAGACCCTCTGGGGGTGACGGTCAGAGCTGTCTCAGCCTTAAGCAGTCTGAAGGAGCCCCATCCAAAGTAGGTGTAGGGTCAGTGTCACCATTTGTAAACAACACAAATATTGTTCAGATCGGCGGGGGACAGTTACCAAAAACCAGATGGGCCCATAAGAAGCCAAAATGGCTTGGTAGCTCTAGAAAACGCAAGGTTGTAATAAAAAAGTTAAAGAAAGCCCGACTCTGCGTTACCAGAAGGTCTAAAAACACATCTACATCTAACCATACCCCTGTGAGCTCTCCAACAACCAGTAATTCTCAAACTGAGGCTTCAGAACCAGTATTTATGGAAAGTGTGAGACGGTATAGTCGAGTTGTAGAGCGGTTTAACGCTACAGAGCACTATGAGGAGTTTAGGTTTGTTAACCTAGATCGCCTACACTCCTCAGATCATGGCATTATAGCTATACATCAGGCTGTGCAAGCGCTAATCGAACGATTGTTACACGATGTGGGTCCTAATGATTTCTTTCAGATGCGTTTTCAGGGACAGGGTCTCAATAGTCCCCTGTTCACCAGACGGTCATCTCAGGATGTGTTTGACGCTGTTACGTTTTTAGAAAACCTATCTAAACTTTTACAGAGCAAGGCTGAATTATTGGCGTACGGGTCCTTTAGAATCATCGCCCTCGTTTGTTAGGGGTCGCGAGGGTGGTGCTTCCAGAGCCTTAAAGAGCGTTATGTACAGTAAAATCATTGGCAAGAAATCTCAGTGGTTGCTCGATTTTAATACCGGAGCTACCAACATGTGTCTGGCCGCAAGCATTGCGGGCTTATTGATGGACCGCTCTACCCCAGACGCCGTCATTATGTCGATGGCTGTAGCGGCACATGAGGCACTTCAGATACCGACTGACAAAATGGTCGGTTTTGGGGATCTGGGCCTTTTTGAGAATCACTTTGCCGTGACGGTTAAAGTTCTATACCATGCCGGTTCTTGGAAGTACTTCACTACCAATGAAGGTGTGAAAAACAAGACCGTGTATGTGTTGCATCATGAAAAACACTTTTACGGTGTGTTGAACCTGAAGGGTTTTCTAGGGGCCAAGTATGTGTGCGAGCATTGCGATCATATATACAACAATCGGACCAAACACCAGTGTGAATTTCACTGTAAAATGTGTCAGAGGGACGGTTGTGTCAATGACAATGCTCAGAAAGTGAACTGCACAAAGTGTAAGCTGTTTTGTCGGTCGCAAGACTGCTTAATCACGCACATCGGCCTAGCCCAATGTGTTCTTAAAGCCGACTGTGGGGCATGCGGTCGCTATAAACCTGTCGACCACAAATGTAAAGGCATGGAATGCCCTAGGTGTACCGCTGCTTTTATAGCCGGAACAACACATGAGTGTTACATGCTCAGAAGTCACTACCAGAAAAAAACAGAAGACTATATCGCATTTGATATAGAGTGTACGCAAGAGACGGGTGTGCACCAGCCAAACTATATTTACGCCCACCATCTAACAGGTGATGAGAGCTGGGAGTTTGAAGGACGGTCATGCGTGAATGATTTCCTCATCACGTTCATGCAACCTCGATACCAGGATTATACATTTCTGGCTCACAACTCCAAAGCATATGACTCATTCTTCATTAACCGTGACCTGATACATGAAAAGCTGCCCATTAGTCTCATAACCCAAGGTTCCAAACTAATGCTGCTTAAGGTTGTACCTTTTGACATTAGGTTCATAGACACCTTGAATTTTCTGCCCATGAAGTTGAGCAAACTGCCAAAAGCCTTTGGGTTTGAAGGCTGTAAAGGTTATTTCCCTCACTTTTTTAACACCTAGGCTAATCAGAATTACAGCGCCCTATGCCTCCGCCCGACAGTTATGGTTGCGAGTACATGATGCCCTCTGAAAAAGAGAGTTTTCTACAGTGGTACGATGAAAACCGTGAAAAATGGTTTCATTTTCAAACTGAATTGAAAGCATACTGTCAGGCGGATGTTATGATATTGCGAAAAGCATGCAACCTTTTCAGAGATATTGTGGTGGCGATGACAAAGCGGGTCCTGTTTGTTGAAACCAAATCACTCAAGAGTCAAGAAAAAATAACTGTATACCTGGACCCATTTCAAAACATTACTCTGGCTTCAATGTGCATGTCTATTTATAAACACATGTTTTTATTGCCTGGAACTATCGCCTTAGTACCACCTGACCTCTATAACGGCAAGCAGAAACATTACTCCACCCCCTCTATTCAGTGGCTCATGTACGTCTCTGCGAGTGAGAGCATCTTCATTCAGCACGCTTTGCAGGGCGGAGAATACCGGCTGGGTCGATACTATCTAGACGGGTATGCATTAATTAACGGTGTACCAACGGCCTTTGAGTTCAACGGGTGTTTTTACCATGGCTGCCCTCAGTGTTACAAGCCCCATGAGTTTAATAGACTGCAGGGAACCACGTTTGAACATCTGCACCACAGGACTATGGGGAAGGCGCAGTATATTGAGAGTTGTGGGTTTGTTTTGAGAACTCTATGGGAACATGATTGGGTAACTGAGCTATCGAAAGATGGTGAACTGAGCACTTTTATTAAGAGCCAGCAGTTACCTTCACCGCTGGAACCCCGTGACGCCTTATTCGGTGGTCGTACAAACGCCATTCAATTGTACCGTGTAGCTGGCCCTGGTGAGAAAATACATTACTACGACTTCACAAGTCTGTATCCGTTTGTGAACAAGGTGAAGTTGTACCCTATGGGCCATCCTACAATCATATACCAGAACTTTAAACCTCTCAAAGAGTACTTTGGAATCATTAAGTGTCAGATTCACCCACCGCGGAAACTTTACTTTCCGGTGCTCCCTTATAGAGTCGAGGGTAAGCTAATGTTCCCCCTATGCCGTACCTGCGCTGAAAGTAAACAGCTTAGCGAATGTCTGCATAGTGATGAGCAGAGGGTGCTGGAAGGGACATAGTGTACCATCGAGGTGCAGACGGCCCTAGAGAAAGGGTATCGCCTAGGTAAAATCCTGGAAGTCTGGCACTTTCCAAACACAACAACCCAGCTCTTTTCTGAGTACATCAACTTGTTTCTCAGAGACAAGCAGGAGGCCTCGGGGTATCCAGAATGGTGTGTCGATGAGCCCTCAAAGAAAAAGTATATCGCTGATTACAAAGCTCGCGAGGGTATTAAACTGAGACCTGCGTTCATTAAGGTTAACCCCGCCCGTCGTCAGCTAGCTAAGCTCTGTCTCAATTCCTTGTGGGGAAAGTTCGCACAACGTACCAATTTGTCAAACACATCCATCGTCACAGATCCAGATGAGCTTTTTAAGTACATATTCACACCGGTTTATGACATATCCAGTTGTGAATTTATTGACGACGAGACGGCCGTTCTATGCTGGAAATACGCCAAAGAGTACCCCACAACGTGTAACAATATAAACATCTTTATAGCCTGCTTCACAACCGCTCACGCCAGGCTAGAGCTTTACAGGTTGCTGGACAAGCTTCAGGAATGGTGTTTGTACCATGACACTGACTCGGTTATCTTTGTGAGTAAAGAGGGTGATGAAGATCCTCCGCTGGGTGATTATCTAGGGGATTTGACCAGCGAGCTCGAAAAGGGGGAGTATATACAGGAATTTACCTCATCAGGCCCTAAGACGTACAGTTATAAGACCTCAAACAACAAGGTTTGCATGAAAGTCAAAGGTATCACTTTAAACGTCAACAATACGATTAAAATAAACTTTGACAGTCTGAAGGGTCTGGTGCACGAATACTCCGCCTCGAGCGATCACAAAAATAGCAAAGCCATTGTTGTAAACCACCCGAGCATTGTCAGGTCCAAGAAAAAATGAGAAATTACAACCCGACCTATGTATAAAACCTTGAGAGTAGTGTTTGACAAACGGGTCCTCACATCGGACTACAAAACACTGCCTTACGGTTACTAAAAGACATTAGAGGCTCGAACTCCACCCAGACATGGAGACTAGACTACAACACCCATTCTCCTGCGTTTTAGCAGGTCCCTCCAATAGCGGTAAAAGTTTTTTTATAAAGAAACTGCTAGAAAATGCTCCCGGTGTTTTATCTCAGACCCCAAACAACATTGTGTGGCTTTATTCATGCTGGCAGGATCTTTACACGGAGCTCACCCTAAAGTTCCCCCACATTCGGTTTATAGAGGGTATCCCCGATAATCTCAACGACGATGATTTGCTACCAAAACAACTTGTAAACATGGTCGTGGTGGATGACCTCATGCGTGAAGGCGGTGACCACCCCGAGATTGAGCGGGCTTTTACGCAATATTCACACCACCGTAATCTGAGCATATGCTATATAGTCCAGAACCTGTTTTACAAGGGCAAGAGCAGCCGGTCCATAACTCTCAACGCCTCATACCTGGTCTTATTTAAAAACCCCAGAGACAAACTTCAGATCTCAATTATAGCTAAACAAATGTACCCCGGAAACACCCCGTTTTTCATGGAGGCCTTTAACGATGCTACAGCAAAACCCCATGGTTACTTACTGGTGGATTTGAAACCCAACACTCTTGAAGACTACAGACTACGAGCCGGCATACTACCACCTGACTTCCCAGTCGCCTACACGCCTAAAACAATACCCAAAACCTATAAAAAGAACAAGTAAAAAGATGTTTATAACATTTACACTCTAAACCTTGTAATATAAGGACCCCACAATGTCTGCGAGGTTGCGGCGTAATTTAGGCCTTCTAAAAATGTTGATCACAGCCAGCCCCTCTAAAAGAAAAGCAATCCTTTGCGCGGCCTCGGACGACCTAGTGGCCGCCATTTCAGAAATAGCCCTAAACACCCTAAAAGGTAATGTCCCGATATCAACGAGCCAGTTCCGCGTTCTGAAGAAGAAGCGCCACATTATTAAGAAGCTCAGCAATAAGAGGGCATTGCTCCTTTCCAAAAGAAAACTGTTCAAACAGTCAGGAGGCTTTATAGGGTCGCTGTTAGGTATAGCTATACCCCTAATCACAGGGTTACTGTCGAGGTCCTGATGGAGCACACCCACAAAATGTACCTCGTACCACGGCAACAGCTGGAACATCTTGGCCCTTCTAACACGGATGTCTGGGACATACGCAAAAACGAAACGCAGCGTCTCGATGCTGAAATCAAAGCCATTTTGAACTGAACTGATTTAAAACCCCACGACAAAGCAGGGCTTTACTCAGGAGCCCTTCAAAACTTTCTACAATACTACAAGCAGCTAACCTCTGAAAAAAACAAACTGACGCTGTATACCCCAGATGCTGAACAGCAGCCAGGCCCCTCTACGGCGTCTCAAGACATAGGCCCCACAACCACAACTGATGCCTTTGTCTTAGACCTTTTAAAAAATATCAGTCAGAAATATAGAGGGGCTGCTCAAATGTTGCTCAGTAAAATGACTACTACTAAAGATTTGACCACCTGGAACGACCGGGGCGAATTCGTTTACAAATGGCAGCCGGTTGCTGGTTCCCATATGTATGATCTGGTCCGGGGTCTCACACATGGTAAAACCCTATCGACACAAGACGCTCCTAGAGGCTGGGAGCAGTTCCTAGGTGCAGCTGCGGAACTCAACATTCCCTCCACGATTATCGGTAATTCAGAGAATCGCCGTAAGCTTGAAAGATCAAAAGATCCGGCCCCAGCTGTTTTTACAAGGAGCCCCGCTATATCGACATCACCTTTCTTTCCACAACTAACACCCGTTCGGAACAGTGCTGCTCTTCCTATGGAGCCTAAAAAGAGACTATTCAAAATGAACACCTGGCTACCGCTCTAATTTTGCACACTTGTACAGTTTTTGTTAAAAGTTTTTACGGTTCGAAAAATTGTGCTTCATTTTATATGTTTAACCTTGTAAATGTTAGTGTTGAAACATGCTTGTAATAAACACTTTTAAATTTTCATCAGTAGTCTGCCATCTTTTTGTTTATAAATGCTTTGAAAATGTGCGCAGTGTGACTTAAAAAATAAATAAATGCCAAGGATGAAAGCATGTTTAAGATGTTTTTTATTTTAGGCACACATAAGTACAAATAACAGCTTTACAGTACCTTACACTTTTGACAAAGACCATATTCTGCTTTAACAACGTGCGACATTGTCCTGGAGTTTTCATTCACATATTTCATAACAACACCATTGTTGTTTACTAGATCGTCTGAGTACAGATTAAACAAATTTCTAAACGTTATACCTTCCGACATTTTACTATTAAAGTATATACAATGTTCCCCACATGTGATGGCCATAGGATCCTGTACCCGAAGTTTATTATACACAACAGTGGGTGATGCTTTTTTTATATATTTGAATATCGGCTTTGTATAAATACTATGCTCAGGGAATTCGGCTAAACTATCAAACACTATAACCTTGTCCACATCCAGAAACAGAGCCGCCCAATGTGCACCACCCCTGTAATGGGGATCGGTGTTAAAGACGAGGGTGCGGGGCCTTTCTGGACCTATCTTTTCAGGTAGTCCATCGCTAGGGTATACCCCTAGAAAGTATTTCTTAGCATGTTTATGTCTACTTAAGAAGTCCCGTATCTCCGTAGTGTCCATTTTATATATTTAAAAAAAAAAAAAATGTTATTTTTGTATTTTACACTCTTTCAATGATAGTCAAACATAAGCTGACGGGCGTGGTTGACCTGGATAACGCTGTCGAATACCGAGAACACAACCATGTTCACATTGGCCGCCAGCGCCTGTGTAAAGCATATTTCCGCTTTTAGATTTCCGTTTTTGATCAGGTTGTAATGGTCGCCGTCTTCCATGTCAGGCGTCAGGTCGAACGCAAACAGAGTGTAGCCGGCAGCATACCCTTCTCTTGAAACAACTACTCCAGAGTCCCTCAGCTGTTTCCCCGTTATCGAGACCAGTCCTAGATATTCCCGGACAAAATTTGATGTTCCAAAATTCGGCATGAAAGGTTTTGCGGGGATCACGGCGCCCTCGTGAACCAGAGCAGCATAGTTGACATCATAGTGTTTGAAGTTGAAAGGGTTTGAGTTGTAGACGCCACTAAAAGCGGTATTGTCCACAAACCCTATGATGATGAGTTTCGGTAATTGCCCCAGAAATAGATTCTGCTGCTGCGTTAATCGGGTTCCGGCGGGGATGCTGAATATCTTCAGAGCAACTCTTTCAATGGCATACTTGGCGTTCGATAATTGTAAAGCTTCAGCATGGGCCAGTCTGACACTTGGGGACACTTGCACTCTCTTTACAAACAGGCTCGCTGACAATATAACCAGTTTATACTGCTCTGCATCACCGCTGATGAGACAGAAAGCGTCTTTGTTACGATTGAGTTTGATCTTAAGATCGATACCGTTGACTAACAGTTTGTCTTGGAAGAAAAGGTCTGAATGTACGCGCCCTAGGAGGTCAAAATGCCTACTGCCGGCGACGAAGCGGGCTCTTTTTTTAAATCCCTCATTGTCCCCGTCCAAAGCCGTGTTCTCCAAATGCGCTTCGGTATCTCGGTAGAAGAGCCCCGCTGAAAGATGTGTGTCCAGCGCATCGCGACTATAATTTAGAATACTCTCTATGTAGGCCCTGTAGGCATACATGTTATCACTCTGTGTGACGAGGCGATCGCCTAGGTTAATGTCCACTTGATTAAACATTGTTGCGATGGGATAGGCTATCGGGCCACTCTAGCATCATCCTCGATGTTGTCACCGTTCGCTTTGGTTATTTTACAGACGAGGTGCAGGAGAGTGTTGTTGAGATCAAGGTACATATCCGTGGACCCCGACACATAAAACTCTATCGGTGCAAGGGGTGTCAGAGCGGCCATCGGCGACACTTCCATGAAAAAACAGTTTTCAATGCTAGTCTGTGTGGGTTTGAGAGAAAACAGATCTAACTCAGATTTGGCGCATTCACCCGATGCACAGTGTACGAAGGCCATGATCGATGTTTTAAAAAATATTCGCACTAGAACGAGTTCTCTTCTTCCTGGTCGATCTCTTCCGTCTTACGGCTCTTCTTTTGTGATGGCCTTTTGAAGTAGTCTGGCGCTTCTTATAGGGCCTTGGTGGACCCCTACGCCTCGAAGCCCTGCGCTTCCTTTTAACACCACCATGCGCTTTATACAGCAACCCCGCTCCTTCTTGGGGCTGTCTATTCATGCGTTCGGCTACCGCAGACGTTACACTACCCACGACATCCTGGGCGATGTTTGTAGCAGCCGCTTTAACATGAGGTTTTGCAATTTCGAACCCTCTTCTCAAAAAGGGCATGGCTCTCCTAAACATGCTCCGGAAGAAATCACCCAATCCCGCCCCATACATAACCGGAGCCCCTTGAAAGTAGGGCTGGGGGCCTCCATACCCCGCCTGAACTCTATAATAGTCCCTGTACATAGAGGGATCCCCGTAGGTTTTCATGATGACCATTGCAGCTGTCTAATAGTCACCTTCGCGCCGTGGCCTTAAATGAAGCTTGACAATAACTTTCCCGTATTTAAAGGCAACCGGCTCCGACTGATCGTTGTACACCATGATGGTTATAGTGTCAAAATGTTTTTTAGAAATTGCAACATAGTCGAGTTTGTGATGTTGTATATTAACCATCGTGTTATTTTCGCCCTGCACAGGGACCCACCTCAACAATGGTGAATAACTGTCCCCGACCCTCTGCGGCTCTACAATATCGCTATAAACGTAGAGTGTATAAAATCCTCTGTTAATATCGGGACATGTAGGGTCTGGATCCACCTGCCTTTGCTGATGTTGTACGGTCCCTAAAACCCGTTGTAATTTACCACTACATTTAAACACAGTACTGAGCTCTGGGGCTTTAACACTTTTCTTCTAACGTAATCCAATACCAGATATATATTCGCATACGTCTCGATGCTGCCTATAGTTTTGTTGATGGCCTCGACTACCGTCGCTACGGTGGGGTAATAGCCGTGTGGGAAAGACAGGTGATAGGTCAGGGTATCCTGAGGGTGCTTTATATGAAATTTAACATCGGCCTTTGTAAAGGTATTCCAAGTTCTAGGGTACTGTATTTCCGTTAGTGCCACCTCCCACGGGCCTTTCAAATCCACTGGTTTTGCAAGTTTCACCGTATAACTCGAAATCTGATTGTCTGGGAACATGTCCTTCGAAGCATTGGATGGCAGCGTGATATAAAAAGGGGAGTTCTCCATCATGGCGCTTACAGCTTGACCTCACACACCGTGCAATGAGCTGGCCAGGACCCAACTGTAAAATTTCTCGGGCCACCCACGCCATTAGACCAACGCCTGTCTCCGGGCACCGCTCCCTTTCCTTTTCAGAACCTTTTCAACCCTGTACACCCTGTTCGGATCGTAGGGCACCTTTTGCAACTCTTCGGTGTAAAAGACACCCGATACCTCTTCCCCAGCGTAGTCTTTTAACCTGTAAATATATATCCCTTCTTTAAGCTGCACACTTTCCACTATGAATATCTCATCGCTGAATGTTTGCTGGTAGCCTTTGGTGAAGACACCCTTCAACTTTGAAACCCTGACATGATCCCCTTCTTTTAAATTCGGTTTCTTGACCTTCGGCGTGAGACGCCCACCGTACACCGTTCTCCACACCGTTAACGAATTATCCCTTGTTACCTTAACAGGGGCCATTTTGATTGTCCTGTGGTAGGTGGCGTTATAAACATCTATAAAAGCCTTTAAAACATCCACGTATCTGTAGGTGTTGTTGGCGGTGAAATATCGCCACATCTTCGACTTTAAAGTACGGTTAAAACGCTCTACAACAGCAGCCTTTACCTCTGTGTGCGTTACAAAATGTTGAACAGCGTGCTGGTCTAATAATTTTTGGAAATGTTTGTTTAAAAATTCCTTTCCTGCGTCTGTTTGTAGTTTGTGGGGCACACGCCCGCTAGCGAAGATGTCTTTAAAAGCAGATGTAACGCTGGTACCACTTTTATCGTTTAATGCCTCTGCATAGGGGTACTTTGACAAGACATCTATGACGGTTAATATATACATGGCGCCATCGTTATGTTTTGCTAGATCTTGAAGACTGATTATGTCGGCCTGCCACTGATAATCGAGCTGTGCGTTAACAACGGTGGCCCTCCTCTTAAAGCGTCTCCTGGCAGGTTTGTGCAGCGAATAAGCCTCTTCCCCAGCTAACCAAGTCTTCACACTGGCACGTTTTACAGATTCATTTTCAGCTCGAGCCCTTCTAAATAGAGCTTCGGAGCCTCCGAAACTTCCAACCCCATGTTTATCGTAATAAAGCTTCCTTAAATCCGCATCCGTCATGTTGTCTCCCACCAACACCACGAAATGAAAGACGCCTGTTTTGTGTAAGGTCATTTTATTAAACATGAAAAACATAAAAGTGCGGCTGGGCTACACAACCAACGTGTATTTGACATTTTGTGCTACATAGCTTATAGATGTCATAACGCTGGATCGCTGTGGCCTTTTTACAATCGTATACATAGTACAACACCCACTACACATGTTACTCAGAGCATGTCCTTTTACAAACCCTAAGCACCACAAACTTTGATATTTTTATAGCTATACTCTCAATAGCTCTAGACATGACTTCACGCTCCCCACCCCTATAACTCTGAACACTCAGGATACTGACAGAATTCAACAGTTCATACAGTTCTAGCCAGGACCATTCAGAACCTTTATTTGTGAGATAATCTTCAGTCATGTTCTCCAAAGCCTCGTGTATCCCCGTCTCAGGTGAAAGTCTTAACTCTCGATTGTGATCTTTGTCCGAGGTCTGGCATTTAACAGATGCATTTAGCCGCCCATTGATACACCACTTGGCGATACACACATGACTGCTACATTGCAACAAGGCCGAAGGTTCCGAAATGTTCAGATACCGCAGAGTCACAGGATGTATTTCAGCTATTCTTTCTTTAACCAGCACAAAAATCAATCTCCCGATACAGATGTAGCCCGGTTGTAACTCATAGACATCTTGCATCTCGATACCCGGATTCCCCGCCTAAAAGTGAGTAAGTATGGAGCGTTAAGTAACAGATTTATGGTCTACTTTTTTTGTTTTTTTTTTTTTGTAATTTTTTTTTTTTTTTTTTTTTAAACAGCTTTCGTGGGGCTAAAGACATCATTCTTCTGTTTTTATAATAAATGTCACACATTCGTCTTTCTATAACCCGTTCTAACATACTTATGTCAAAGTGGGGACACATCCCATGCATGCGGTCGAGTTTTGAGAAGGGCTCAGCAGCGTATCGGATCTCATTGACAGCCGCAGCCAAGACCTTAATCATATCACTGTGGACACCTTTCTTCACAGCAGACAGCCCATACACAACCCTTAACAACTTATATACCTGGTAAGGGTCTATCCGACTACAAATGTGGCGAATTATTCTTGCTGTGTATGCATCGTATAAACATTCATGAGCCTCCTGTTGAGGCTCATTAATTTTATGCCCGTAACAAAGATCATAATAATCCCGTTTAACACATGCGTTCACAGCGGCCGCTGCAAAACCTTTAACTGGCCATATGGTGGCCCAGGGTACGCCCGGAGCTTCCTTTTCAAAATCGCGGCTAGTGTAGGTGCAGACACATTTCTTACGAGGCTCTTTGTTCTGGCTTGTAATACTTCCAGACTGTCTGGAACAGCATAAGCAGTAAAAATTTACGGCGTTAACCTTTGGAGTTGACCCTTCTAGAGGCTCTCTTTCTTCAGCTACGTTCTAGGGTTCAAACAGAAAGCACAAGGCACATTATTAGTTAAATGTATGACATTAGAGTATACAGGCATAAAAAATTTAAATAAAAAAATAAAAAAAACTGTCATTACCAACCTCCATATTCGCATCATACTCAGAAATCCTGGGAGTCGCAGAGGTCCATTGGGGTAGAAACATCGCCGGAGCTTACACCTGATGGCTGTACAATAACGGCCTCTGACTCGGGGTCCTCCTGGACGCCCATGTCTTCATAGATGGGCGAATTCGGTGGTGCTACACATTCTTCAACATCTTCAATGTCTATGAAGTTAGATGCAACACTTAATTCATCTTTCGAGGCATTGCTGTCGCTCTCGGCCCCCTTAATAGGGGATATCTGGGTCGACACATCCTTGAGGTTGAGCTTTTCAAGCCAATAGCAAAGTTCCTCTTCAAAACCGGTAACATCGGTATCTTGGGTGGCAGGGACACCCTGTTGTGCATTCTCATCCATCGTAAGAGGGGCTAGGGTCCGGTAATATCTACCAATAGTGTTCAGGGCCCCTGAGGAGGCGGCTTTTCTTGCGATCGGATTGTATCTCTTCATGGCACCTTGCCAAACTGTTTCAGCCCTGGTTCGCGCTTTGACAGCCGGTTCTAACCAGCTCCTTATATGCAACATTTCAAAAAAAGGGGGGCTAACACATGACACCATGAGGGCGCATCCCACTTGACACCCCCATGCACCCACGTCACTTCCGGGGAGGGCTTTCAGGGACACCGGAAGTCCCAGCCACCGGAAATGACGTCATATCCAGGGCGGGATAACTGTCACTTTTAATATGATGATTAAAGGTATCCCTTCCTACTACTTATATTAAACCTATGAGAATGCAAATGGATTCATCTTTTGGATTCTGTCTCACATGGCCTTAATGAATATGAAGAGATAGCCAGGCAGACATCTAGTTTATCGAATGGCTGAAAGGGAGTGGAAATTTATCTTGGCGTTCTATTTGGGTTTTAAATCACTTACCATATGAGATCCATAGGATTATAAGGATTTAGGTTTTTAGTATGTTTTTGATATTGTTATGGATATTTATATAGCGTTTGGTTTGTTAGAATTGATATAGACTTATTGTTTATTGAGATTAAGGAAGCGTTATTGCTATAGATAATGGCCGTATGATAGATTTTATTACAAGGCACAAGCTGCCAAGTATATCGGGTGAATGTAAAAAAACAGTCATATAATGAGCTATAGGCACCGTGTTATGACATAGTAAATCCAATCATAACTATAGCTGTCCTCGGTTTATTAAATACGCTCTGCTCTGGGGCTTCTATGCGTTCCCCGTGATGTATGTGGGACCATAGTGGGCTACATATAGAGCGACTGTTGCTAAATTGGGAGGCGCTCCTTTGGAAGTATAACATCAAGTGGTGCAATCTGGCCATGTGTTTTGTGAGATTGGTCCCTTTTTTTACTGACACGCCCTGAATTGAGGACAAGTTATTGTGTCAGCTCTGCGACAATTAGAATCGCGTTGTTTACATTGTGTGGCGGACCGGAGTGGAACAATCGGTACTCCTCCGTTTTGTTATATGGAATGAAGGAAGTAATTAAAACGCGATGTTTGTTTTGCCGCATTCTTCGATGAGATTTGAAGACCGGATACGATAGGCCGGTTACGAAGGATGAGTAAGTATGTTAACTCTGCGGTGATTGGAATCGCATTGCCTATATTGAGAGGCGGACCAGAGTGGAACAACTAGAAACATTTTTTCCACACCTGTTCGATATATGAAATGAAGGAAACTATAAAAGCGAGGCGTTCGTTTTGCCGCGGTCTTTGATGGATTTTCTAAAGCCGGATATGAAGTGAAGCTTACAGTTATTAGATTCAAAGGTGTTCCTTTGTATGAAGGTGCTTTAATGGAGTATTTTTTATATGTTTTTCTGTTTGGTTTGTTCTTGAGAATAACAGAAATATATGAATTTAATTAATGTATTGAGATATAGGTGATTTAATATGTATATTTTCTCGGTGAACATGGATAACTGTTAGGTTGTTGTATATATGGGTTGTTTGTTTGGTATGGAGATTATAATGTTTGTTTGGTTTATTTTAAGGATTATATTCAAAAGATTTGGTGTTATTATGAAGAAAGGAGGATATCTTTATGTGATTGGGGTAAGAAATTAGTGGTAGTGGTAGTGGAAATGGGTTGATTATTGTACGTAAATTCACTGAATAGTATAAGACGTAGTGTTTGTCATAGAGGTAGTTTTTGTATGTTGTAGATATAAGGCAACGTGAAGTTCAACTGAAGAGGACTGGGGCCTCAAGAATGGAATTGCAATAAGTGTAAGTATTGGTGTAGATAGTTTTACAGCAGCATTTTGTTATTTAAAAAGATGAGTACAATTAGATTGATTATCTTTTTCGGATCATTTTAGTGGTCCCCTATCGTTTTAGTCCTGATGAAGACCCGTGTGTGAGCCCGGAATTAGCCCGAGAGCCAGAGGGGGTCGTAACGTCGACGATGATGTTTGAGCCTGGATGTGTTTTTTCGGTTTTAGGATGAAAGAAGGACTCTAATGGGGATTTAATACTCTTGTAATTATATTAAAGATTCAATGTAATAAAGGTTGAACCAACAGGCTGCCCTTTAAATCTTTGTTTTTATTGGTTAGGTGTGAGATTTACATTTTTCTTTTTTTTTCTGATCAAGAGCACTCGTTCTTTTGGCACTCTTTTTTTGTCCTTCTACTTTTTTGATAGGGGATTTTGTATGTGAATATGCAATTTATTTTTGTACACGAATAAAATCCGTTTATTAAATAATTGTCCAATTATGCTGCTTGTAAATGTTAGTGTTTGTGAATGTTAGAATCGGTCCAAGAGTGGGCAATGTAGTCTTCTTATAATCATTTCTACCGAGCCCCTCTTGGGTTTGGCAGGGTTACCCTCTGTGGTTTATATCATACGTTTCCATCTAAAGCACAATTGAACCCCCAGCTATCATAATTTCCCTGTCAGGTGTAATATAGGCAGCCCTAATTAAGGAGCCCAGGAAGTCATCATCGTCAATGTTGAGCGCATAAATATTAATAAGGCAGAGGGCATGGGGATCTAAAGTACCTTCCAGGATAGTGTAGCGCTCCTACGAATCTGTAACAACTCTTGTGGTTTAAAAAAGAGGGTCCCAGGGGCTATCCAATTTAATGTCCCCCTTGAGTATGATGGAGTAGAGAGCTTGCCATGTCATCATTTCTGCAGGGATTTGAGGCAGTCACCCCATGTGTGAGTTTCTTGAAGGAAAGCTATTGCTATTCCATAACCTTTTAGATATGCTATAATTCTGTTGCATTTCAAAGGGTGATTCCAAACTCACCCTGGACATATGGTATGTCTATTGCCTATGATCCTTGACCCATGACACCTGCTTGAGATGTCTACTGTTGTGTGCCTCAACAATGGCGGTCCACCCCCAAACATTCAATAGAGTAAAAACTGCATATTGGTAAATATATTGAATAGAACACCAATTAACTTTTCTTCCTGAGACAGCATCTTATTGTGGACCATACTGAACATAATATACGCAACTTCCCCCCCACCCACGGGCAGTAACCACTGAGCCTCCCCTGTGCAACCGCCGTACAGGAGGGTCATAAACCCCGCCCCAAATGCCCTTCTCAAATAGCTTGTCTTGATAGAACTAAATTTTGTATATATCCAGTGTGAAAAAACTGACAGCAACCTTTGATCCCGCTTGTCACAAGCCCTCGAGGGATGGGCTCAGCAATCCACAGAGGACCATGTCGCGGATCCCCTCAACGGACTGTAGACAACATTGTTATATCCATTGTGGAGTCTCGTGCCGCAGCTAACCTCGTGGCTACACAAGACTCCGAAAGGAAGGTGTGGCGCGTGTGCCCGGTGGGGTTCGACAGCAGTTGGAGCCGATCTCCATATCTGCCGGTCGCTGGGGGACACACTATGTGATGACTTGTGCTTACTGGCAAATAAAGAAGAAAACCCAATTTACCGTGCGTGCGTCTTTGTTTATTTTAAGACGCAACAAACACCCTGGTAAATGTCTTGCAGAGTCTTCAATGTTTTTGATTGGCAGTGTGTTCTCGAGTCTGTAATCACTTGCCTTAGTCCCAATACACCCCCCCAGTATCCGGAGTTGCCTAGTGATGCGGACACCGCTTCGTTCCAACACAAAGCCCCCAAGGCCTCTCAGCTTAGTGAGGCTTCGGCTTCCGGGGAGTCAGGCAACTGGCTCAGTGGAGTAAAAGGGTTCTGTGTTTCTATGGAAACCCTTTCTGCCCACAGAATTCTATCCTCAGATACCAGGATGCGTTCCATAGGTTGTTTCTGAGGCTTGTTTTGTTGCTGTGAGGAGACCTTTTGTTGACAATTGGCTCTCTGAGTAGTTCTACAGCGTGGTTCATGCCATTCTCAAAATTGTTCACCGCCATCTAATCCCAGGGAGCCCATCCAGTTAGCAGCCTCCAGAGGGTACTTGAAGAAGAGGGCCTTTCCATCATAATGAACTCACAAGCGAGCAGAAAAATCAGGCTATATTTAATATGCTGATCATGTAATCTCTGTTTAATTGACAAAAAGCTCCTGTGGAGGTCTTGGACCCTCTTGGTGTAATCTGGAAAGATCTGTATGGCCGCACCTTCATACTGTGGGGGCCATACGTCCAGACATACTGGAGGATAATGTCCCGGTCAAAACAACCGTGCAATGATTGCCCTAGGTGGGGCACCAGGGCACAGCTCAAGGCCCAAGGTTCTGTGTGCACACTCTATTGTGAAAAACTTAGAGAGACGGATGGTATGCATTGCAGTCTGTATCCAATCTTCAAGAAACAGTTCCGCCGAGGCCCGCTCTGCACGCTCAGGAAATCCTAAGAAACAAAGGTTATTCCATCTAGAATGGTTCTCTGCATCCTCCAGGAGGTCAGCCATTTGGTTTGTGCTGCTTTGGAGACCTGCTACTGTTGCCTGCAATTTCTGGACAGTAGCCCAAAGATTGGCTACCTCTTCTTCCCTTTTGCATAGATCCAGGCATAGGTGAATAATTTCCATGGCTGACGTATCCATCTTTGTTTCTATTGCCTCATGTGAGCCCCTGATAGCTTCTAGTATTTCCACTGTGCACAGCGCAGAGTCTCTCCGTTCCAGTGAAGGATAAGCTTCCTGATTTGTGTCCTGCTGTCCAAGACCCGGGCCAGTCTATTGTACAATCTTATTTGCCTGGGTTCCTTTAGTAGGTTGTGTACTTCAACATGTTGACAAATTATCCCTGATGACGTCCCAGGTGGCCCGTCCCTCGAGGCTAGCAGACCTAAGATGTTAGTCAGCAATCTGGGCCCAACCTTCCACGCAGATCACCAAGTGACTTCTCAGGCGTGATTGTCCTCCCTCAAGAAAGGTGGGGGAGGAGATGGTACATCTGATAGCGCGTCCAGTCCTTATAAATTACTTATGCTTGGACACGCCGGAGGTCGGTGAACCTTTTGACCGGGTTGAGCTCTCCTCATCCAAAGAATTTTCGGATCCCTCAAATCAATAATCATTTATAATCAATAACCAATACTCGATTAGTAATCAGTCAACAAATTAGTTAAACAGAAAATCAGTAATTGAACACACCATGACCTTTCAGTCATGAATAACCACACCTGTTTATTAAAAGTTAATGAGTTTATTTCCCTATATTAACAAAGCTAACAAAATATAAGTAAGTCTCAAAATCAAATGATACACGTATACGAACATTACTAGCTGTCCATAACGACGGAAGAAACGCAATCTATGCAAAACTTGGATTATAATGCATTCGGCTATAGCAATGCAAATCACTAATAAAAATAACTGAATTTGACTAATTTCATACATTGGTCAGCATAACAAGATTTCAATTCAGCATGGTGCATCAAGTGAATACCTCAACTAACCTCTGATTAGCATTGGCATGTGGGTCTTCATGCAAAAGAATTTAATCAACATAAATTTAGAAAACTTCTAGCTTAGGCTCTGTCAAAAATAAGCAGTTGGTACCTAAGAAGGAAAATACAACAAATAATACATTTATCCTTTCATAATTACCAAATACAATCAGCATTCAAGGTAAGTCTTCGTCCTTCAGGTACCGGTTCGATCAGCATGGGGCAGATTTCAAAGGGGCAAAGTTTAAGTCAAGTTTTCCGTGCAGCAGGAAGGAAAAGGGGGGCAAAAGTTATTGCATGGGCAAGGCAAGGTAAAGTTAAAGTCTCTAGGGTGAGAATTCTTTAAAGTCTCTCTCTCTCTGGAATAGAGAAAAAGCATCAGAGTGTCATCAAAATGGCTTCTCAGATCTGGCTTCAAAATGACATCAAAGAAAATGGCTGGCTTCTCTTCGTCCGGTGGGATTAAGTAAGAATAGTTCCAAATTCTTCAGGTTCTTCCATTGGAGGGTTCATGGGGTGATTTCTTCTTGACCAATGAATAGTGTCTTTTCTCTTAATACTCATTTACGCATAAGGTGTCCTTGGAGTTTTGGAACACAAGTAGCAACAAAGTTGCCAATTAATTCTGCATCAGTGTCTTTATTTTCTACACCTGCAGAAACTGACCTTGCTTCAAAGGGGATGAAAGTTGCTTAGCACGCAACTTTAAGATAAGTGTATTAGTCATTCTACTGGAAAAATACAGCTTTTAAAGGTTATAACACGTCTTTGTTAACACAAGTGAAAACTACGCAGTTAAAATTGAGACCAGGCGACTAGGCCAAAGCCTCTGCTAAATTTAAGCTAAGCATATAACAGTTTAACGAGAAAATCATAGAATATAGCTTCAATTATGATAGATTAATACATTTGTCGGGTTTCATGATTAATTAAGCTCGTTTATACTAATGGCGAACTACTCTGTGGGCACATTTTTCTACATACATTATTTTCTTTGCTAAAATCACATTGTCTTATACGATTTTGTTCCATGATATATAAATGTTTGTTAGTCTTTCTTTTTTCTGCTTCATCACATCCAACCCCCGAGATATCATGGCGCAATTTGAGGCCCCACACTCCAAATTCTATTCCCTCACCGGGCACGTTGAGTATGGGCGCAGAGCCAGAGTGTTCTTCTCTCAGAGACCAGCGGAGACTGTAACATATGCACACTGCGTCAGCTCCCCAGCAGAGTTGGGGGGCTTAAACTCCCCTGCGTGCGTTCATATGTCCAGCCCTCTGGCACTGTGGGGTAAACAACCCGCCTACACTCATTTATAGATTAACCCCACTCACCTTCTCAGTCTGTAGTATTGTTTTAGGTCTCCAGGGCCCTGGTGGGGCTTAATTGATTGCTTCTTGGCATTATGGGCCTTTCCAGTGCAGGAGTGAGCCAGTGGTGTCAGCATTACTTCACCGCTCTCCTGAGCTGAGCGGCTAACCCTCTAGGCCAATGCCGCAGTCATAGGCTGCAAGAAACCAGTCAGTGTGTTTATGCCACTTTCAGAGGTGGCGAACGTTCAAAAACAATCCCACATGAGCGCATTGACATGGTTTAGCTCAGTGTTGTCCAACCTTTTTATCGCCGCGGACCGGTAAATGTTTGATAATTTTTCCGTGGCCTGCTTGTCCCATTGTGTGACAAGCGGGCCACGGAAAAATTATCAAACATTTACCGCCCGCCACAGTAGGGTGGCCCGGTGCCGATTGATCCACGGACCGGCACCGGTCCGCGGCCCGGGGGTTGGGGAACACTGGTTTAGCTGACCGGCACGTATTGCGTTATGTGCAGGCATCCTTCCCGCTCCGTGTCCACACAGTCTCACGCAGGTTGGAAACAGCCACTCCCAGAAGTAGGCCCTGCCTGGGGCTGGCTTGCTCTGCTGATCAGGCCCGTGCTACGGGCCGCCGCTCGCCGCTCACCTCCAGCTGCACCCCGCCTTTCCTAACAGTCGCCTCTGCGGCTCTCTTGCTGTACTGGATGCCTGTGGCTCTGGGGTTGGTCCATCAGTGGCACCCCAGCTGGCAGCACAGGACAGGATCCACCGGGTCCTGCGAACCCCTCTGTCTCCTCCACCAGGCCAGACCCCACTCCTCCTTTGATTCTGGTCCCAGGAGCAGATAAGTACTTTTTCGGTACTCACCCAGCCTCAGGGAGATTGCCCGCTGTAGTACAACTGCACAAAAAGATAACTTTATCATGGGGGTTGACAGGATGATTAAGGGTTATGATGTCCGGGATGGGAGCTCCGGCAAGGTGGCCATGATGCTTGGCCATGCCCCCTCAAACAAGCATGTGGTGCAACATCTCGATGAGCAGCCAACATACCTTTCGTCAACAGTCAGGAAAAAATGTCATTCTAAACATAGAATTACAAATATTTCATGAGCTCATTGACATTTTGCAGAACAAATCTTCTGAGAATTGACAAAAACGGGCATAGCTAACAACATGGCAAAACTGTTTCTAAAGTGCTTTGTATTGAAATAGATAGAAGCTGCTTTGGAGTAGTCAAATCAATGATCTGCCCGTATTAAAGATCTCTGTCAGAAGCCTTTAAACATTGCCAGATCCACTAAAACATGTGTAATCCTAGCAGGTTTGACCAATATGTTTAAAACATGCAATTTATCACCCTCTTTTTTTGTATTGGCTCCCCCCATTTTTTGAAGTATTAGCCCAGCCTCCATTGGTTAAATCCTCTTACATTGAGGTATGTTTGTGTCTACGCCTCCCGGAACTCATGCATGAATATTTCTGCATGGCACCTGTTGGTTCCCTGGTCTAGGCCTAAACACCAATGCGAGAGAGAGGCACTAATGTCAATATGTAACTCCGCTCCTACCTTTGGTGAGCACTGCTGCTCTGCATATGTACAGCCTGTTTATTGACAGACATGCGAAAAACTATGATATGGAGTCTGGGGGATGGTTGTGGGTTAAAGTAAAGTGGCAACCCCTTCATCTGAATACTATGAACATAATGTTCTTCCTAAAAGACAGGAATACAAATATACATAACAATAAACAACAGTTCTGTGGGCAGCTGAACCCATCTCGTATCTGACTTCTATGTTATAATCTCTGTACTTCTGCGGCGGTTGTGGATGTGCCCTCAGCAATTACATATCATTCTGTGCAACTTTTCAGGGTTTCTATTCCAACTGATGGGTAGCCCATAGGGGTGTGGTGACAGTCGGACACTCTGTCATGTTTGGTGAGTTGGCCTACCCAGTTTTTCTGTAGGAGACATAACTAGTTGGATAATATGGTGTTATTGTGGTCAGCCATGACGCTGTTAGTGTCATGGCTGACTACCCTTTTGAATTGGGATATGTTGCGAGTGATGATGGTGTTACGTGTTCCATTGTGCCTTTCTGGGCAACCACCATTCATGGCCATGGCTGGAAAATTGATAGTGACGTGTAAGTGTAAGAATTGCAATCACCTTGAGCACAAATTGTGAAAAAAGTACTTGGATTCAGACAGAATAACACCATTTCAGCAATAAAACAACACAAAGCCTTGTGTAAAGCAGAACTCAGCAGTTACTTGCCCCAAAATATCCTCAACACTTTCCACACTTCTAGGGAATTCTTCAGGATAGTTAAGGATTTTACTGGCCCAATTGCCTGTGATACCAAGGTAAGACCGAGTTCTTTCTTTCAAGAACATTTGACAAAATCCTATCTTCACTTCCCAGATCCTACACATCTTCACATCTTCTATTACTCTGACAATTTTTTATTTTTTTCAATAATTGCGTCATCACTTAACAAATCATATAGCAGTGATGGTTATACATTAAACAACAGACTGTAGATTAGGTTTTATATATTAAGAGACTGATGAAAACCCAGCCCACTGATCTACTTGTATATTGATAGTCTGTGGCACAACACAAGCTTGAAACAAGACCTAGTTCATGGCTGTCCATCAAATATCCTATTCACAAACAGAGAAATCTTATATCCTCTTTATACAGTCTCAATCAATCCCGATTGGTATGTAATGCCTTATCTGCGTCCTGGGCAACTGGGCTACTGTTATGAGTCTCAGAGAGCTAAAGTTGCAGAGGAGCCCATGTGTCCTTTGGACATGAGGTATGTGGCAGTGTTTCAGAATAAATATCTAACATGTTATTGCAAAAGATTAGCTCCCTTAGACATTCTGTAGATTCTTGGGGAGAGTCCTTGCCACATCTAATGCCTCTCTGCCCTTAGCTAAGAGGCAGGCTAGTCTTTACTGATTTAGACACCTCTTTATATATCCCATGAGTGCTACAAGGGGGAATATTCAAACTTAATGACTCCACCTACGACTCTTCTCAAAGTAGAAGGCATTCTGCCAGAATACTGAAAGTTATGAGCGCTATCAAATCAGGATTTCATTTGGATCCCTGTCCAGCACAGTCCTTTGAAAAAGTTGCAGACATTATGGCCCTCATTACTGCATAACGGCAAATCCCGCTTACCGCCGTGCAGAAGAAGCCAACACACCGCCGTGGAATTCCGCTATAGCTATTACGACCCACTGCTCAGAACCCGCCAAAATCTAGACACCCACAGAAGTCCGCCACACCAAAGGTCAGTGATAAACTGGTGATAACAAAACCTCCTCCGTCACGCCAACAGGAATACGCCCACACTATCCCGACCCACGAATCCACGCGGCGGTCTTTCAACCGCGGTAGTCCGTTGGCGGTACACACCGCTGCGCTCAAAATACACATACTTTTACAAAACACTACCACATTGGACAAATTGAAATACACACACCTGATACACATACACACACCACTCCCACACACCCAATACAATATAAAACACACACCCACATTACCCACAAACCCTTTCTACCCAAATATCAGAAGAAGGCCAGAGAGAGCAAAGCAAAGACAACACCAGCATACACAGGCACATAACACCATCACACATACACATCCACGCACAAAACACTACAGACCCCTAAACATCACCCCACACATCACAAAAAACACCACCTCACACATCACCCACCACCCTATGGCACAGCAAAGACACCCCAGGTTTTCTGAGGAGGTGCTCAGGGTCATGGTGGAGGAAATCATCCGGGTAGAGCCACAGCTATTCAGATCACAGGTGCAGCACACCACCATAGCTAGGAAGATGGAGCTATGGCGCAGAATCATAGACAGGGTCAACGCAGTGGGACAGCATCCAAGAACACGGGATGACATCAGGAAGAGGTGGAACGACCTACAGGGGAAGGTGCGGGGGAAGTAGCTGGAGGAATGGACTCTGGTAAGTCAAAGTTTTAACTACTACATCCCCCACCCTCCCTGCATGCTATCACATACCCCCACCCTTGCCCTCACCCCCATCACTCCAACTCCTCACATATGTCCCACTAGCACAAACCACACATCCTAACACCAACCCTGCATGCAATAACAAAGCATGGACACCCATCACCAACGCATGTCCACTACACATACCCACACAGACCCCTAAACAGTTATCACACAGGCTGCTACACAAGAATGGAAGCACTGGGGTACAGGGTCACCCACCCATTGCATACCATGGCACACACAGATACTAAAACTATGCCTTTACACCCCTACAGGACCCCTACCCAACGTCACCGGACAGGAGGTTCCAGACATGTCCACTCCCCCCACAGAAGAGGCCCACAGTGATGACAGTAGCTCTGTCCAACTGGATCTAGATGACCAGCTCGGCCCATCTGGGACCTCGGGACAGTCAGTTCCCCTCACACAGTCACAGGCCAGCACAGAGCCTTTCCCCTCAGGAAACACCAGCACAGCACCCACCCAGCGGGCCCATACCTCTGTCCCCAGGACACGTCAAGCAGCAGTGTGTCCACCACTCCAGGGAACCCAGGCTAACCTAAAACCCCAAGAAAATCAGGGACCTGGGGGCAGTGGTAGTGGGCACACGGTTCAGGGGACAGAGGCACAGGAACACAGGGGAACTGGGAGGACTGCTGTGCGACAGTGGGAGGACAGGCCCAGGGAACCCACTCTCCATGAGGCCATCTCCAACATCATGGGAGCCTACCATCATTCCCAGGAGATGATGGCAACTGTACTGGCCAAGTTTCAGGAGACCTAGCGGCTGCAGGAGGAACAGTATTTGGGATTCAGGGAGGAACTCAAATCCATCAATACCACCCTGGGCACCATTGTAGGGGTGCTGAAGGATCTCGTCAAAACCAGGAGGGACACTGTGGCACAACAAGGGGCCCCTGACACTAGCCTGGATGATGAACTGCCCTCCACCTCCGCCGGCGCTAGTGGACAGGAGGCACCGCCACAGGACCACGACACCAGCACCCCACCCCCTGCAGATGGAGAACCACCCCGCAAACGGTCCCTGAGATCCAGGACAAAGACAGAGAACAATGCCAAGACCCCGCCAAGAAATGAGACCACCCTGATTGTCATCCTTCTGTCCCACATTGTCACCCTGTCCATCGTTAAACTGCCCTAGCTCAACTTCCTATGCCCCTTTGGATAATGCACCTGTAAAACAAATAGACTGGACTCTGCCATGGACATTCCTCCACCATCACCCCTGACCATTTTACAACCCCCTCCACTTTTTTGCACTGAAATAAACACCCTTGAATCACAAAACAAGCTGGAGTCAGTCTGTGCTTTCACAAATGTGTATTAGCAATAACTAAGGAAAATAGTAATGTCCATTCTATTGTCAACATACCTATGTCACACAGCTATAGTCCATGAGGTTACATAGCAGAGGTCACAAAGTGGGACCCACATCTGTGAAATCGAAAGGGAAAGTGACAAATCAGTGTCCATACACTGGGTGAACGTGACAGACAGATGAGAGGTAGAACAATTTTATCAGATGTAGGAGGCAGTGATGTCTTCTTACCTGTGTCTCACTGGAAGTATCGATGGACTACGGTCTTTCTGTTGTCTATGTCCTCTTCTTCTGGCTCCTCTTCTTCACTGTCCACAGGCTCCACAGCTGCCACAAGATCTCCATCTGGACCATCCTCCTGCAGAAAAGGCACCTGTCGTCACAAAGCCAAGTTGTGCAGCATGCAGCAGGCCACGAGGATCTGGCACACCTTCTTTGGTGAGTAGTAGAGGGAACCACCTGTCATATGGAGGCACCGGAATCTGACCTTCAGGAGGCCGAAGGTCCTCTCTATAACCCTCCTAGTTCACCCATGTGCCTCATTGTAGCGTTCCTCTGCCCTTGTCCTGGGATTCCTCACTGGGGTCAGTAGCCATGACAGGTTGGGGTACCCAGAGTCACCTGCAAATGGCGAGGGACAACTGTTAGACACACACTAACCCTTAGGGACAACCCCAGACCCAGACAACTATTCACACTGTATGGGGTTCATGTCCTCACCTAATAGTCACACACTGTGCCTCTGGAGTTGCCCCATCACATAAGGGATGTTGCTATTCCTTAGAATGTAAGCGTCATGCACTAAGCCAGGAAACTTGGCGTTCACATGGGAGATTTACTGGTCTGCCAAACACACCTTCTGCACGTTCATTGAATGGTAACTCTTCCGGTTTCTTTACACCTGTTCACTCCTGCGGGGGGGACCAAGGCAACATGTGTCCCATCAATGGCACCTATGATGTTGGGGATATGTCCCAGAGCATAGAAGTCTGAGGGAACACGATTTAGCTGCGCATGTGTTTCAGCAGGGCAGACAACACTCTGGACAACACGTTTGAGAACATAGGCTGGGACATCCCTGATGTTATGGCCATTGTAGTTTGAAAAGACCCACTTGCCAGGAAATGGAGTACTGACAGCACCTGCACTAGAGGGGGGATTCCTGTGGGATGGCAGATCGCTGACATCAGGTCTGGCTCCAACTGGGCACACAGTTTATGGATTGTGGCATGATCAAGTCTGTAGGTCACAATGACATGTTGCTCTTCCATTGTCAACAGGTCCACCAGCGGTCTGTACACTGGAGGGTGCCGCCATCTCCTCACCTGCCCCAGCGGACGTTCTCTATGGATGAGAACAGCGATCAGAGGGTCAGCCAACACTGAGGTACAAAAAAAACTACTTTCTTGCACACATTTGTCAATCCGCTATGTGCCTGTCCTAGTGTGTATGCAAGGCCTACATATGTGTGACGCATTTAAAATTAATGCCATGTGGCCCCCTGAAATGGCGGCTGCCTGACCTGTAAGGTGGGACAATGGGATATGAGGTAACTGCGCTCCTGCACTGGTTAACATTGGACCCTATGGGTTCCAGGAGCCAATGATGATGTACGCCGGCGGTGACGGTACGCACTGCTGCGGACGTGACCGCCATTTTCTCTCTGTTCAATCACTCGATACCTGATCTTCGACAGGAGAGGACCTACACTGCAAGTGCTGCTGTGACCTCAGTCTGGAAGCGACAATGGCTCAAGTGTCTGGGGAAAGGGCCCCTGCCTTCACATCGGAGGAGTTGGAGAAACTTGAGGATGGGGTCCTCCCCCAGTACACGCTACTCTACGGTCCTCCAGACAAACAGGTGAGTACACTGTGAGCATGCTGTATGGGCAATGCCTGTTTGGAGTGGTGTGGATGGAAGATGGGGGGGGAATGAGGCGTGCATGAAACGACGATGAGTGCATGTGCGTCAGGGCACGGAACATGGGCCAATGACTGTGACGATCCGTACAGTTATAGTTTCTCCTTTTACCCTGTACTATTCCTGTAGGTCAGCGTCCACCAGAAGAAGGATATTTGGCATGCCATTGCCAAGGAAGTCCGGACCCTGGGGGTCCACCACAGACGGAGCACCCACTGGCGTAAAAGATGGGAGGACATTCGCCGCTGGAGCAAGAAGACGGCGGAGGCCCAGCTGGGGATGGCTTCCCAACGTGGAAGGGGTGCCCGTCGCACCATGACCCCCCTGATGTCCCGGATCCTGGCAGTGGCGGATCCGGAGTTGGATGGGCACTTGAGGGCATCACAGCAGCCACAAGGGGGTGAGTACAGTCACATTCATCTGATGCTGCGCGCATTACGAGGTGTCTGGGTGGGGGAGGTGGGCAGTGGGTTCCCCTAGGCCAGGGCGAGTTTTGCAGGCAAGGTCCCTTCATGAGGCAGGCTATGTGGCACCCCACCAGTGTTAAGAGCCATCTACCCCTAGTTAGGCTCTTGTGACTTCCATGTGTGCAGCAATCGGGCATAGGCCTTGTACCCATGGGCATGTGATTCATTAGGGAACTCTAAGTGCATGGCGTAGTGCAGAGGGCTGCTGTGTCTGTAGTGTCCAACAACTGTAGCAGTATTGCATGCACTGAACATATCTTTCTACTTTCTTTCCCCCCCTTTTTGTGGTCTCCCTGTTCTTTTGTGCATTAGCATCATGAGGCGGAGGAGCAGTGCCACCGGAGCAGGAGGGAGCTGCATCCCACATGGCCCTGGAGGGCGAGACTATGGACTCCGAATTCACCAGTGGGACAGAGGGCGAGAGGAGCTCCACGGCGGGGACAGGAGCTGAGACCAGCGACACAGACTCCTCCTCTGTTGGGAGCTCCCTTGCAGTGGCGGGCCCCTCTGTGCCCACCGCATCTACAGGTACAGCCGCCACCCCTCCTACCAGCACCGCCCTCCCATCAGCTCCTCAGCGTGTGTCCCGTGGCCGCTCACCCAGGAGGGTGGGCATCTCCTTCGCCCTAGGCACCTCAGCTTCTGCCCCTTTCAGTCCTGCTGCCCTCAATGAGGAGGCCATTGACCTCCTCAGATCCCTCACTGTTGGGCAGTCTACCATTCTGAATGCCATCCAGGGTGTAGAGAGGCAGTTTCAACACACAAATACATACCTGGAGGGCATTCATTCTGGTCAGGCAGCCCAACAGAGAGCTTTTCAGACTCTGGCCTCAGCACTGATGGTAGCCATTGTTCCTGTGTCCAGCTTCCCCCCTCCAACTTCCTTCACCCAGACCCAATCCCCAGTACTTCAGCCTATCCCAAGCACACCATCAGACCAGCATGCACACACCTCAACACACAAGGGTAGCTCTGGCAAACATAAGCACCACACATCCCACAGGCACTCACACAAGCATCATACCCATGCAGACACACCAACAGCCACTGCCTCCACTGTGTCCCCCTCCTCCACGTCTCCCTCCTCCCTCCCTGTCACGTCTCCACTCACACCTGCATGCACTACATCCTCAGCCACTACCGCCATCACCAGGACGCCCATCACCACACACCGCTCACGTGCACTCACCACCCCCACTACCATTCACACATCCCCTGTGTCCTCTACCAGTGTGTCTGTGAGTCCACCTCCCAAACAACACAAACGCAGTCACACACCCACCCAACAGCCATCCACCTCACGACAGCCCCCACCCATGCACCTTCACCCAAAGTCAGCAAACGTACACCTCCTACAACCACTACCTCTTCCTCCACTCCCAAACCCCCTCCATCTACCCGTCCCAGTGTGTCTAAAAACTTTTCCTGGCAAACCTTGACCTCTTCCCTACACCTCCCCTACCCCTTCCGTCCCCTAGGGACCGCCTCTCCAGGTCCCAACCCAGCACCTCAGCCACCACCTTACCGGGAACAGTGGTGCCAGCAGTCCCCGGTTTCTGGAGTGCGCCAAGCAGCAGGGCAGCCAATGTGCTAAGGAGCCAGGCCAAGGACAGTCCCCCACCTCATAAACAAAAGAAGTTGGCCACAGCCTGGAGGGAGAAGGGCAAGACACCTGCGACCAAGGGCTCTCCCAGGACTACAGTTGGGAGTGGCAAAACAGCTGCGTCACCATCCAAGGTAGGGAAGGGCCAGAGATAGAAAGGGAAGTCGCCGCCAACCTGTACGGAGGACAAGACCGCCACCGCCACATGTACCGCCACCACGGGCACGCCGCCAGCATCACGCCCACTGAGCCACCCACCAGCACCGCTGCCCAGGACACCGCCACCAGCAGCACTTTCAGTGAGCCACCCACCAGCACCGCTGCCCAGGACACCGCCGCCAGCAGGCCCACTGAGCCACCCACCAGCACCGCTGCCCAGGACACCGCCGCCAGCAGCACGCCCAGTGAGCCACCCACCAGTACCGCTGCCCAGGAGACCGCCGCCAGCAGCACGCCCACTCAGCCACCCACCAGCACCGCTGCCCAATGAGCGCCGCAAGCACTGCCGCTACTGAGGCCACCGCCAGCACCGCTAGCGGCCACGCCACATCCTGTGCCAGTGGCACCACCGCAGACATGGCTGCCATCCCCAGTGGTCAGTCGTTCGAGGCTGGTAGTCTGTTCCAGGGGCCTGGATAGCTTCCATGTTGGCCCACCGTAAGAGGAGTATCACATCCACTACCTCAGTCTTGGCAGGATGAACTCTGGGCACCAGTCCCCCTCCAGAACCAGTGGAGAGGTACATCCACTACCTCAGTCCTTGGCAGGATGAAGTACTCTGGGCACCAGTCCCCCTCCAGAACCAGTGGAGACTCTTATCCACTTGTGAGACTGTGGCTTTGCACTCCCCAGGATGCAGCAGTGGGTAAACCACCCACTGGAAAGACTTGAGAGACTGTGGCTTTGCACTCCCCAGGATAAAGTAGTGGGCAAACCACCCACTGGAGAGACTTGAGAGACTGTGGCTTTGCACTCCCCAGGATAAAGCAGTAGGCAAACCACCCACTGGAGAGACTTGAGAGACTGTGGCTTTGCACTCCCCAGGATACATCAATGGGCATGGAGCCCCCTCATGGAGCTGGCGTCGTGCACTTATCCGGCTGAGGTGCCCCCCTTCCCTTCCCCCTGAGGTGCCTATTTTATTTTGAACTGGTGCCCCTGCAGTGTTCTCCCCGTTTGGATCGGGTATTGAGTGTGGGCCTCGCCCATGCATTTTGGGCCCAGTGGTCCACGGACTATGTATGTGCAGTACATGGGCTTGAAATCTTGGTGTACATATTTGTTAATAGTGTATATATATTTTTGAATAATGGATTTTTCCTGATTAAAATCGTTCAACTCATTTCCTTTTGTCCTTGCGTTCTTCCAAGGGGGGTTGAGGGGTGTAAATGTAATGTTTCAACATGTATTGGTGTGTGTGTTGTTGTGTGTGGGGGTGGGGGGTGGGGTTGTTGCGTGTTGCGTGTGTGTGTCACTCTCTTTTCCCTCCCCTGTGTCGTAGGTGCAGTACTCACTGTGGTCGTGGCAACCGTCGGTCGTGCTCCTGGTAGAGGAGTAGGAAGACATGGACAGGTAGAATTTGGAGTTCCGGCTCCATGGTGTCCTGGTTCCTTGTGGGGTGTGTAGAGGTGAGCGTTTTCCCTTCCAAGTCCTGTTTCCGCCGTGTTTTTGTTCGTGTTGAATCCGCTTCGGAAAAGGTGGCGGATTGGTGTGTCATAATGGTGTGGGCGGTACATTGACTTCCGCCTGTCTATTCGCGGTGACCACCATGCTGTTTGTTTGTACCGCCGTGGCGGTCGGAGTGTTAAAGTGGCTGTCTGTGTTGGCGTTTTCCGCCATGGTCGTGATTCCATTTTATTTCCGCCGGCCTGTTGGCGGTCTTACTGCCGCTTTACCACCGACCGCCAGGGTTGTAATGAGGGCCTATATGTCCCATTTTGAATTATATCATTAAGGATTCCCTCACAACAGATCAAGTGAGAGACATATGGAAACTTGCGTGTGTCACACTGCTGTTAAAAAAGCCTAGTTGCTGACCCCTGTCAGGATACACAATGGTGCAACCACTGAAAGTCTATCGATGATGACCGAAGGAGAGAGGTGGTGTCCCTAAACCCACCTCTCAACTCCTAGATTTCGGTTGCTCAGATGTTCTGTGAGACGAGTTGTGGTGAATGAAATTTGGGAATTGATTTGCTCCTTGGATGATGGATGATCTGTAATGTCTTTGAGATGGCTCTTTCTTGGTGCAGTGTAGGAAGGTGACTTTGTATTAATTTTCTGAGGAGTTTCTTTTATTTTTGTTTAGCCTTCCCTCTCTAGTATCTTCCCCTACCTTCTCCAGTGATGCCTACATGGATCGACCTTGCCTGTTCCCTTCACTTTTAGATTCTAGGCAAATGAGTTGCTCATACAGGTCTCAACAAAGATTCTATCTTTTGCTGGGTGATACAGTATGTTTGCCTCTAATCATGGGCTGAAGCTTAAGGGGATCTCTTTGGTCTCTGGCAGTTGGGGTTATCACCCCAAAGTGATTGAGTTGTCCTCTTTTTCTGAAGATCATTAACCTATCTAATTGAACTATATGCCTCAAAGAGCAACAAGATAATTGCTTTTCTTTAGAAATTAATGCCTCTGTTCCGTTAAATAAGAAACTTGGCAGTCATTGTGGGCCTCATAACGACTCTGACATCCTTGAGACCTCCAGGGTTGCGGTGGTAGTCCGACCGCTAACCTCCACAGTACAACTGTGGTGGGTACGCCACGGTCGGACCGCCAGCATTGCAAGTTTTTCTCCACAGGAGGGACTGGCAGTGCTGGCGGTCCTAATCTGCCAGGGCAACACTGCAAGCAGTGCCGCCCTGGGGATTAGCACCGCCATGTAAAGGCTGGCGGAGGCAGGGTGCAGGGGCATCGGCAGGGTAGGGGCCCTCATGGCCAGCCCTGTTGCGCGGTTCACTGCTTTGCAGAACGTGAACAGTGCAACAGGTGCTGGTGCATCGTACGCACTGCAGCATTTCCGCCAGCTCATTTATGAGCCGGCATCAATGTTGTAGCCTGTTTTCTGCTGACCCAGTGGGAAACTCCTAATGGGGCCCGAAGGAAGGCGGCTGCACTGGCAGCAACCTGACCACAGGATTTTGGCAGACAGCCTTTTCCATCTGCCAAACTCATAATGACCCTCTGTGTTTTTCCCTATTATAAGCAATTTCTCTACATTCTGTTTTTTTGGTGAATAAATTCTCCTTTAAAAACTCACATTAAAAGTTGAGTTCACAATCTCCAAAGGTTCCTCAGAAGAGGTCTGTGGTTCAGGAATTTCAGTGGCATCACTTGAATTCCAAAGACAAGAAGTTCTCTGTGGTTGAGTGGGGACTCCTTCATGCAAAGAATCATTAGGTAAAGCAGTTCTCTCTGGGTTCTGTGTTATTTTTATACTCAACCACACCCAAGATGGGCACCAGGAGTTTGCGACCTTGCAAGATCACGATAAAGTAGATCTTCCTGATCTCAAAGCCCAGAGGAGTTGACCTAGGCCTGGAGCATATTTCTAAGCTCTGGGCATGTGTTGTGTTGGTTGAAGGCGGCCTTTACATATCTAAAACAAGTTCACTCAGATAGGACAGCATGTCACTGGCACAATGATGACAATTTCAGTAATGGAAAGCAGGGCCAGGGGAAAAGGAAAATGGTGGGCAGCAGGGGTTAATAATGGGTGAGCTAGTGTGACGTATGATCCTTGACAACCCCGCTAGTTGATTTCACTCATGCATTCTTTGAATCTAATTTGACATTAGAGTATAAATGATATAGGCCTACCACTCGCCTCAACTACAGAAAAAGATTCTGTGTCAAATAAAGGTGTCGCACAGCACATGCTAACCCTCTTGTGTTCGCACAAACTTGCGGAGCATACTGTGGCACCCCAGCTCATCAAGAGAGTGCACAGCAAGAGAGAAGTCCTAGCTGGTGTATGGCAAGCCAAACCGCTTTGTGAATGTCTGCAGATAGTCCTTGGAGGAGTAGACCTATATTATTTGTGCTCTAATTTCTTAATCCAAGTTGTCAAGTTTGCATTTGTAGGCTAAACACAGTAGGTGGGTGCAGAAGTTCTCAGCTGGTTCATTATTACTTTGTTTTGTCTGACAGAAGATGATTACTGTCTCAGTCTGTATTTGATTGTGTGCTAAATTGTCAAATCACAGTTGCTAGAGCTGAGCGTGATAGAGTGAGGAATGTCTCGTATGCCTCTAAGCTCATCAAGTGTTTGGTGCTGGGGTCTGTTTAGTTTGTGGTGGTTAAGATGTTTTTGAAATAGGCATACTGTTCTTTCATCTAGCTAGGACAAACAATGAGGATGACAGCATAATTAAACTAGCAATGTTGTTAAGCATGGTTGAATCATGTAGGCATGGATTCCTTGCCTGACTGGCATCCCTTGGCACTGCAAGACACTGGATTTGTTTATGGTGGGGTGCTCAAGTGTTCGTTCACCTCACTTTCACTGCAAAGTCCATATAGAGGGGCAGAGCTTGCCGCTGTGAGCAATTGCAGCTTTTGTGTGGCAGGAGATGAGGCCAGAGCCATTTTACACCAAAAAACCTGCATCATCCAACATGTGAACAAGAGATACATTGTTCCGAGTGCTTTCAGCTCTCAGGGAACATTTAATTCTAACTGGAAATGAACTTTCCACACAGTTATTTCGACCTCGTCTTTCTATGAAGCCGCACCGGGGGAACACAGTATGTATGCCTGAGAGGCCTTCCGTCTAACTGCCTGTTAAAGACCAGCATCGAAAATCCTCAAATATCATGCATCATGTGACACAATTCATGAGGTATAGTGGATCAGCCTGCACACATAAACCTCCCTTCTTAGAGAGAATAATCCGGAACTCTGCTCCTTTGTTTTAACCGCTCACCTTAAAGCTTCCTTCTATGTTCTCATAACATGCGACACGCATTTGAGGAAGCAAGCTTATAATCAGATTCAACTTTTTAAAGAACTGACATTCTTTAAGCATTCGAAGGAATGGTCTACACGAAAAAGTGAATTTGTCTGCATATCCATGACCATTGATAACCTTTGGGATTTTTTCCCTTCCTTTTTTTATCATGCTAAAGGGGATACATATGTTTTCCAAGTACTATCCCTGACCTATGATTTTGTCCTCTGCATGACTTTGAGGTCATTTGAAACATTGAGCCTCCTCATTACGAGCCTGGCGTTCCTGGGACTCGCTCGCAGTGGAGGTTGGACCTCCACCAAAGCAGTGGTCCAGCCTCCACATTACGACACGGTTCGAACGCCGACACCGACAGTTGACAGTCTGGCGGTGCCAGTGGTTTTAATCCTGGGGATTACGAGTCCCCTCTATGCCGGCTTTTGCAAAGGCTGTCGGAGACTGGGTGCCAGGGGCTCCATGGGGGCCCACGCACTTGGCATGGGCAGTGCAGGAGCCCTCATGGACAGCCCCATCATGCTTTTCACTGCCCAAATGACAGGCAGTGAAAAGTGCGACGGGTGCTCTTGCACCTGATGCACTGCAACATTGCTGCCTGCTCGATTACGAGCTGGCGTCAATGTTGTGCAAAGTTTCCTGCTGGACCAGCGGAAATCTCATAATAGGGCCGGCGGGAGGAAAACCAGGGTGGCCCCGACAAACTCTTAATAAGGGCCTGAGTCTGTGCATATATGCTTCCAGATATGGCATGGAGGAATGGCAGTAAAATATACTCATGGAAGCAGGGGAGACTTTTTGTTTAGACACCTTAGTCTCCTTAAATGTACACAGATTGACACATTTTATTAAACAGAAAAAGATTCTGACGTGTAACCAGATTTGGCTTTATTACAAGAGACTCACCTCACACTCCCAGAGTGAAAAATTAAAACGTGATTGGTTGAGTCAAGTTATTCATGTGAGTATTGATTCCAAACTCTCTAATGATTCACACACAACATCAAGAAAATGTGAAGTTGCTTTTCTCTTTAGTAAACACCTCCCTATTAAAATACTACAAACTTGGGAAGATAATGAGGATCATTATATTTTTGTTAAACTTCAAACCCGCAAAACATTTCTGATAGTGGGATCATTATACGCCCCTACAGATTCGAAAATTATATTTATTTCCCAATTTAGTAGATTATTAACACTCTTTGGAAACACACATGTAGTGATGGAGTGCTGGAATTCCTCCCCAATGCTGTATTATAATCTCACCGCTGTGCTGGCAGTGATCATGCTGCGGTGAGCCTGTGGCGATGACACTGCGGTGGCATGCTTCGGCCCATTAAGTGGGCTTGGGAAACATGCTGCTGCAGTGCAGCGCCATAAGCACCTCGGGCTCACTGTGTGCCATCCACATTGAGCACCGACAGTGCAGGCATAGGGAGGGCATAATATGTGCCCCCAACCACATTGTCTAAGGGTCAAACCTGCCTAGGGGCCCTGTTGGGAGCCCCTTTCCCGCCATTCTGCCTAGCTTTTCATGGCCGGGACCCGCGGATGGCAGGTCGTAATCAGCACCCAAGTGCAAACCCCTGCACCGCTGCAGCTGACCACAGTGTTCCTCACCGCTGCCACAGCGGGATCCATAATCCTGGTGGTGGCAGCAGGCTTGTGGCTGTCCGGCAGCCAGCATCCTACTCTGGCAATAGGACCACCAAGGATGCAGCAATCGGACTGCCACCATGAGAACAGTGGTCCTGGGACGTTTTATGAGATTTTATACACTTCCATTGATTGCTCGGATCATTCCTAAGAAAAGATCTTCTTTTCCAATCTTAATCTCCCAAAATTGATATTAGATCAGTAACAAAAATTAGAAGGGGAGATCACTAGTGATGAGGTATTAAGGGCAATTGATTATTTAGCTACTGGTAAATCACCGGGTGAAGTTGGGCTTTCAATTCAATTTTATAAAATTACTAAAATGCAAACAGTCCTACTATTGGCATATGTATTTAATGAAGCTTTAAAATTAGAACACTTACCTCCTGATTTTTTAAGAGCTTGGATCACTGTAATTCCTAAACCAGGTAAGATCCTTTCGAATGCTCAAGTTACCCACCAATTTTGTTAATGAACTCAGATGTCAAAATTCTGGCTAAAATAGTATTGCATCATCTGGGTTCAGTAATCACCTCTTTGAACCTTACCAAGTTGGCTTTTTCTCCGGTCGATCTTCCACCAATCATCTTTGCACCATGATACACTTACAGTGGCAGTAGCCGAATGGCAAGGAGGAGAATATTTTTCTCTCATTAAACGCTGAAAAAGCTTTTGATAAAGTAGAATGGGGATATTTATTTCGTATGATGGAAAGGATGGGTTTTGGTAGGGGTATTCTTACATTAACAAGTGGTATGCATCATTCACCCACCGCATCTGCATTCTGTAGCGGATTCACATCATCATATTTTAATATTCATTGCAGCACTAGACAAGGTTGCCTACTTTATCCACTGCTATTTTTATTAGCACTCACCATAAGATCGAATACTGACATCAAAGCTATCAACACAGCTGGAGTAATCGAAGCTTTTTTATGACGTGGATGATATACTTTTGACCCTCTCACACCATAATCATCTGCAAATGCTCTAATCTCACAATTAAATACATTCTCAAAATTCTCTGGTTACACAATCAACTGGTTTAAATGCGAAGCCCTACCTATAACCCTGGTTACTACTATATCTACTATTGATGGACTTCCTTTCAAGTGGTTGCATTCAAAGCTAAAATACCTGGGGATTTTTTTTTTTTAATAGTGGTCTCAAGGATATGATTGCTGCTAATTTAAACCCAATAATTGACCAAACTAAAAGAGACTTTCAACGCTGGACACTTCTAAACTTATCTGGGGTAGAATACAGATCATAAAAATGAAAACGACTCCCAAATTCAAATATGTTAGCATGATTCCACTCTCCATCCCGAGACCTACCTTTAAATCACTGACATCCATGATTTCCCGTTTTGTGGAAGCTGGGCCAGGCCTCGTTTAACAGTTCCAAATGACATTCAGCATCCGAAAAGGGAGGCTTATGGCTACCTCACTTGGAATATTATTGGATTACACAATTACTAGCGCATTCTATTTACATGCTACCAACTCACAAGAACACAAAATTATGGGTTATGACGGAATGATCGATTCTTCGATCTGATTTGGATCTAGCAATCTATTATACTAAAAGAGTGAAAATTATGAATTCCACTAATCCTATTATTTATGCTTCAAAACTAGCTTGGCAGAAAGCACATAAACTTACAAACACTCCCCTTCACCTCCATTATGAAGCTGCAATATGGGATAACACTGATATTAAATTGAAGGGATCTGAACTCAGTTGGCCCCTTTGGCTCAAACACAACATTTATTGGATATCAGATGTATTTTCAGCATCTCATTCCATCAAATTATTCTCCAGCTTACAACAGGAGCTTGAAATACCTTCATGATCCCTCCATACCTACACTTAACTTCACTCAGCCCTCATTCTAAGCATGACTAAGGCTCCTGACATAATATCCCACTCACCAAGCACATTATATTCCCACTTGGAAGTCTTTTAAGGTAAGGGTATCTGGTTTATATGCCCTTCTTATTAACTCTTTATTTTCTATTGAAACTTCTTATAATCTAAAATCATGGTAGTCTACACATGTGAATGAGGGTTTTGATGAAGAGGATTGGGATACCATCCTAGAGTGTTGCAATAAAGGACTAAGGGACTGTCTCTTTAAATTCAATTATTTAAAAATGCTGCATTGCTGGCATTGGCCCCCTTCTAAGTTATATCCAGCTAAATTAAGTCCAGATTCTGTTTCCTGGCGAAGTGGAATCTCAGGTTGTGACATTGTTCATATATTATGGGAATGTCCCAATAGTCTTCTATTTTGGTTTCAGATTGCAAATTACTTAAAAACACACTCTTTTATTAATGTTTCTCTTCAAATTGTTTGTCACTCTTACATGATATTTCAGAATTGTCACCTATATCTGCTCACTCCTTTAAATGGCTATCCCCTGCCTTCGGTCTAGCAGAAATAACACTCTGGCCCTCATTACGACACTGGTGATGAGTGATAAAGTGGCGGTAATACCGCCAACAGGCTGGCGGTAAGTACTGCCAAATTATGACCATGGCGGTGATAACTCCCATAGACAGCCAATGTACCACACCAACTGCCAGGGCAGAAACAACACTCACCACGGCGGTAGCCGCCAACAGCCAGGCGGAAGACAAAGTACCACTCACCATATCATGACACATGAATCCGCCACCTTTTCCGGGGCAGTACCAACGCCATCAACAGCCTGGCGGAAACAGTGCACAGAAGAGAAAGGACTCACCATCGGAGACACAGGGAAGAACAACGCCACCATGGAACCCGAACTGCAAGTTTTCCCGATGATCTTCTACGTTATGCTCCACCTGGAACACCAATGCTGACGACGACGGTGAGTACAGCCACTTAGCACACAAGGGAGGGAGGGAGGAAATCGAGAGTGACACACACACACATGCACAACATACACCCGACGTACACACACACAGCATACACACAACCAGCTGCAGATATGAACCAATGGCACACAACACACGGCAGAATAACACAAGGACCAGAGTACGCATGTACAGAAAATGTATTAGCATAGCAAAACCCACCACATGAACCAAATATATACAAATGTCCACAAAGGACCCATGCCCAGTCCAAAGTCATAAGGGCACACTTGGCCACAGGGCACAGTCCTAGGCCCAACTTGTATCCTGACATCATCCAAAGAGAACACTACCGGGGCATCATTTTGCAAGTGGGCAGGCACCTCAGGGGGATTGAGAGGGAGGGCACCTCAGCTGAATACGGGAACTTGCCCACTGGTTCTGGAGGGGGCTCCATGCCCATGTCCCATTGCTGGGGAGTGCAAGGTCACAGTCTCTGAGCTGGGGAACATGCCCACTGCTTCTGGAGGGGGCTCCATGCCGTTGTCCCAATGCTGGGGAGTGCAAGGTCACAGTCTCTGAGCTGGGGAACATGCCCACTGCTTCTGGTGGGGGCTCCATGCCCATGTCCCATTGCTGGGGAGTGCAAGGTCACAGTCTCTGAGCTGGGGAACATGCCCACTGCTTCTGGAGGGGGCCCCTTGTGCGGCAGTCCCTGGAGGGTGGCCTACATGTCCTCCGGTGGTGGTGATGGCTGCACTGTCTCATCTGGAGGTGAGGGATGAATTGTGGCAACAGGCGATAGTGCCTCCTGGCTTGTCTCTGCTGGTGGTGATAGCTGCACTGCCTCAGCTGGTGGTAAGGGCTGCTCTTTGGCAACAGGTGATGGTGCCTCCTGGCCTGTACCTGCTGGCAGTGATAGCTGCACTGGCTCAGCTGGTGGTGAGGGCTGCTCTGTGGCAACAGGTGATGGTGCCTCCTTGCCTGTCTCTGCTGGCGGTGAGGGCTCCGTGACCACAGGTGGTGGCGGTAGTGGTGGTGGTTTCACCCTCCCAGCCTCTGATGGAGTTGAGGGATTCATTCCTTCCAAGGCAGGAGGTGCAGGCACTTTCCGCTTCCTGGCTGTAGGTGTTGTGGGCTCCTTCCCCTTCCTGACTGTAGGTGTTGTGGGCTCCTTCCCCTTTCTGGCTCTTGGAGTGCAATCCCTCACAGTCCTGCCTCCATGACTAGGAGGTGCCTCCACTGTCCCCATGGACTGTTTGGCTGAGGTGCTGGGCTGGCTGATTGGCACCCTGGTTCTATGGGCAGGACGGGGGGAGGGAAGAGGTCAAGTTGTGCAATGAAAAGCTTCTTAGGGACAGTGGGGCGTGAGGAGCAAGGAGGGATGGGAGTGGAGGTTGAGGGAATGGTTGTTGGAGGTATACGTCTGCTGGACTTGGGTGCAGGCCCATGGGCAGTGTGCGTGTGTGAGGTGGATGGCTGTTGGGTGTCTGAGTGCTTGCGTTTGTGTCCTTTAGGAGGGGGGACAGACGCGGTGGCAGAGGACAAAGGGGACAAGTGGATTGATGTTATGGAGGTGTCTGCTAGTGAGGTGTGTGTGCTGCTTGTGGTGATGCTGGTGGTGGATGTTGAGGCAGTGCATGCAGGTGTGAGTGTGGATGTGACTGGGAGGGAGGTGGAAGAGGAGGAGGTAGGGGAGATAGTGGAGGTAGTTGATGTGGTTGTTTCTGCGACTGTCTGGTGTTTGCATGAGCGCTTGTGGGATGAAGTGTGGTGCTTGTGTCTGCCTGTGACACTCTTGGGTGTTGTCTTGTGTGCATGCTCGTCGGTATGTGTGCCTGGGATGGGTTCGGGTTGAGGAGAATGGGACTGGGAAATGGTAGTTGGAGGGGGGAACAATAGAAACAGGGACAATGGCTGCCATCACAGAGGAGGCCAGAGCCTGAATCGATCTCTGTTGGGCCACCAATCCACAGTGAATGCCCTCCAGGAATGCATTGTATTGCTACATCTGGGATGCCAGCCCCTGGATAGCATTCATAATGGTTGATTGCCCTACAGAGATGGATCTCAGGAGGTCAATAGCCTCCTCACCCAGGGCAGCAGGGCTTACTGGGGCAGGGCCTGAGGTGCCTGGGGCGAAGGAGATGCCCACCCTCCTGGGTGAGTGGGCACGGGCAACTCGCTGAGCGGCTACTGGGAGGGCGGTGCTGGTATGGGGGATGGTGGCTGTACCTGCAGCTGGGGTGGTCACAGAGATGTCCGCCACCACCAGAGAGCTTCCATCGGAGGAGGTATCTGAGTCTGTGTTGTCCCCTCCAGTCTCCGCCGTGGTGCTCCCCTCGCCCTCCGTCCCACTGGTTCCCTCGGCATCAGTGGACTCTGCGTCCTGGGGGTCCTGTGGGATGCAGCTCCCTCTGTCGCCGGTGCCCCTGCTCCTCCACCAGATGATGCTAATGCACACAAGGACATGATGACAAAACAAGAAAGGGGGGAGACAAAGGATACACTGGGTCAATGACTGCACCAACAACACTATTGGCATGCACATCACCGTCACACACAGGGAACAGGCTTAAGCACTATGCATTGCACTACCAGTGATATGGCTAGTCACTAAGGCAAGATGAGGACCACACACCCCCAACTGCAGCACTCCTGGGACCCACGATGCCCTGGCTGAAATGCACTGCTAACAAGCTAGGTTACCTGTATTTGCCATACACCCATTACCCTTCAGTTGACCCATGCTGCAATGTCTGGCCCGGCCTTAGGGGCACCCACTAACACACACCCACCACCGGATACCACCCCACCAGCCAAAATATGTAATGATACCCACTGTACTCACCCCCTTGTGGCTGATGTGATTCCCTCAAGCGCCCATCCTTTAGGAGGGGGGACAGACGCGGTGGCAGAGGACAAAGGGGACAAGTGGATTGATGTTGTGGAGGTGTCTGCTAGTGAGGTGTGTGTGCTGCTTGTGGTGATGCTGGTGGTGGATGTTGAGGCAGTGCATGCAGGTGTGAGTGTGGATGTGACTGGGAGGGAGGTGGAAGAGGAGGAGGTAGGGGAGATAGTGGAGGTAGTTGATGTGGTTGTTTCTGCGACTGTCTGGTGTTTGCGTGAGCGCTTGTGGGATGAAGTGTGGTGCTTGTGTCTGCCTGTGGCACTCTTGGGTGTTGTCTTGTGTGCATGCTCGTCGGTATGTGTGCCTGGGATGGGTTCGGGTTGAGGAGAATGGGACTGGGAAATGGTAGTTGGAGGGGGGAACAATAGAAACAGGGATAATGGCTGCCATCACAGAGGAGGCCAGAGCCTGAATCGATCTCTGTTGGGCCGCCAATCCACAGTGAATGCCCTCCAGGAATGCATTGTATTGCTACATCTGGGATGCCAGCCCCTGGATAGCATTCATAATGGTTGATTGCCCTACAGAGATGGATCTCAGGAGGTCAATAGCCTCCTCACCCAGGGCAGCAGGGCTTACTGGGGCAGGGCCTGAGGTGCCTGGGGCGAAGGAGATGCCCACCCTCCTGGGTGAGTGGGCACGGGCAACTCGCTGAGCGGCTACTGGGAGGGCGGTACTGGTATGGGGGATGGTGGCTGTACCTGCAGCTGGGGTGGTCACAGAGATGTCCGCCACCACCAGAGAGCTTCCATCGGAGGAGGTATCTGAGTCTGTGTTGTCCCCTCCAGTCTCCGCCGTGGTGCTCCCCTCGCCCTCCGTCCCACTGGTTCCCTCGGCATCAGTGGACTCTGCCTCCTGGGGGTCCTGTGGGATGCAGCTCCCTCTGTCGCCGGTGCCCCTGCTCCTCCACTAGATGATGCTAATGCACACAAGGACATGATGACAAAACAAGAAAGGGGGGAGACAAAGGATACACTGGGTCAATGACTGCACCAACACCACTATTGGCATGCACATCACCGTCACACACAGGGAACAGGCTTAAGCACTATGCATTGCACTACCAGTGATATGGCTAGTCACTAAGGCAAGATGAGGACCACACACCCCCAACTGCAGCACTCCTGGGACCCACGATGCCCTGGCTGAAATGCACTGCTAACAAGCTAGGTTACCTGTATTTGCCATACACCCATTACCCTTCAGTTGACCCATGCTGCAATGTCTGGCCCGGCCTTAGGGGCACCCACTAACACACACCCACCACCGGATACCACCCCACCAGCCAAAATATGTAATGATACCCACTGTACTCACCCCCTTGTGGCTGATGTGATTCCCTCAAGCGCCCATCCAGCTCAGGGTAGACCACCGCCAGTGTGTGGGCCATTAGGGGGGTCAGAGTCCGATGGGCACCCCTTCCTCGTTGGGAGGCCATCCCCAGCTGGCCTCCGCGGTCTTTCATGCCCAGCGTCTCAGGTCCTCCCGCTGTTTCCGTCAATGGGTGCCATAGACCTCCAGGGTGCACACGTCCTTGGAGATGGAACGCCATATTCCCTTCTTTTGATGGGCGCTGACCTTCAGAGGCAATACAGACAGGAGAACGCCATCAGACAAGCAGTCTAGCCTGTTACACAAATGGCCCACCATACCTGTTTCCATCACCATTGGCACACATATAGCCCAGCACACACCATGTAAACCGCCACTAGAGATTCCCCCACCCCCCCTTACATGATGCTTGCACACACATCTCCATGCATCCTTCCCACATGTATCGTGCCCAAAATATACTCACCTGTTGGTCTGGAGGCCCATACAGCTGTCCGTACTGGGGTAGGACCCCATCCACCAGTCGCTACAACTCCTCAGAAGTGAAGCCTGGGACCCTTTCCCCAGTCACACGGGCCATGGTAGGTTCCAGACACAGGTCACAGCTGCACACACAGTGTAGGTGTTCTCCTGTTGATGGTCAGGAAACAAGTGAGGAATCAGATAGGAAATGGCGGTCACGTCTGCGGCGGTGTACACCGTCACAGCCGGCGTAGATCCCCATTGGCCACTTTACTCCATAGAGCCCCATATTATCCAATGAGGAATTGCAACCGCCACTGCCTTCCTCCACGCTCCGCTCTCTCCTCCCGTTCTGATTCTGTTCCTCGCGCCGACATGCTGAAACACCACCGCACAGCGCATGGAACAGAATCAAAGAACACTACACACCCCCCTTTCTTCAAAATAAAATAACATCAACATATTATAAAACATGAAAACTTGAGCCTAACATGAATAGATATATGACAATAAATGTAATACATCGATACATAAAACTAATTATAATGAATAAAGATATTGACAATTTAAACAAAGTATACCCTAAGCAGAAGCACGTTGCCAAAGTTACTGTTCTACATAATCATTGAATCTCTTAGGCCTTTGTAACACTGACTTGTCCCTCACCTTCACACCTTCATGCTCTCTCTCACTCAATGGGGTTTCACTAGTGCTGGTGTCATCATCCACATTGTTACCCGATTTATTTCCCATGTTGAGCAACTTTTCCCGACTACACCATACAGGCACCTTTATAACCTTTCCACGGTTCCGCACATTACTATCACTCAGCAACACAGCATACTTATAGACTTTTCTCACCTCCAAAGGCTCTGAAAATTTAGACTCCCCTTTAGCTGTCCACGCGCCCTTCACTACTCGCACCCAATCACCAACCTTGTAATCACCAGGAATCTCACTCATCTCAAACTTCTTACTCACCACACCTTTAGACAACAATGCCCTCGGTTTTCTACCTCTCATGACCTCGAAAGGTGATTTTCCCGTCACACTATGGGGAGTTGTGCGGTATGACCAAACTAGATCCTTCATTGCCTTTTGCCAATTTATACCATTATAGATTGCTAATTGCAGCCCCTCTTTCAGCGTCCTGTTCCACCTCTCCACCAAACCATTGCTCTGTGGATAATAAACAGATGCTCTGATGTGCTCTATATCAAATTTATATAAAAACTCTTTCATAACATTCAATACAAATTGCACACCATTGTCAGACACTATCTTCTCAGGGACTCCTTCTGACTCAAACAAATCCGACAAGAACTCCACCACACACCCGGTATTTATGTTTTCTACAAATTTCACGACTGGCCACCTGGAAAAATAGTCCACAACCACCAAAGCATATTTCGGCACACTTCCCGAAATATTAAACAGACTCATAATATCAATGGCTATTTTCTTCCACGGCCCATCCGATTTGTCAGACACCACAAGATCACTTTTAACAACCTTTTGAGACTTGTCGCTCCATGCACACAACACACACTCCCTCACATGATGTTCTACATCCCTATCAAGCCCTGGCCACCAGTACTCCGATCTGATTCGCCTTTTAGTTGCGCTCATTCCGAGATGGCCCTCATGAGCCAATTTCAATACTCGTTCCCGCAAGACAGTAGGAACCACCAACAGCTCGCCCCTGAACACCACACCATCCATCATACACAACTCTACACCAACTTGACAGACATATTCTGCATCGCAAGAAGCACTACCTCTCTTTGGCCACCCATGACGGCAATAACCCATCACTTCTTGCAGCACGACATCTTTTTGAACCACCAACACCCATTCTTCATGAGAAATTCTACCTTCTGTCACATATCCAATATCCACACCAACATAGGCTATGAGTTCATCAACTCCAGATTCTCCCTTTGCACCCAGAACTGAACGCACAGGAAGCCTAGACAGACAATCAGCCAACACATTTTTTTTTCCAGGAAAATACACCAAATCATAATTATACTCCAACATTCTAGCCACTCAACGAGCTATTCTAGGTGTTTCCCTACCTGCCCCCTTAGTTGAAAATACTTCTACTAAAGGGCGATGATCAGTACGAATCACAAATTTTAAACCCCAGACATACTTTCGGAAATGGTCAACACCCCACCAACACACTAATGCCTCCTTTTCAATGGTGGAATAGTTCATTTCTGACGAACTCAACTGTCTGGAAGCATATGCAATTGTCACTTCTTCTTCCCCTCTTCTTTGCATTAACACCGCACCCAGCCCAACGGAACTGGCGTCCGTATTAATAATGATCTCATCCCTTGTGTCAAACGGCTTAAGAGCTGGAGCAGAGGCAATTTGTTTTTTCAACAAACAAAACTCCCTCTCACAATCCTCACTCCATACAAATTGCTCCCTCACGCATAGCAACTTTCTCATGTGCACAGTTTTGTCAGCAAACTTGGGAATAAACTTTGAGTAATATTCCGCTAGATCTAAAAATGATCTTAATTGATCTTTGCCAGCTGGAGAAGGCGCGCTTTCTATTGTCTCTACTAAATTAAGTTTAGGCGAAATCCCATCTTTGTTAATGCAATGACCCAAATACTCCACTTCTGGCACACTCAAACTGCATTTCTCCAACTTGATCGTCAACCCGCTCTCCTTTAAAACACCCAACACCTTTCTCATTGCTCCATCATGTTCTTTCAGGTCACTACCAAACACCAAGATATCATCTTGAAAATAAGTAACACCTGAGATATCTTTCAGTAAATGGTGCATTGCCCGTTGAAATACTGACGACGCCGATGCGAAGCCGAAAGGCATGTGCCTAAATCTATATGCCCCCTCTGGAGTAATGAAAGAAGTTAATGCTCGTGACTCCGGATGTAACTCAATCTGATGATACGCAGATGATAAATCCAAGGTAGAAAATACACTTGCTCCTTTCACTGTAGATAACATTTCACCTATATTGGGCAAAGGATGTCTATCCACCCATATAGCAGCATTAAGATCGCGCAAATCCACACACAAACGTATGTCACCATTAGCCTTCTTAGCTATCACCACTGGCGCCAACCACTCAGACGCTTCGATTTCCTCGATCACACCTTCCTCGGACAACTTGGATAATTCACGTCGTAGTTGTTCCTTCATCACAATGGGAACTGGACGCGGTTTATGCGCCTTAGGTACAGCATCCCGCTTTAAAACGATTTTATGCATAAATCCTTTCAACTTTCCTAATTTATTACTAAATACTTGAGGGAATTCCTCTACAAAGTTAGTCCTTTGCACCATGTGTACGTTAGACCTCGAACCCAATACTTGATCAGGGTGATTCGGATCAAGAATTATGCCAAGGTCTTTTTGTTGCGGCCAACCTAATAAATTGGTACCCTCCTTTACAAAATACACTTTAGACTTGACAACTGTCCCTTGCAACTCCAGTGATGCGTCCATATACCCCACTAGCTCAATGGGTTTATTACCATAAGCTAGTAAACGTACATCCGCTGAGTCAGCCATCACGAGTATATCTACCCCATCAATTTTAACTATGCAGTGCGGACCACAAGAACTCACACTCCCAACATCCACCACCTGCAAAATAAATTGCTGTCTGTCTATGTCCTCACTATCACTCCCCACTGAATTGATTGCAACTCTACCCCTCCTCGCACTCATCTGCCTCCCTTTGCACACCCTTGCAAAATGTCCCTTGGACTTGCACTTTCTGCACACTTGTCCAGCCGCAGGACAGCAAACATCAGTCGCTATGTGCCCCTTAAGGCCACATTTGTAACAAACAATGTCCTTTCTTCCATCCATCTTCCCAGAAGTTCCAAATGTATCTTTTTTCTTGAACTTAGAATCTTCTGGATTGACCACATTTATAGCTCCAGATGCGGTAGATAGTTCCTTTAAGCCATAATTTGTTATTTCAACCCTTTTAATAAAGTCTATGGCTTTTTGTAACGTCAAATCTTCTGTATTTAACAGTTTTTCCTGAATTTTTTTATCATTAACTTTCAAAACCAGTTGGTCTCTCAGCATTTCATCTTGAAAATGACCATAATTACAAGTGGTTGTCAAAATCCTCAAACTTGCCACATAACTTTCCACAGACTCTCCTGGCAATTGGCTCCTTTTTAAAAATGTAAAACACTCCACAACGACATTTTTCTTCTTTCCAAAATTGGAGTTCAACTGTTCCATGGCAACCTCATATTCATCTTCATCCGGGTCTCCATCCTCATAAGGATATGGTAAATGCTTCAAAATGCATATTCCTTCTGCACCCAAACAATGCTTTAACATGGCCAATTTTCTGGATGCTGTAAATATATCTCCACCCACAGCCAGGACATACGCTTCAAAACCTTCTTTCCAGTCCTCCCAGGTTACCATGGGTTCCCCAGGAGTGTTCAAGAAAAAACTTGGTGCAGTAAATCCTTCCATTTTCCCAATAAAATCCGAAAACTGTTACTACTTGAAATTTAACAATATACAAACACTTCCGGATTGGTCTTAATACTCCAAAATGTCAGTGCAGCTCCAACCCCTTCAGAAGATAAATTGTTGCCATGATAAACAATATCTAGGATTGAAAAACGGAATGTCACCCGTTGCCTAGCAACATCCTGGGCCCAGAAACTTCCTGAAAAAGCTACTCACGGTTGCTAGGCAACTACAGTTCACCCATTCTTGCCGTTGAAAAACCTTCAGGAAATGCTCTCCATAGTTGCTAAGCACACCATGATCCTTGCTGCTGCCTTCCCTTGAGACGGCGTTAGTCATCAAATGGAGTTGCTGCCTCACAAAGTCACGTAAAATAATCCTACAGGAACATTGTCAAAATCAGCCTCTGTTGTCTTTTGTCTCTCCTCCCAGTCAGCACTACATCCCATCCTTGTTGCCAGTGAAAGAATCTGGGCCGAGGCGGTGAGTCCAAAGTACGATTCTTTTTATTAAAATAATAACCGGGAGGGAGACACCGCAACCGCCACTGCCTTCCTCCACGCTCCGCTCTCTCCTCCCATTCTGATTCTGTTTCGCGCGCCGACATGCTGAAACACCACCGCAGGGCGCGCGGAACAGAATCAAAGAACACTACACAGTCCTATCGACAATTACTGCGTCACAGATTAGATTGGCACATACTTCGCCATTTACACTGTCCCAATACATAAGTGCACCAAGTGGACTGCAGTTGTGGTTTTGTTGTTCCAATTGTGACACCCTACTCACTCTTTTGTCCCTTAGATACATACTGCTGTGGATGAATAGGAGGTGGAGACATACCCCGTGTACAGACCTCTGGTGGACTTGGTTACACTAGAGGACAGGCACATAATACTCACCTATAGACTGGACAGGGCCACCATCACAGTGCTGTGTGCCCAGTTGGAGCGTGACCTGATTTCACCTATCCGTCATCCCTCTGGGATCCCCCTCTCGTGAAAGTTCTATCAGTGCTCTATTTCTTGGCAAGTGGTTCTTTCCAAGTGACAGTGGGCTTGGCAGCAGGAATGTCACAGCCAATGTTTTCAATCATGCTGGCAAGAGTTTTGTCTGCCCTGGTAAAACACATGTGCAGCTACATTGCTTTCCCCCGGGTGGACGATATGGCAACTGTGAAGACCGGATTCTATGCAATGGGACATATCCCCAATATTATTGGGGCGATTGACGGGACACATATGTCAGGACAAGGGCTGAAGAACGGTATAATGAGGCACATGGTCGAACCAGATGGATCATCAAGAGGACCTTCGGCCTCCTGAAGGCCAAGTTCAGGTGGATCCCTGTGCTACCCGAGAAGGTCTGCCAGATAGTAGTGGCATGATGCATGTTGCACAACCTGGCCCCCAGACAGCATGTATCTTTTCTGCAGAAGGAGGAGACTGGAAATGCCCCTGTGGCAGCAGTAGACCCTGATGACAGTGAGGATAAAGAGGCTGAGGATGAGGACAACAGAACATCAGTTATCCGTCACTACTTCCAGTGACACACAGGTGAGACAGTGCAACTTAACATTTCTATGACTATTGGTGTATTCTGTGTGGCTGTGGCATGATGGCATTCACTTCCCTTTACCTCTCCTTACTGTCCTTACCTATGGTTTGTAATTTTGCAAATTTTGGTGATATAACAACTGTGTACTGATGTGCTGACTACAGCCTGCTACAGGTCATTATCTCTATGCTCTCACAATGTACAGTACATTTGCAATGGATGAAACTGTTTCCATAAATACATATTTTCAACACATGACATACAAGTAGTCGAGTCGTGTCCAAGGGTGTTTATTGTAGTGCTAAGAAATTGAAGGGGAAAGTGCAATGGAATGGGGTGATGATGAAGGAAAGTCCAGGGTATTGTTCCAGTCTGTTTTTAGCACAGGTCCAGGGTCCATAGGAAGGGGAGAAATGGCAGTTCAAAGTGGACAAGGTGACAGTGTGGGACACAATGGGGACAATCAAGAGAGTCTTGTTTCCTGGTGGGGGTCTTGGGAAGTGTCTCTGGCTTCTGTCTGGGTTGCAGGGAACGTTTGGGGGGTGGTTCACCTTCTGCAGGGGGAGGGGTGCTGGTGGCCTGTGGGTCCTGTGGCAGGGCCTCCTGCCCACTAGCGGCAGCGGAAGTGGATGTAGTGCTTTCCTCTTATCTAGTTTCTAAGCACTAACATAACACAACAGAAATGCACTTCTGAGGTCAAAGAAGACATTTATTGTTGTTAATTCTTCCTCAACCACAATATTTATGAATGACGAATTAGTAGCTTTCAAGTCCGCGTTAATCAAACAAAATATATCAGTTTGCAATATACACAGCAGGTTATATTTATAAGATATTGAATGCAAAGCAAAACAAATACTTCACCGTGTGGGAAACTATTTACAGCTTCATCTTTCTAAGGTCTGCAAGCTGATGACCCCTGTCAGCCGCGAGAAACAGATTCATCTACCCACACGGGATTGCTGGCAGCTGGCGCCAAGCTCCAGCACGAGGTCCGGCAGATTTGAATCTGACTCTCTGCAGCCTGTTACATTTGTTACAGCGGTGTGCCCCTTCCTCTCAGACCTGGGAAACTGAGCAAGCCTTTTGGAGACTGGCCAGGTCTCCAAGACTACTCCTGTTCCCAAGCTCAAGCGAAGAAAAACAACACCCATGTACCCTCTCTTATCAGGTCTAGTCTACTGTGAGAAAAACATCTTGGTTCTCTTGTGCAAAAACACAGCTTGGAAAAATACAGCTTGGATTCTCAACTGCAATGTCTAACTCCACGTTAAAGGCAATAGGCAGCTAACCTAAGTATCAAATGCAATGTCTAGTGTCATGTCAAAGCCAATAAGCATCTAAGCTGAATACAAAATGCAATGTCTTATATCATGTCAAAGCCCATAGGCAGCTAAGCTGAATATAAAATGCAATGTATAATATCATGTCAAAGCCAATAGGCAGCTGAGCTGAATACAAAATGCAATATATAATATCATGTCAAAGCCAATAGGCAGCTGAGCTGAATACAAAATGCAATGTCTAATATCATGTCAAAGCCCATAGGCAGAATATCTAATAGCATGTCAAAGTCAATAGGCAGCTAAATTGAATACATCATGTCAAAGCCAATAGGAATGCAATGTCAAAGCCAATAGGCGGCTAGACTGGATACAGCATGTCAAAGCCAATAGGCAGAATACAGAATGTAATGGCTAATGCAATGTCAAAGCCCATAGGCGGCTCAACTGAATACAGAAAGTAATGGCTAATGCCATGTCAAAGCCAATAGGCAGAATACAGAATGTAATGACTAATGCAATGTCAAAGCCCATAGGCGGCTAAACTGAACAAAACATATCATGTGCTACTGGTGAACATTGAGCAACTAATATGCGCAGTGGTGAAACACAAAGTCATTGGTCAAAACAAAATTTAACAAATGGCAGTACATTCCGCCCTTTGACCAATGAATTTTTGTTTCACATATCTCTTGTTTCAAACAAAAACAAAAAAACATCAGCACAAAAAAAAAACCATTATCAGCAAGTCAGATTTGAATGATCAAAGCAATCCCTGTAAAGCAATAGAAGTGAATTGACACATTGATCTCATAACCTTTCACATCAGATACGTCTACACAGAAAAGAATGAGCAATTTGTATACTCTGAGTGTCTCTAATTCAACAGTGTTAGCAATTTGATGTGGCATGAGTTCTACTCATGTAAAGGTGCACGGTCCACCTGAAAGGTTTGCTGGAAGGTAAGCAAAAGTCAGAGTTCCATACGAGAGGGAAAAAAAATAAAAAAATAAAAACACAGCTTAGTTCCAGTGGAAGAATGCAATCAAACAAGTTGAACTTGAACTGAAGGCGCAGTTTGCGCAAAATGGATCCATGGTGCTGGCACTTTACTCAGCCAGGTTCAGGTTGGGGATTCGGTCCCTTCCCCGACCCCACACGCACACACCGGAAGGGGAACCACACAGCACACTCAGGGACAGTGGCGAAACGTGGTAGGATCTGCAAAAGAAACAAGTATGACTTTTCTTGCAAATAACATTTTTCATTTAAACTGCACCCTTCCTCTTTCTTTCCCTGTTTTATAATCAGCAGGACGTTTTTGGGGCCCTTTGTTATAATTTCTGCAGATTCTGGAGGGTCACTTGGGGCTTCAGCCCACACATCAGCACTGAGGTTTTTATCTGCTGCGCCACAGCTTCCCTTTTCTTGCACTGTCAGAAGGGCTGGGGCAGACTCCTTCTTTACCAAACCTCCATTCACTGCATTTTTGTCAAGTTGGGCCATTCTGTCTCCAATTTGTATGAATAAATCAGATTCTTTTCTAGGTATCAGCATAATTTCGATTTTTCCTTGGTAATTTGCAACAATCACTCTCCCTAAAACCTGATCAATTTGCCATTTCTGTTCTGGTAACTTTCCTCTCCCCAACTGCTCTGTGACTGCTTGCATGACAGATTGCTTTTGTGCGTGCTGCACAGTTTTTATCAAATCTAGGGGAATGTGCATCTCTCTCATCTCTGCCCACCTGTAAGTGGCTTTTTCTCTCAGCTGTTCACATTTCTGGGGCACCCACTTAGCCATCCCCATAAGGCAGAATTCTGGGTGTACACTTCTCTCTCTGAATTTTTCTCATTAACATCTGCAAGGTAATTGAACCAGTTAGGTACAAGCCATGTGGCTAAAACATTATCAAAGAACCAAAAATCAGCATAAAAATGACACATCTCACGTAGCTCTTGCTTTAAAATCTGACACACATTATACAACGCTGTTCCTTCTACTGTGCCAGAAAACAACATTTCAGTCAATGAATCATTAGTAAAACAAACATGCTTTTTATCTTCAGTAAACACGAGTTCAAATGGTGCACTCAACTTCATTGGTAACTCTTTTACCTGTGGTACTCTAGCCCTGTCTTGCAAGTACCAGATCCATTGTATGATTCTAGCTAGGGGCACTATTTTCTTTCCTTGTTCTTGAATTACATGTACATAAGTATTTCCTTCTTGCACTGCGCAGAAACCTAAAGTCTGCATTATTTCATTTGCCAAATCACAAGCGCGCAACTGCATATAATTTTTCACAGTGACCATATACAAAAGTGTTAGGATTTCTCTCAAATGAGAGCTATTCTTTTTCCAAAAATCAAACAAGCTAATGAAACTCGGGGTGTCTTGCTCTAAAATCCTTCGTTTTACTTGTGCATTTTGCAACGGTAACTCGTAAATCACATTCTGGTCTCTCTTCTTGTTATCAGTTAAGGAATGCGCTTTCACTGCCAAAAACCCTGGCTCACACGGCTCAAAGCAGCTCGGAGCTGTCTTAACCCCCTCATTACTGGAATGGGACAAGAAAGATTCTTCTAAAACAGCCTTTTTATAACTTTCAGTCGGGCTAATTTGCTCACGTAAATTCCTATTTTCATGTTCCAACTTCCTACATTTCTCCTGCATTTCTCTGTAAGCAGATAAAGGTATCCAGACCTTTCTGTCATCATTACTTCCAAAAGACACTTTTTCTACATATGTACAACAGAAATTATTTCTCAAAACACTATCAGGCATTTTAGCTACACATGCATTTTCAAAAATGGTCTGCTGTGCTTCTGTAATTCTCCAAACAGAAAACAATTCACAGTTTTTCTTAGCACCATCGGGCAGTTTACCAACACATGCATTCTCAGACATGGTCTGCCGTGCTACTGTGATTCTCCAAAAAAAAACCAATTTCTGTAATTCTCCAAACAACAAAAACAATTACACTTTTAAAGTGTGCACTTAGAAATCTACCAACTCGTCAACACCCTCTTAATCACCTCTTAATGACCGAACCCCACTTCTGGTACCAATTGTAGTGCTTTCCTCTTATCTAGTTTCTAAGCACTAACATAACACAACAGAAATGCACTTCTGAGGTCAAAGAAGACTTTTATTGTTGTTAATTCTTCCCCAACCACAATATTTATGAATGACGAATTAGTAGCTTTCAAGTCCGCGTTAATCAAACAAAATATATCAGTTTGCAATATACACAGCAGGTTATATTTATAAGATATTGAATGCAAAGCAAAACAAATACTTCACTGTGTGAGAAACTATTTACAGCTTCATCTTTCTAAGGTCTGCAAGCTGATGACCCCTGTCAGCCGCGAGAAAGAGATTCATCTACCCACACGGGATTGCTGGCAGCTGGCGCCAAGCTCCAGCACGAGGTCCGGCAGATTCGAATCTGACTCTCTGCAGCCTGTTACATTTGTTACAACGGGTGCCCCCTCCTCTCAGACCTGGGAAACTGAGCAAGCCTTTTGGAGACTGGCCAGGTCTCCAAGACTACTCCTGTTCCCAAGCTCAAGCGAAGAAAAACAACACCCATGTACCCTCTCTTATCAGGTCTAGTCTACTGTGAGAAAAACATCTTGGTTCTCTTGTGCAAAAACACAGCTTGGAAAAATACAGCTTGGATTCTCAACTGCAATGTCTAACTCCACGTTAAAGGCAATAGGCAGCTAACCTAAGTATCAAATGCAATGTCTAGTGTCATGTCAAAGCCAATAAGCATCTAAGCTGAATACAAAATGCAATGTCTTATATCATGTCAAAGCCCATAGGCAGCTAAGCTGAATATAAAATGCAATGTATAATATCATGTCAAAGCCAATAGGCAGCTGAGCTGAATACAAAATGCAATATATAATATCATGTCAAAGCCAATAGGCAGCTGAGCTGAATACAAAATGCAATGTCTAATATCATGTCAAAGCCCATAGGCAGAATATCTAATAGCATGTCAAAGTCAATAGGCAGCTACATTGAATACATCATGTCAAAGCCAATAGGAATGCAATGTCAAAGCCAATAGGCGGCTAGACTGGATACAGCATGTCAAAGCCAATAGGCAGAATACAGAATGTAATGGCTAATGCAATGTCAAAGCCCATAGGCGGCTCAACTGAATACAGAAAGTAATGGCTAATGCCATGTCAAAGCCAATAGGCAGAATACAGAATGGGGGTGCCTTTGTGGGGCCTTGAGTGTTGTATGTTGTGTGTTGGTGAGAGTGTGTTGAGTAATGTAGTGGGGTGTGTGATGTGGGGTGCGTGAGGGATGTATGGATGTAAGTAGTGGGTGTGTAGTTGTCTCTGTGATGTTGATGGCTAACTCTTGCAGTCTTTTGGTGTTGTCAAAGGGTTGTGGGGAATGTGGGTTTTGTGTTTTGTAGTGGTGTGGGTGTGTTGTGTGTATGAATGTCAGGTGTGAGTTTTTAGTATTGGATAATGTAGTGTTGTTTTGTTTGTGGGTGTCCATTCTGAGCGCAGCGGTATGTACTGCCAATGGTTTAGCGCCATTGAATGTCCGCCAGGGTGATTCGTGTGTCATAATGTGGTGGGCGTTGTTTCATTGGCGTAACGGTATGGATGTTGGTACCGACACTTTACCACTGACCGTTTGGCTGGCGGATTTGTGTGTGTGGCAGTATTCTGTCGGATTGGTGTGTGTGTGTCATAATATGTAGAACAGATATTCGCCACCTCAGCGATATGTTGGCGCCCGTCAGCGTGGCAGTAAGCGTGATTTACCACCAATGGCATAATGAGGGCCTCTGTGTTTTTGGAGATCCTAGGTTGTTCTGACCCTTCAGTCCTGGCTTAAAGATTTGTTTGAAATGAACTGAATGACAATCTGGTTCAATTCAACTATATATGGGGGCTTTTTATGGATTTGTGTTAATTGTACACAAATTCTTTATCCATGATGAATATTTGTACATATTAGGAATTGACCCCTTGGGTGCGCTACCTCCCTGGTGCAGGTCACAGCCAGTGGTGCCAGTGGCCGACACCAGGGAGGGTGTTAAAAAATAACCCTGGGCGAAACAGATCTTCTGTGGCTCCCCCACGCCCTCACCCACCACTTTGTGAAATCACTATCTGTTTTCCCCACCAGAGGAAGAAGCGGGCGTAAGGCCTCTTTCTCCTCCAATGGGGAAATGGGCCCAAACGGGCCTCTCCGACATCCGGGAAGGTCTCGTTTGAAAGGAACCCCCGGGGCACATTTACAAAAAAAAAGTATGTTTAGCCCTGGGTGGGTGCAATCACGCTCCCCCCAGGGGTTTAAAAAAATGTAAAAAAAATATATTTAAAAAAATTCAAGTGATAGGTGGTCACCCATATGTTTTTAATAGTTGTATGGTTTCCCCATTTTAATACAGCTATTAAAAAAATGTATGTATATATAGTGTATATCTCTATATATAGATATATTTATGTAGATATTTATTTATATCTATATATCTATATATATATATACATATATATATATATATACATATATATATATATGTATATATATGTATATATATATATATATATATAGATATATGGTATAATTGCAACTATTCTATGTGGAGTAATATCTTTTCTATGTTTATCAACAAGGGGTATTTAAGTCCAGCTGGGGAAGAGTGCAGGTTTTTTCAATTTGGCCATGATAAAGACACTTTTGTGTTGAAACGCGTTGCCATCTTAGGAGAGTATATATATACCTTCTTTTTGCATCAGTTTGCTTTTTGGAATGATTTAATATTTTGTGGACATATTGAGTGCGACTTTTTTTTTTGTCTTTTTATGAATAAAGAGATTATTTATGCCACTTCATTAAAAGGCAGAAAAAAGAAAAAAGTTGCACTCAATATGTCCACTCCTCAAGCATAAAGCTTTATTTAAGCAAAATATTAAATAATTCCAAAAAGCAAAATGATGCAAAAAGAAGGTATATATATACTCTCCTAAGATGGCAACGCGTTTCAACACAAAAGTGTCTTCATCATGGCCAAATTGAAAAAACCTGCACTCTTCCCCAGCTGGACTTAAATACCCCTTGTTGATAAACATAGAAAAGATATTACTCCACATAGAATAGTTGCAATTATACCAATAGGGGGCAACAAAGTAAATACTAAAATACATTTCAAGTGAAATATTTATGAAAATTAAAACAAAATCATCCTATTCTAAACAAACTAATGGCATCAGTTTGCTTTTTGGAATGATTTAATAGTTTGCTTAAATAAAGCTTTATGCTTGAGGAGTGGACATATTGAGTGTGACTTTTTTCTTTTTTCTGCATTTTAATGAAGTGGCAGAAATAATCTCTTTTTGCATTTGTAAAGGGTTCCACTACCGTTTGGTCGCACCAGCTTCGTCTGGTGGATGTAGCCGGTTGCAGTGGGTTTCTATTTTGTTAATATATATAAATATAAATAAATATATATATATATATATATATATATATAAAACATATACAGAGGGAGATCACTTTTGTCAATGCGTGTGTGGTTTCCCTGGGGGCTGCGATCCGCCCCCAGGAAAACCACACCCACATATAAAAGTGATCTCTTCATGTATATATATATATATTCGCCACCAGTTCTCTTTCAGTTGCAGCCTGCGTCTTCAAACCTTCAAAGCAATGCACATACTCCAACCGAGGCGTTTCAACTGTAGCTTTTAGGCAGTAATAAAAAAAGTCAAGTAAGTCTTGTCATCCTGCTACAAAAGGATCTGACTTTTTTTAGTGGCAGTTTTGATGCCATAAAATAGCGCAGAAGGTTTATATGCCTACTGCAAAGATCAAATCTGTATTTTATGTGAATAGCTGAGTGGATTAGTAAAGCCAGCCATTACCTGCACTATCATACAAATGAAATGTATGTGCGAGGGGAGCTATGGAGAGATGAAGGGCACTTTTGCTGGTTGATAGTGTGGCAATCTGAGTATGAGGTCATGGGTGTGGGCGCACCAATAATGATTGTTGGACTGGGCGCTAGAGTTGCTAAAGACTATGATGATTGGTATGTGACAAGGTGAAATAATAGTGTGACTTTTTTATAGTGTCTTGGAAGAACGTGCTGATTGAGGGAAGAAGCAAAGATAAGGTGGTCTCTACTGTTGCACATATTACACACCCACCAGCAATTTTGTGACTGTTTACGTAGGCTAATATTTTAGCGCAACAGTTTAGCCATTAGCAGAGATGGCATTTCGTTGGATGACTACTGCTCAAGCCCTAACTCGGGTTATGTAGGACAGCTATGACACAAGATCAGAGACTGAGACAGCAGATACTGAGACAACATCTGAGGGATAGGACAATGGCACAGACTATGGGAGTGATTTTTCAGTCGGAGGAGTCCTTATTCGATAACTCCTCTTCCAGTGATTCTGAAGGAGGTGATGAGGACAGTCCTGCTGTCCCTTCGCCAGCACAGTCTGTGCAGCGGGACAATAGCAGGTTAGCCCATCCCATAAAGCAGGTGTATGCAGTGGCAAGCACAGAGAGAGTGCTCTCTTGGGAGCTCCCCAATTTAGTTCAGCCCCAAATTCCACCGCCCAAATCGTATTGTGGAGACATCAAAATTATCTATCACAAAACAAACTGGTTTTGTAAGGCAGGCACCTGCGTCTTTGGTCATAGGCTCGGGGGCCATATAGGGAAACCTACAAAACCCAGACATTTCTAGAAATAAGACACCCGGGGGAGTGCACAGAGATGTAACTTGTGTGGATTCCCCAAAGTTTTCTTACCCAGAATACCCTGCAAAGGTGAAAACTTTAATAAAAACTCTATTGTTTCTTGCATTTCTGTCACACCAACTACAGGAATATGCTGGGATCCACAAAATTACTACCACCCAGTGTTTCCCAACCTGTCCTGATAAAAACGCTACCTCACTTGAGTGCCTGTACCTAGTGCCTGCATCAGGAATGGATCATCGCAGGGCCAACAGTTGCCCTCATGTATGGACCAACATTGACCGTTGTGTGATCTATTCCTGACACGGGCAATAAGCCTACCCACACAAGTGGGGTACCATTTTTATTGGGAAATTTGGGAGGATGCTGGGTGGAAGGAAATTTGTGGCTTCTCTCAGATTCCAGAACTTTCTGTCACCGAAATGTGAGGAAAAGGTGTTTTTTTGCCAAATGTTGAGTTTTGCAAAGGATTCTGGGTAACAGAACCTGATTAGAGCGCCACAAGTTACCCTATCCTGGGTTTCCGTACATGTCTAGTTTAAAAAAATGCACACGTTTGGTAGGTTTTCCTTGCTCCCGGATGAGCTAGAGACCAAAATCCACACCCACTTTCCAAAAAACACGTCAGTTTTCTAAGTAAAAATTTGATGTGTCCATGTTGCATTTTGGTGCGATTTCTTGTCGCGGGCACTAGGCCTACTAACACAAGTGAGGTACCATTTTTATCAGGTGACTTATGAGAATGCAGGGTGGAAAGAAGTTTGTGGCCTCTCTGAGATTCCACAACTTTCCATCACCGAAATGTGAGGAAAAAGTGTTTTTTGCTAAATTTTGTGGTTTGCAAAGGATTCTGGGTCACAGAGCCTAGTGAGAGCCCCACAAGTCACTCCATTCAGAATTCCCCTAGGTGTCTAGTTTCCAAACATTTACAGGTTTCCTAGTTTTCCCTAGGTGACGGCTGAGCTAAAGGCCAAAATCCACAGCTAGGCACTTTGCAAAAAACAGGTCAGTTTTCTTTGGGAAAATGTGATGTGTCAATGTTGTGTTTTAGGGAATTTCCTGTTGCGGGCACTAGGCCTACCCACACACGTTTTAATGTGTTTTGGATTAAACGTATCTTACAGATATTGTAGAATCCTTTTGGGGTCTTGGCTGTCTATTGACAGCCTTGTTGTCTCATCCAGCTATGTTGCTCCCCTCTCTCCCTCCTCTTCTGCCTCAATTTAGTTCCCTCCCCTGCTCCCAATCCACAAGCCCACATACCCGTGACTCGAGCCTTGGAGCTCCATGGTAACCTCTGTGATGGAAAAGCAGAGCCTGCTGGCTCTGACTCTTCTGCTCTTTAGAGAGACACAGCAGACAACACTTGCCACCATGTCTTCCATTCAAATCATCCCCTGTTTCTTTCCCTAACCTACAACAGCTGCTGGTGTGATCTGGTAATTTCTATGCACAGTCTGTGTTGGCATGAGTGGGATGAGTGGGATTTGATGTTATTTGTGCAGCTTAGCATTCATTCAAATTCTATACAATTTGCTTTTTATTTGTAATCCTTCGAGAACATTTGCTGGATACAGCAGTCCTCTGGTTTTTGTGTAGCATCTTGGCCAATCTATACATGGTAAAACTTTTACGGTGTGCACACCATGTTTGTAATATTGTAGTTCTTGTCTAGTTATGTCATTTGTATTGTTTTTTGCAAAAGACATCTATCATAAAACTGTCCTGCTCAGAACCCCCACCCCAATTCTGTTTTTGAAGTGTTTTTGCAGCCTTTTATTTCAGTGACATTCAATGGTTAAGCACATTTTTATATTGTGATTTATGGTAGGCTGGAGACAGGAACATGTGACAGCTAGTTGTTACTTTCTAAAAATGATGGTGGCCTGGAAGATGCTATAGCTAAAATTGTCCTGCACTAATTCGCACCTCCAATTACAAGCTTTTTTTAAATAAGAAAAATCTATAAGCAGAATGCTTAAAAATAACCTTCTCTAAAATATCATGCGTTAATACATAAGGTATCAGAACACTTAGGGCTTGGTTTAGAGTTTGATGGATGGGGTTACTCAGTCACAAACTGAGCGGATATCCCGCCCACTGCATTACGATACATTGGGGGTCATAATGACCCCAGCGGTAGGTGGTAATGTGGCGGTGGTACCGTCAACGGGCTGGCAGTACATACCGCCACATTATGACATAGGCGGGTTGGCTTCAATGTACCACTCCGACCTCCATGGTGGTAGCAGCAGCTGGGCTGGTAGATAAGGATCGTAACGCCACGAAAACCATGGCGGTAGGCAGGTTCAAAATGCCTGAGGCGGTACAATAGCAGCCGCCGGGCTGGAGATACTGCCATGGTTTTTGTGGCATTCGTAACGCCACGAAAACCATGGCTGTAGGCCCTATCAGTGACAGGGAATTCCTTCCCTGTCACTGATAGGAGTCCCCCTCCCTCCCAACAACTCCCCTTCCAATCCCCGCAACCCCTCCTCCATCCACGCTCTCCCCTTCCAATCCCCCAACCCCCCTACACATACACACGCAGACACGCACCACACATACACACTCACTTACACAGGCATACACGCATACATACAAGCATACATCCATTCATTCATGCACACATCCACACCAGATTCACATAGAGATGCAGATACACATTCACATATCCATACTTACATGCAATCACACACATGCATACACACATGCAAACAACACTACACATACATTTGCATTCACGCACACACTCACACAGTCATGCACACACCCCCCCCCCCACACACACACACCACCCTCACCTCTCCCCCACCTCCCCATGTCGGAAACCCGACTTATCTGGATCCAGGGGGTCTTCCGGCAGGGGACGGGACGGGGTGCTGCTACCGCCAGCAGCGCCCACCAGCAGAACACCGCCAGGCCGTATTATTTTTCATAAAATGGCTGGCGGCAGTCTACTGGCATGGCGCTGGTGGTGGTAGCAGAGCCACCTTAACACCGTCCGCCAACATGGCCACAGCCGGATTTTCGCCCTTCTTGTTGTGGAAATCCAGCTGTGGTCATAATGTAGCGGCGGTAGGCAGCACTTACCACCAAAGTTAAAATGAGCGCCATTATGTCCTATGTACATCGTAATATGGCGGATGGGATATCTGTCCTGTTTGTGACGAAGTAGCCCCTCCGCCAAACTCTAAATCAGACTCTAAGTGACCTAAAATACTTCATGTGTCTGCACTTTATACACACATAAATTGACCAGATGACATCATGCCAACGTGGACACAAATACAGGGCTCTCCTAGAAATCATTGTTTTCACCTGTGTTGGTGCAATTGGTTTCATTAAGCAAAATAACACCACAACTTCCATAATGCATTAGAATGTTAAAGGGAGAGCTCAGCACTGGACACTGATGTACCTGATGACTTGGAGCCATCTAGTGACCTTATACACACATGCATTACACGTTTTCTTACTCTGTGTGAATTTATCATATGTTTTCTAAAGATGTCGGTGGAAAGGATACCTTTGTCCTATTTTGATAGTGAATAACTTGTGTACTGGGATCTTTAAAATTGTTTTATTGTCCACATGTTTTTAAACAAAGCAAAATGCAGAACCTGCTACAGGTGGAATGCACCTGTACTCGTCTCCTAGAAATTGTAACTAAGAAAAGACAGAGCCATTCTGTCCCTGCTCTTCCCACCAGGGCTGGACTGGGAACCCAAAGCAGCCGAGATAAAGTTTGTCGGACCAGCACAGTGAGTGAGACGGACCACAACAATGGGCCTTGGAGGGAAATTTGGGAAAAATGGCAAGAACTGTGAATTCAATAACACATTTTTCATTATAAATTCAATTGTATTAGTATTTAAAGCATAATGAATGATGGCCTCACAGTGCACCAGGATACAGCAATCTGTATTGGGGCCCTTCAATGATTCCCTCACCATCACCTTCTAACAGTGCCTTTCACCTCTCTATAGCCTTCTCTCACAAGTATTTCATTTATCTTATAGTGCCTCTCTTACTAGTGTAGGGTGTTGGAGCACTTTACATCACACACACATACAGAGACAATGAATCAAATGTGTGCAAATCAGTTTACAGAAAATGCTACACAAGACAAAAAGGACTACAAGGTGTAGGATTCACATGTCATCCGTACTGGTAGGCATCTTTTTATGAGTGCGTGGTCTGGAGAAGCATAAACTCAGGATTCAGAACATAACACAGTGGTTAGGGTTGACTTTACTAATAACAATTTATTTCTACCCATTTTAAAGATTTTAGAAAGATTAGGGTTATCAAAGACTAGGAAAACATAACTTTCTAACCTGCACCATGCAGTTTGCGTGCAGCTCTTTGATGGTAGTTCATAGCTGACTGTGCTAGATTTTGACTGTAACTTATGAACTGCACAATAAAATCCCACTGAGCTATACACATAATGTACTGTTCTGTGATCTGCGTAGTATGGTTTGCAGCAGGCGTATTAACCCTCTGTGCAACCTTAGATTAGTCAAAACTGCCACTAGACAAAACTCCACTCTCTCTAGCATATACATTTATCACCAGAGTTATCTGAGCACTTTTATTGTTGCCTGAAAATTGTTCCATATACATAGAACTCTGGAGTGCTTTCAAAGCTGCTTCACTGCTACAAAACTGCCCCTCCCTATAACAAAAGCGCCCCCTCACCATTCCATCCTCCTGGAGAAACGCCCAGTGCCTGGTACACCAGGCCTACCTTGCTCCCCACTCTGACGCAATGTTTTACTGCCCATAGCACATTCTATGCAGCACCAATAGGCAGCCTGCATTAAAAACATAACTACATCATGGAAGCAGTGCTGTACAAATACTTATATTTTTTCATTGCACCTGGGCTTGAAATTGCGGGCATCACACACCTTGGCCAATTTTGAGGTAAATACTTCATTCGAAAATTGCAATAAGGAGTTGAGGGGGTTTGTTTTCCCTATTGTGTATTAGTCATTTGGAGCTCACTTTGTACATAGTATGAACTTCTCAGTTTGTTCCAGTGCTGCTGTTCATGGTAAGATATTAACAACTGCAAAACGGCTGATGATGATCAGACATTTTTTTATTGATTGTCGGTCAGGTATTAGATTACTGCATTTTTTCCTTCTTGTTTGTGGTAGCTGCTAATTATTGTTCACTGATGCACATTCTTTGTGTGCCAAACGAGCGCCTAGGCATGAGGAGACATATGGCTGAGATAATTGTACAATTGGCATCACAGCTTAAGAGTGAAACGGTTCATCAGTTATGTCTGAACATCAATAGTGTCAGTGGAGGGAAGGGCAATGCTTTCTCCAAATGTAAAGCAAAAACCACTGCACCAAGATCCCTCGTGGAGATGAAAGCCTGTTAGCCTGAGCCTGCATCCTGCATCCAAAGCATCTCATCTTGGAATCTGCGATCAAAGTTCTCTCCTGTTCGTTGAAGTCAGTGAAAGAGATGATGTGCTGTAAAAACAATCACTGCATAATCACCCGCAGGTTCGAGGAAATCCTGACCTCTTAAACAAGAGAAAGACAGAGGCTCCCCCAAGGCGAGCCTGAATTGGGGCTGCAGTGCAGGGTGCCACAGCCTTCCAGGGAAGGTCAGTGCCGGATTGGCTGGTGATGACGCAGAAAAAGAGGGTTCAACATATATTCATACATATCGCGTAATCAAAACATATAATGTAGTGTGATTTTAGTGAAGAAAATAATGTACGAGGGAAATTGTGCCCTCGGGGTAGTTCGCCATCATTGTAAACGAGCTTTATTAATCATGAAGTATTGAAAATGCAGTAATACGTCATAATTGCAAATGTATGCCATGATTTCTTGTTTGAAAACTGTTTTGCTTAGCTTAAATTTAGTACAGGCTTTGGCCTAGTTGCCTGGTTTCAAATTCTAACTGCATGGTTTTTCCTTGAACTAATGAAACATATATTCTTGCTTGAAGTTGTATTTTTCCAGTAGAGCTGACTGATACACTTATCTCCAAGGTTTCGTACTAGGCCGGTTTCATCCCCTTTGATACAAGGTCAGTCTGCAGGTGCGGACAATGAAGGTACAGATAGTAAAATAATTGGCAAACCATGTTACAATTTGTGTTCCAAGGCTCCAAGGACAGTGTATGCATAAATGAGCGCTAGTAAAAGACAATTCTGATTGGACAATTTGAAGCCAACCTATGAACCCTCCAATGGAAGACCCTGCAGAATTTGGAATGTTTCTTACTTAAACCCACCGGACAAAGAGAAGTCAGCCATTTTCCTCGATGTCAGTTTGAAGCCTGATGCCAGACTCCATTTTGGACGACACCCTGATGCCCTTTTCTCTATCTGAGAGAAAGAGACTTTGAGAATTCTCACCCTAGAGACTTTAACTTTGATTTGCCCCGTCTTGCCCATGCAGTAACTTTGCCCCATTCTCCTTGCCGCTGCAAGGAAGCTTTCCCTTAACTTCGCCCCCTTTGAAACTTGCTCCATGCTGATCAACCGGTACCTGAAGGACGAAGACTTTTCTTGAATGCTGATTGTATTTTGGTAAATATGAAAGGATAAATGTATTATGCATTGTGTTTTTCCTTTTAGGTACCAACTGCTATTTTGATAGGGTCCTAGCTAGAAGTTTTCCAAATTTGTGTTGACTAAATTCGTTTTGCATGAAGCCCCACATGCCGATGCTAATTAGAGGTTAGTCGAGGTATTCATCAAATTTACCATGCTAAATTGAAATCTTGTTATGCTGACCAATGTATGCAATTAGTCAAATACAGTTAGTCATATTGGTGATTTGCATTGCGATAACAGAGTGTATCATTATTCAGATTTTACGTAGATTGCGCTTCTTCCGCCGTTATGGACAGCTAGTAATGTTCATATACATTTATCAATTGGTTTTGAGACATATATATATCGTGCTAGCTTTGTTAATATAGGGAAATAAATTCACTAACTTTTAATAAACTGGTGTGATTATTCATGACTGAAAGGTCATGGTGCGCCGAAATTCCAACTGTTATTGATTTCTGATGTGCTATATTGATCTATTAATTGAGTATTGATTACAGATTATAATAGTTATTGATTATTGGTCTGAGCGACCCAACTATTTTAGGATGAGGAGAGCCCGACTCGGTTAAAAGATTCACCGACCTCCAACGTGTCCAGGTACAGGTAATTTATAAGGGCTGGACGCGTTATCAGTAGATGGTAGCAGAGATTGATGGTTTAGCCTGTTGGGACCCCATCCGAACAATAGACAGAGTCAAGTTAGAATTTTCTTTGATAAAACAAGTTGGAGGAATGATGATGCCCTAAGTCCCCAATGACTTTCCCGGGATCTCGGAGCTTGCGAATGGAGGACATGGAGGTGTGAGAATGTTTCGGCGTTTCTAGTGACGGTATGAGTGAAGTTAGGGTTTTGCGCTTGCACAGCTTATCGCCGCAGATTAATTGAGAAGTTTGTGAGGATTTTAGGGGGGTTAAAAGATATTAGAGGAGTGTTACTCCAAAGGTGTGAGAGTAGGGAAGTCGTCAAACTCACATGTGTGTAGCGCTTTGAGCAGAAAAATTGTCCACGTGGTTGTTGATGTTGAGACCGGCCCTGCGAGGTCAAGAGCCTCCGGAGTATGTTGAAAAGTGTATGTGACACTTGTTTGATGTTGTGATCTGGTCAGGTTTAGTAGGTTGATCGGGCGTGGTCAACATGTCGGTATGAATGTTGCGGAGTGAAAGAAAACTTCGACTTTGAGATTTGACGAATTCTAAAGTGCACTAGAATAGTTCATTGATCAGTTGAGAGTAAAGTTTGCGGGTCAAATTTTGCTTGCGAAAGTGGGAAACCGAGAAAGATGGAATAACTGCAGAGGCTAGTGAAAAATCCCTAAGGTTTCTGAAGCGATTGTATTACCTCTCCTGTAGTAAACCGACAGATTTGTTTTATTATTTTGGTTAAGTGCTCGCGTTATATTGCAGAAATTAGTTTGTGAGTGAAAAACGAGTGAAGGAGGACAAGCCGCGGGACTTTGTCAGCCGCAGTGTGTGAGTGTGACGTCACTAGGAGCCGCGCTGGGATAGGTCGGTTGGTGAGAAGGGTCGCGCACGGATTGGACGCAGTCCGTGAAGCGCAATTGGAAGGGGAAAGGCAAGCGAAGAGTATTCCGGGAATTAAAGTCGCTTATTGATTACATATTTTGGAAAAACAAAAGACGGAAAGATGAAATTTTTCAAAGCATTTAAGAGTGCCATGAGGGGAGATGTTTATATTAAAGCAAATATAGGAGAAGAAACACCGCCTGAGGGTACACCAGCTTACATTGTCATTGAAGAAAAGGGTGTAGCGCCATGTCTTTGGTTAAAACAATGGTGCAAATTAACAGAGAAACATGGAAGTGTAGCGTTCCCTATCCACGGGTCGTTTAATCTAAGAGTTTTAGAAAATCTGAGATTTGCGCTATACGACATGAAAGTACCTCCAAGACCAGCACAGTTTGAGGCACTAGCAATTTGGGAGCTAATAGCTAGAAACCAACAACAAAAGAAATTTGAGACAAGAATAAGAAAAGTAGAAAAGACACTAGCGGATGCTAGATGGGACAGCACACAAAAGGTTTGGAGATCAGATGTATTGCAGGGGATTAAATTGTTTCCAGCGACTACTGATGAAGCGGAGACGGAAGGAAGGAAAGCCACACATAAGACAAATAGGAGTCAGTCCAGAGATAGAGAGAACAATAGAAACTCGAAAAGGGGAGATGAGTCAGATGATGAAGAGTTCATTATACAATTGCTGAATGATCGCCCACCACCATACGTGGAAAGTGAAAAAGGCTCAAGCATTAGTACTGCCCCTCCAGAACCAATACAGGGTAATGTAACACCGAATTTGAGAATATCTCAGAGGCCGAGCAGCTCCGACATGCCTTTATTTCCACAAATACCACAGATTCAGAGAATTTACCCAGAAGTGCCTACATTGAAACCTGCTGATAACTATCAGCCAAAGGTTCAGAGGCACTGCTGTGATGAGCATAACATGGGAATGACTTCCGATTCAATGGTGCAGGGAGGACAAAACTATAAGGGACCGACATTGATTCAAGCTGAATCAACACAGTTCTTGATGCCCCAAAAGCAGACACAAGAAGTGCGAGTAATAGAAAGCCAGTTAGGTATGCCAGCAATGATGAACCACAATGTGGGGATTAACATGCCACAGAATTCGGGGAACAGACAGAATCCAGACGCAATATCTCTACCTATCAGTGTAGGTCCACCAGTACCACTGTACATACAGGCAAATTCAAGCACAAGCGACCAAGGGTTAATGATACAGAATGGGACAGGGAGGAGATGCATAGAAACCACTCCAGAGACAACTCCGATAGCGGCACTGCCAAATGGATCTGGGTCCTTGTCGGAATTTAGTCCAATTCCAATTTGTGCTCCGTCAACCGTGGTAAGGTCACATCCACCACTATTAGTACCGTTAACCTCACAGACTGAAACATTACAGAAACCGTCAGTGGCAGTACATGTAACTGCTACACTGATGGGACTGAACGCACAACAGTTAACACAATGGTTCAACAGCCTGAACTCCCCACAGAGTGCATCTAGCGGAAAGGGAGAAGAATACCTGAATAAAATAAGGTTGGGTATGGAGGCAGATGAACTGGTTGAGGGAACAATGGGTTTGAACAGATTAGAATCATACACAGAGGAAGAACTAAGATACATGTGCCCTAGGATTACAAGAGAAGTAAGCAGCATACATAAGAAATTACAAGAAATTGCAGACAGACACAAGATTGATATAAGTAAGACTAAACACCTGAGTAGAAGTTACAGGTTAGATTTCGACACAAAAGATTTTGAACACATGAGATCCGCAGGAATGAAAACTCACCTTAAAGAGATACTGCAGAGTGCACAGGTATGGAGATGTTTAGACAAATGGGAAAGCAGATGGGTTAAGAAAAAGGATAAAAAGAAAGAAAATACTCTAGAGCGGAATGAGAAAAAACAACAGAATGACGATCTGATAACTATGTTACCAATGAGAGAGACAGCAGGGGGGAAACTTGTACATGTACCGTGGCACAGGTGCGATATTCAATCCTTTACGGATGACTTTCCCAAATTGAGAGAGAAGCCGATTGAGTGGTATCAACAAACAGATAGATTTGTGAAACTCGCGAAGTGTCTCTGGGAAGACCTGAATACTTTGTTTGAAATTGTGGTTCCGGTGGATTTGTGGGAAGATTGTAAAAGGGCTGTAGGTTGGCCGATGAGTGAACCAGAGAGAGATAGGGACATAGGTGCGCCATCACCTACGGTAATGAGTTTGTACCACAAGGTGATCGAGCACTTGAAAACCAAGGTTGCGTCGAAAAATGTGGATTGGCAAAGGATTGACAGGACCGCCCAAGAGGTTAAAGAATCTATACACGCGTATTATGAGAGGTTGTTGAAAGCATTTAAAAATTACAGTGGCACGGAAACGATTGAGCCAAAGGACATGCTCCATTTTGTGTTCAGGTTTGTGGAAGGGCTGAGACCCGAAATTAGCCAGATGATTAAGTCACACTTGATTTGTTGGCAGTCAAAGTCGATCGATGAAGTGTTGAATTATGCGAAATACTGCAGTGACGAGATTGAGACCAAACAGAAAAGATTGAAATAAAAGGTGATGGTAATGCAGCTCAGAGCAGCTCAGACAGGTTTACAAGGTTTGCAAGGTTTTCAACAACAGATGCCGCAGCAGCAACAGGGAAATGCTATGTTTCAGCCGCAGATGAGAGGCAGAGGCCGAGGAGGTTTTGTGAATAATGGTCCTGATTTAAATACAGTTATGATTCCAAATGGTATACAGGCAATGAAGAAGGTGATGCCATGTCACACGTGCGGAATTGTCGGGCATTGGAAACGGGAGTGCCCAATGATGGTGCAGGAAGGTGTAGGTCAGCAAAACAATGATGTCAATGCATTCCAGACCATGAGAGGACCGAAACTGAGAGGTCCAAATCCCAATTTTCAAAACAATATAAACCAGACGCAGGGTTTACAACCAATGCAACCGCAACAGGTGCAAATGCCTCGTGTGCAAATGACACAATTGCAGCCAATGCAACAGCAGTTTCCTATGGTACCTAATCAGCAAATGCATATACCCTTAGCACCAATGAATCAGCAGCAAGCAATGCTTCCTCAACAGGTCACGGGTCAGGGAATGAGTCAAAATGACACAGCACACCAATTCCCACTACACAGCGAGAATGGAATAAACGATGTATGGGAGAGTGAAAGTTCAGATGAGGAGGGAAATTGTGTGCTTGCAGCATCTTTGGAAGTTGATCAAAAGGGTCCGTATGTGGAGGGAAGAGTTATGGGTCATCGCGTTTCATTCTTGGTTGACACAGGAGCTACACGTTCCACTGTTAGGAGCATTGAAGTACCAAATTTGCCACTTTCAGGGAGAACAGTACAGGTAGTGGGAGTAGCAAATAGGTACCTGACGAACCCAATCACAGACCCAGTACAAGTCAGAATTGGCAACTACAGAGGGTCACATAAATTTGTGGTGTGTGACTCAAGCCCGATATCACTGTTAGGGAGAGACCTATTGTGCAAATTGGGATGTTCAATTATGTGTTCAAATGATGGAATTAAAATTCAGACGAGTAGCGATGGGGAAGAAGAGGACAGTGTAGGAGGGGATGAAGTAGAAACTGTTGATGAAGAGTATCCCCTGATTACCCTTTATCCAATGGTCACTGAGGCAGATATTCCTGCTGAGTTACAGGAAACAGTCGGAAAAGAAGTGTGGGATATGACAGGAAAAGAGGTGGGATTGGTGAAAGGAGTGGAACCAGTGAAAGTGACTGTAAAACCCAATGTAACCTTTCCCCAGACCCCACAGTACCACATGGCACAAGACACCCTCATAAAAGTTGCCCAACTCATTGATGAGTTTGTGAAACAGGGAGTACTGAAAGGAGTGTTGAGCAGTCCATGTAATTCGCCAATAATGGGACTAATAAAACCCAGTGGAAAGGTCCGAATTGTTCAGGATTTGAGGAAAATAAATGACATAATAGTAAAATGTTGTCCCGTAGTACCGAATCCAGCTGTGATAATGTTTCAAATTCCCTGTGATGCTGAATGGTTCTCAGTTATCGACTTATCGCAAGCATTCTTTTCTGTGCCTCTTCATGAGGACAGCCAGTTTCTCTTTTGTTTCAAATTCCTAGATAGAGTTTACAGTTGGTGTCGAATTCCTCAAGGGTTTTCAGAGTCACCGTCAATCTTCAATCAGATTCTTAAGAAAGATCTGGAAGCACTGGAGTTGCCATTCGAGTCAACCCTAGTACAGTACATTGACGACTTACTGATCACGTCCAAGACAGAAAGTGACTGCACAGCTGACACCATTGCCCTACTGAACCATTTGGGAAGAAATGGACACAAGGTGTCCCCTTCGAAGTTACAATTCTGTCAAAAGAAAGTGAAATATTTGGGTCACCAAATAGAGAAGGGGTCACGTAGGATAATGAAGGAAAGAATAACAAGTGTACTCCCAATGAGTCCCCCAAAGACGAGGAGGGAGGTGAGGAAGTTTTTGGGAATGGTGAGCTACTGTCGCCAATGGAATCCCAACTTCTCAACTCTAGCAAAACCTTTACTGAAACTGACCCAAAAGGATGCATTGGATGAAATTGAGCTGAAAGGAGATGAGATGGACGCTTTTATTGAATTGAAAGAATGCATGTGCAGGGCTCCAGCTTTAGGTATGCCTGACTATACAAAGCCTTTCACATTGTTTTGTCATGAACGAGATGCATGTTCCTTGTCTGTCTTGACCCAAGCCCAGACCAGTAGCATATTTTTCAGCTACTTTGGATCCGGTCGCAGCAGCACTGCCAGGATGTTTGCGCGCCGTAGCAGCAGTTGGTATCAGTCTCACTCAGAGTGAAGGAATCGTGATGGGACACCCTTTAACAGTCATGGTCCCTCACTCAGTCGAGATACTTTTGACACGTTCCCGAACACAGCACATGACTGGTGCTAGACTCACAAGGTACGAAACCATAATTCTGGGATCACCTAATGTGCAGCTGAAACGGTGCACTATGTTGAATCCAGCAACCTTGTTTCCCAGTGAAAATGCTGAAATTGAGAACGCTGAAGACATCGAGCACGACTGTCTTCAGGTGACTGAATTTTGCACCAAACCAAGACCTGATATCAAAGATACCCAATTGGAAGAAAATGATCAAATTATTTTTGTTGATGGTTCATGTTTAAGAGATGCACTGGGTATATTGAAAGCAGGGTACGCTGTATGTACTGTAACAGGTGTTCTGGAAGCATCTTGGCTTCAAGGAGTTTACTCTGCACAAGTAGCAGAATTGGTAGCCCTTACCAGAGCTTGCCAACTCTCTGCATTAATGAAAGTTACCATTTTCACTGACAGCCAGTACGGGTTTGGAATAGTGCATGATTTCGGACAATTGTGGTCACAAAGAGGCTTCATGAGCTCTTCAGGATCACCAGTGAAAAATGGTGAAAGAGTAAGAGAATTGTTACATGCCATTCAGTTACCAGAGGAGGTAGCAGTGGTAAAATGCAGTGCACACTCGAAGGGACAAGACTACGTTTCCCTGGGAAATGGTTATGCGGATCAAGTCGCAAGGTTTTGCGCATTGAACTGTATATTGCTCAGGGATGAATGGAATTTGATAAGTGAACCAGAACTTGAACAAAGCGAAATCTTTGCTCTAAAGGTTATAGATACAATGGACGAATTGAAATCCTTACAGAATGATGTCAGTGAGGATGAGAAACTCTCATGGACCAAATCACAATGTGTAAAGAGGCTAGATGATTTATGGGTTTCAAGTGAAGGGAAATTTGTTCTTCAAAACAGTCTTTTGACGCAGATAGCTAGATTTTACCATGGACAAGCTCATCTTGGGAGGGATGCCATGATTAGATTGTTTAAAACTGATTGTTTTAACCCCAAATTCCGTCAAGTTGCTGAAGCAGTCTGCCACCGTTGCGTCATTTGCCAACAGATGAACGCAGGGAAGGGAACCGTAGTAAATTTGAGCCACATTGGAAGAGCAGGGGGTCCATTCAGCAGGATGCAAATGGACTTCATTGAGATGCCTGTGCACGGAGGCTTGAAGTATGTGTTGGTGATTGTGTGCATTTTTAGTCACTGGATTGAAGCATACCCTACAAGCAGAAATGACAGTCTCACAGTTGCAAAACTACTCTTGAGAGAGCTAATACCACGTTTCGGATTCCCGATCTCTTTAGAATCAGATAGGGGAAGTCACTTCAATAATGAAGTAATAAAATTGCTTTGTGCAGCACTGAACATTGAGCAAAAGCTGCATTGTAGCTACCGCCCTGAAGCATCAGGTCTAGTGGAGCAAATGAATGGCACATTGAAATCAAGAATGGCAAAAATATGCGCATCAACAAACTTGAAATGGCCTGACGCATTGCCTTTGGTACTAATGTCAATGAGAAACACCCCTGACAGAAAGACTGGACTGTCTCCACATGAGATCCTCATGGGCAGAGCTATGAGACTCCCAGCAGTTCCTGCAAATGCGCTTTTGAATATTACAGATGATATGGTGTTAGACTACTGCAAAGGTCTAGCTGATGTGGTTCGCTCTTTCTCTCACCAGGTGGAAGCAACCACCTTGCCACCGATCCAAGGTCCAGGACACGCCTTGAAAGCAGGTGACTGGGTCGTGATAAAGAAGCACGTGAGGAAGTCGTGTTTGGAACCCCGTTGGAAAAGACCTTTTCAAGTGATTCTGACGACTACTACCGATGTGAAGTGTGTGGGAGTTCCCAACTGGATTCACGCCAGTCACACAAAGAGGGTATTGTGTCCCACAGACGAGGAAGTTGAAGCGCTGAAGTTACCAGTACCTGATAACAAAGTGCCAAGCGCTGAGACAGAGCGAAAAAGAACTAGAAGCGAACAGGCAGAGATAGAGGAGGGAGAAATATTCTCTGAGGACGAAGCAACTGATTCACTTGGGGAAGACCAAGGAGGAGCCTCAGAAAGCGACGAAGCGGCTGAAGGTAACAAAGAACCTGAAGCAGCTGAAAGTGACAAAGAGCCTGAAGAAAGTAACGGTGACAAAGGGCTCGAAACAGGTGAAGAAGCAGGAGAGCCTGATCAGAGGAGGGCTTTCCCAGAAGCAGATGATACAGGAAAGGAACAGGAAAACCTGATTGACTTCCCAGAGGGAGAAGACGAAACAAGACAGAGTGAAACTGTTCAAACTCCTTTGGAAGAGGTTGCGGGTCCGTCAAGTGGACCCAGTGCAAAACGTAGACAAAGCATATCGCCAGTAAAACTAAGAACTAGAGAAACATTGAACGACAACGAAGGGCCAAGAGTGAAAGAGAAAAGAAAGGAAGTGTCTGTTGTAGTACCAACGCCAAGCGAAGAAAAGGACTTGGCCAAAGAGGAAAGCACCAGTGCGAAAGAATCAAAGAGAGATATAAAATTGAAAAGAAAAAGGATACCGTTCGGAGTGGGCATACGTAGCCAATAACGATTGGTCAGACGAATTCGTATCCCTCAGTCTCGAGAACGAAGAAGCAGAACTTCACTTTGGAAACAAAAACTTTATGGACTCTGTTGATTGAAGACATTGACCACCTGATTGACTTTCAACCGGCTAAGACATTGCTAACTTGATTGACTTTAAAACCGATCTTGAGACAACGCTGCTTACCGATAAGAGACTAAGCTGTTAAAGGAAACTGTGTGAACATTGAACTCGTTCAGCCTTGTAAGTACTTGCAAAACTGCTTTGATAAGGTGTCTTCAACTTTCTGATTCTATACAGATCATGACTAGTTTCACTACACAGGGGCGTGAGATGAAGTGTTGTAAATACATGTGTATAGGTCTAATAACCGCATGCGTACTAATCATTATAGTAATAGTTCTTGGAATGCATGGTAAAAATGAGAGTGAGACGAATGATGCTTCTACTTCTAAACCTATTATCGTTACTGAACTAACAGCTCTGAAGAGACTCGAGCAAGACGAGAGACACTTGCATGATAAGAAGGAACTTTCATTTAACATTTTTTATCGCTTATTAAGTGAGTATGTTGAGACCATGGATGCGAAAGATTGTTATGTGTGCACACAAATACCTACCTCAGTAGTGGAAGGGGTAACGTATCACAGCATGCCTCTTATGTATGGAATTACATGTAGTATAATAGCTTCCAGGTTTTATGGTCAAAAGGACATTCATTATTTCTATACTAATTACGATGTTACTTTTGCATATATCCCCATAATAGGGCACCTAAGTAAAATAGCTAGAGATTGGTATGCCAAATTAATGAGGGAATTCTTCGAACCGATGTCACCTTTTCACACAGCTCATGCACATAGAGAGAACCTTACATGCTTGCTTTCACCAGTAGAAATTGAATTTTTAGACCGCACTGATGATAGGAAGAATGAAATGAAGGAGAAATTAGAGAGGGAATTACACGAAAGAACATCTGTAGATAATTATGCTTTTGCTGCAATAAAGACACAAGGGAAAATTGCTTTAGATACATTGCACGTAGGGAGATTTTGTATATATAGAGCTGAATCATATTATGACACAGTTTTTGTGGGAACGAGTCAATGCAAACACACGTATGCATTTAAACCAAAGTGGACGTTCATGCTGAATGGACAAGACCCAGTTATTCCTGGAATATATTATATTTGTGGACTCAACGCCTATTATCGTCTTCCTAAAGGATGGTATGGGAGATGTTATTTGGGAATAGTGTTCCCAAAGGTTTACCAACTAGACGACTTAAAGAAATTTCCAAGGCTGTCTGAATCACATCATGTTCAGAAAAGGGAGACAGCTTCTGGTGTGGTAGGAGATATATTTGGAGCATTGATTCCTTCAGTAGGAGTCATATTGAATTCAATCAAAATACGAAAGTTGTCTACTATTGTGGATAACATGCTGACAAAATTTTCAGGAGCTATAATCCTGATGGATGCTGAACTTGCTGCAGAAAGAGCTATGAGGGTCATTCTGACCCTGGCGGCCGGTGACCGCCAGGGTCACCGACCACGGGAGCACCGCCAACAGGCTGGCGGTGCTCCCTCGAGCATTCTGACCGCGGCGGTTCAGCCGCGGTCAGAAGCAGAAAGTCGGCGGTCTCCCGCCGACTTTCCGCTGCTCGGGGGAATCCTCCATGGCGGCGGAGCACGCTCCGCTGCCATGGGGATTCTGACACCCCCTACCGCCATCCTGTTCCTGGCGGGTCTCCCGCCAGGAACAGGATGGCGGTAGGGGGAGTGCCGCGGGGCCCCTGGGGGCCCCTGCAGTGCCCATGCCAATGGCATGGGCACTGCAGGGGCCCCCATAAGAGGGTCCCGCATAATATTTCAGTGTCTGCAAAGCAGACACTGAAATACGCGACGGGTGCAACTGCACCCGTCGCACCCCTGCAACTCCGCCGGCTCCATTCGGAGCCGGCATCCTCGTTGCAGGGACATTTCCGCTGGGCCGGCGGGCGCTCTTTCGGAGAGCGCCCGCCGGCCCAGCGGAAATGTGAGAATGGCCGCCGCGGTCTTTTGACCGCAGTGCGGTCATTTGTCGGCGGGACTGTGGCGGGCGGTCTCCGCCGCCCGCCACAGTCAGAATCAGCCCCTATGACTCTTCAAAATCGGCTTGCCTTAGGCATTCTTTTAGCAAAGGATGGCGGCGTTTGCAAAATGCTTGGTACACGTCACTGCTGTACATATATACCAGACAGCAGTGGAAAAATTAGAACAATGCTTACAAATTTAACTAAAGAAAGTGTAGATTTAAAGGAATTGAAAGAACCCGGAGTTTGGGAGAAAGTTGGAAAAGGATTTGCTTCTGTGGGAAATTGGCTCAGCAACGTTTGGAACGGACTGTTATTAAAAATAGTAAAAGGAATATTAATAGTATTAATTTGTTTATTAGGCCCTTGGGGAATATGGAAAGCTATTAAAATATTAAAAGCAAGGAACAAAAGGAAGAGAGAAGAGAAAATAGAGAACAAAATGGTGGAGATATATAGGGAAAAATCAAAAGGGACTAAAAGAAAAAGGGAACTGACTGAAGTGCCAAATTACTATACAGAATTTTAATGGAAAAAAATTTGTGGGTAGATTTGATGTGATGACATAATTAGTCATCAGAGGAGGGATTGATGACGCAGAAAAAGAGGGTTCAACATATATTCATACATATCGCGTAATCAAAACATATAATGTAGTGTGATTTTAGTGAAGAAAATAATGTACGAGGGTAAATTGTGCCCTCGGGGTAGTTCGCCATCATTGTAAACGAGCTTTATTAATCATGAAGTATTGAAAATGCAGTAATCCGTCATAATTGCAAATGTATGCCATGATTTCTTGTTTGAAAACTGTTTTGCTTAGCTTAAATTTCGTACAGGCTTTGGCCTAGTTGCCTGGTTTCAAATTCTAACTGTGTGGTTTTTCCTTGAACTAATGAAACATATATTCTTGCTTGAAGTTGTATTTTTCCAGTAGAGCTGACTGATACACTTATCTCCAAGGTTTCGTACTAGGCCGGTTTCATCCCCTTTGATACAAGGTCAGTCTGCAGGTGCGGACAATGAAGGTACAGATAGTAAAATAATTGGCAAACCATGTTACAATTTGTGTTCCAAGGCTCCAAGGACAGTGTATGCATAAATGAGCGCTAGTAAAAGACAATTCTGATTGGACAATTTGAAGCCAACCTATGAACCCTCCAATGGAAGACCCTGCAGAATTTGGAATGTTTCTTACTTAAACCCACCGGACAAAGAGAAGTCAGCCATTTTCCTCGATGTCAGTTTGAAGCCTGATGCTAGACTCCATTTTGGACGACACCCTGATGCCCTTTTCTCTATCTGAGAGAAAGAGACTTTGAGAATTCTCACCCTAGAGACTTTAACTTTGATTTGCCCCGTCTTGCCCATGCAGTAACTTTGCCCCATTCTCCTTGCCGCTGCAAGGAAGCTTGCCCTTAACTTCGCCCCCTTTGAAACTTGCTCCATGCTGATCAACCGGTACCTGAAGGACGAAGACTTTTCTTGAATGCTGATTGTATTTTGGTAAATATGAAAGGATAAATGTATTATGCATTGTGTTTTTCCTTTTAGGTACCAACTGCTATTTTGATAGGGTCCTAGCTAGAAGTTTTCCAAATTTGTGTTGACTAAATTCGTTTTGCATGAAGCCCCACATGCCGATGCTAATTAGAGGTTAGTCGAGGTATTCATCCAATGTACCATGCTAAATTGAAATCTTGTTATGCTGACCAATGTATGCAATTAGTCAAATACAGTTAGTCATATTGGTGATTTGCATTGCGATAACAGAGTGTATCATTGTTCAGATTTTACGTAGATTGCGCTTCTTCCACCGTTATGGACAGCTAGTAATGTTCATATACATTTATCAATTGGTTTTGAGACATATATATATCGTGCTAGCTTTGTTAATATAGGGAAATAAATTCACTAACTTTTAATAAACTGGTGTGATTATTCATGACTGAAAGGTCATGGTGCGCCAAAATACCAACTGTTATTGATTTCTGATGTGCTATATTGATCTATTAATTGAGTATTGATTACCGATTATAATAGTTATTGATTATTGGTCTGAGCGACCCGACTATTTTAGGATGAGGAGAGCCCGACTCGGTTAAAAGATTCACCGACCTCCAATGTGTCCAGGTACAGGTAATTTATAAGGGCTGGACGCGTTATCACTGGCGGGGGCCAGGCACCAGAAGCACCATTCTCACCGATACAGCAACTCTGCTCATAAAAGGTACTGTGAGGCAGTGAGCAGGTCTCTTTTTCCTGTTTGCCACCTTGGACAGAACGCTTTGGGCAATCGGATCAGGGAGCCCCACTCGTGGGGGTGGGATAGTAGGTGAACTATGCTGGCCTGTGGCGGGTGAAGTCATGATTGTCGGGACAGTTCGGGTCTGTGTAAATCATACTTTTCCTTTTAGACCAGGATAACAGCGGCATCATGGGACCCTCCAAAAGGTGCCGGCAGCAAATTTAAAGGAGGTTGCAGGGGTGCGGGGATGTGGGGGCGGTCACTGACATATGGTCCTTACCGGCCAACCACCCATGCAGGCCCACTGGGCGCAAGCTGACACAAGCCCTTGGGGGAGGAAAAATGATGGGTGTAGGGAGTGCCTGAGGTAGGTACCCTAGCGGGCAGATGGGCCACTTACACAGGAGTATCCTGGTAGGGAAGGTCAGTGGGTGGGGTCCTCCCCTAAGGAGGGACCAAACCATGTCCATTTTATTTGGATAAGGGGTGTTCAGAGCAAGGGACACTGGCACCAGTCATGATATCACTTGAAAAAGTATTGAGGATGCACAGGAACAACATTTTAGATATGGTTGGGTAAATCTCTGTTAAGGCTAAGCATTAATTCCTATAAATAAAATTGTAAAATTGTGGATTACTGTGCATAATATAAAATTGAGTTTTTTGTTTATATGTGTGAATAAATATGGCCGGGGGTCTTACGACCTCTAACTCAAAAGAAAAACGTTTTTGTGTCTTACCAGTGACATGAGTTTGTTGGGGCGGCAGTGTTTGGGTGAGTCAGTTTAACCAGGGGACATCGGGGAAATGTGGCCATAAGACAAAGGATCTCCCAACTCAGGGGAGCCGTCCATATGCCAGTGAGCTTGGCTTGAACCTGGGTTGCGGCCAGTGTTGCCAGATTTTACAAGCCTTCTATAGCCCAAAGCTGTTGAACAACTAGCCCAAAGTAAGCCCAAATGAACCAGTCCCAGCCCAAAAAGTAGCCCAAACTTTTAACACTGAACTAATGCAATCGTAGGCTGAAGCAAACATTTTAAAGCATAAATCTAATTTCTATTGTAAGCAAATATGTGAAACTAACAGTGGAGGTCAACAGGGCCCTGCAGAAAAATACATCCTTGTGTGAGGTGAAAAAGGCTGTTTGTGTGAGGCGATAGACACCCTTCTGCAAATTGCTACCAGAGGCCAGGACACAGTGACCCAAACTCGGTGAACTTTAACTTAAATTATTGGTAAAGGCTAGTGTTTTGTGTCAAATGCAAGCAATGGCTACGCTGAGCAGAGCATGACTACAAGTGATGTCAATAATTTAGGCACTAAGATCACGAACAGAACCATGCAGTGAGGCTGTGCACTGACCATGTACCCTCATTTCGCTTAGCTCAGCCAATTAGACCACATTTGTGCTTGCACTGCCTGCAACTGGAGTGAAATAAATGAATAAATCAGCTGAGCACATAGCTCAAAGTGCATAAAAAAAGTATGGGAACGGTGATGCTGCATGCAATGGGGCAGGGTTAAACGTGTTTCAGGCAGCCACATACATAACTCATGCCTTAAAATAAAAAAGTTAAGTTAATCACTGTATATTATGAAACCTTTATTAGTTAATGCACTGAAAGGTCTGTGTGTAACCAAAAAGCCACATAATTAAATCTTCACTGCTGCAATGGAGAATTGTGTGTTGTGCAAATGTAAATCATTAGGTTAAACTTGCATTACTGGCAGTATAAGACAGACTGCTACCAAACGTGCAAAAAGGTTTCAGTTAAAATGGTTTAAGTAATACCCAAACTGAATGATTTATTTTTATTTAAATGCCCTGCAAAGCACACACTGCACAACTCAGCTGGTAACCCCCTTGCATTACGAGACGAACACAATAACTCTTTGTCATCCCCAACCTTCATGTGATTCCACCCAGTGCTTAATTTGTGCTTGTTGTTTCCGGTGCAGAGCACTGGCACTTATTTTTGAGGGACAGCACTCTTTTTTCCTGCCTCAAGCATTTACTACAAGCAAAAGACACATATGGGAAAGACGGAGGAATGCAAAAATGAAAAAGAGCGCCAGAAAGGGAGAGAGCAGAAAGCTGTCGGAGTGAGGTTGAAGAACCAGAACCTTATGGGCCTGGCGGCGCAGGGTACGCCTGAAATCTCCTTGGATTCACCTGCCTCAACTAACAGAGACACGGGACACTCTGTCAGGCGTAAAAGATCAGATTTTATTAGCTGCAGCTAGTACAGTTGTCCAAGAAGTACACAAGGTATGTTCTCAGGAGACTGCCACTTTACTTTGTGGCGCACAATCTTATATACCGTATAAAAACCATTTATTAACTACATACACTCCCAGAACACATAGAAAGGAGCCAGTAAGAATAATGTAAAGATAGAACAGAGCCAATAGAAATGTCGGAAAACAAGACAGCACCAATAGAAGGAATTGGAAAACAAAGTATCAAGTGACTTAAGGTTGCCTCCCCTCCAGCTGTGTTTGTCACCCTTCCCTTGAACTAATTCATTAACCGATCCACAACGAAGTTGCATGTGGTGTGATAAGTTTGTGTGCGTTTGGAGGACAGTTGTGAAATGAGAGAATACTAGCAAAGGACAGCGAAGGCCAGACGATAAGATAAGATCGGCGGAGAATAGTGTGAGCCTACAGATAGTTGAAACAAGGATTAGAAAACCAGACAGGGATTAGTGTACTCGGTCAGACCTTAATACCAGCCTTGTAAAGATAGAGGCAGAAGGCTGTTTTGAACACCATGTTGCAGAATAAGCAGAAAAGGCAGAATGGACTTCGTTCGCTGTGCTGCCTGAGTGAAGGCAACATAAAATGGCGGCGGGCCACAAAATGGCGGGTCGATACGATCGTATTAAAAATCGAATTTCCTCAGACCCTCCTTTTGCCAGAACTCAGGCAAGATACACAAACTCATGTTAATCTGAGTCGATGTCTATGGCCATGAGGTCATCAAGCTGTTGCTGTACCATCATTTTGATATTCTCTGCTCTTTGTGACTTGGGTTTGGGAATACATGCAGTAGCACATAGGTTGCAGATGGCAGGACCGCAGTGCATACAAAGACAACAAGAGAATATAAAAGCTAAAATTACTCCAAAGAATGTCAATACCTTCCAACCCCATTTGGACAGTATTCCCCAAAACCACTCTGAAAAGGACCAATCTCCTTCGTCCTGATGAATCGACTCAGAGATTATGTGTAACTTAGAGATAGCTTGGTATACTGTCGGAGCGTCATTAGGTATGAAAATACAGCAACTTGATCCGATCAATTTGCATACTCCACCACGGTCCGCAAGAACAAAGTCTAAGGCAACACGGTTCTGCAAGGTCATAAGACGATCAGCCTGTAGTTCAGCTGTAATGTTACTTAAAGCTCCTACAGTGATGTCTATGGTGGTTTCTACGACACGAACCAATTGCCTTATATTTCTGCTGTTGGCCATTGGACCCCAGAAGGGAAGAAATCCTTTGAGGAAATCTCCTCCCTCTTGTCCTGCTGTGTCTTTCGAATCCACAATCCCTCTGCCATATCTATTTTTATGATGGTTCGCAGGAGCGGTGTATGTAGGGGGAAGAAGAAAGGCTATATAACAAGTACCAGAGAAATCAGCTGGCAACCATGTATAAGCCCTATCGTGGCAAACGAAGTATGTACCTTGAGATGGTACTAACGGCAGTGGATTCAGGGCTGAATAAACATATGTATGGGAACATAAACTTTCTCTTTGTCCGGTGTTTGGAGTTCTACCATTTATTTGCAGACAGAAATTTCCTTGTTGGGGTATGACCCGTATCGGAGGAGATTTTCCTTGCTTAACCTTATCATTGAGGCTGGAAATGTAATTAGTTATGTTCCAATTGGTATATGCCTTTCTTTCATCTATGGAAGCTTCACTTTTTTCCATGATTTTAGCCATAGCTACCATTCCCTTTATCAATAAACTATGACTGAAATTTGAACCAACACTATGTGAACTGACAGGTTGTTTAATTTTACTTTGATATGCATTATTGAAAATGACAAAATAAGCCCAAGCGGAACCTTCATAGGAGAATGGAAGAACTAAATATGGCATTCCTTTTTCTACCGTATGTGGTATGAGTCCACACACCCAACAGTCAGTTGTATTGATCACTAACTGATGTTGATGTAACAACTGGACGAAGGAATTGTTAAAGTATTCAGTTCTTCTGATGAGTTCATGCTGGGGAAGAGTGTGAAATAGGTGCGGAGAGATAGTAGAAGAAGATGTAGAGGTAGGAGAAGAGACAACTTTTTGCTGCAGAGTAATAATGATCCAGTTTACAGATGCCAAAAGAATACACGACAATATAATGACGCATAGAGCAATACTACAACGACTATATATTTCTTTACAATTATTCTTTACATTTTTACTTTCTCTTTTATCTAATGTAGCCTCCATCTTTCTAAGTGGATGCTCACGGCAATCTTCCTCAATCACTGTAGTCACGATTATCTACCGTCCTATGACACTGTGAGGTCCTGCAGGCCTATTGCCACTTACTCAGGTCGTAACTAAGACTCCTACCGTGACCCTGCAACCGGGATAGAGTACTACATAGGAGAGAAATTTACAAGTTCTTTGGTCTTGGTCTCAAATTATAGCGTTCCTGTCCAGAGGCAGTCTGGTTTTGAAACAATGTTCCTGGATTTGTCGTGTTCAAGCGACGATGCGATGGTATTGCTTCTTGAAGGATGTCGTCGTCCTCTTTCTCAGAAAGTGTTCCAATTAGACGCGCATCACTGAATGGTACAAATTGCGGAACTTTCTCACTTTCAGAGTCACTGATGCCTCTACGGACCCACTGATCGAAAGGCAAGGGCAAAGGCACTTTCTTGCAGTGCACGGCATGCACCCAGTTTTTCTTTCCTTCGACTTTAACTGCTGTTCTTGTGGTCAAAAGAACCAGGCGTGGCTCTCTCCATCTGGGCTCCAAATTTCTCTGTCGTTGGAAATTTTTCGTGCAGACCCAGTCACCTGGTCGGATGGAATGACCTGGGTCTGTGGAAGCCTCTGGTAGAGCACTCTGAACCTGTTGATGAAGAACACGCAATTTAGTTGTAAGGTCATGCAAGTAGTCAATCAACATCGGGTATGGCAAGTCTGAGTATTTCTTAGGGCGAGGAACTCCCCATACATTAGCTGGGCGACCAAATATCACTTCGTAAGGGCTAAGCCCCAAACGAGAGTGTACTGCTGTTCTGGTGGACAGAAGAGCCAATGGTAAAGCATCAGGCCAATTAAGTCCTGTGCTAGCTTGCACCTTAGCAATTTTAAGCTTCAAGGTTCCATTGTAGCATTCTACTAAACCAGCCGACTGTGGGTGATTCGCCGCGTGGAACTTCTGTTTTATGCCAAGACCTGCACAAACTTTTTGCATGACTTGACCCACAAATTCGCTCCCATTGTCACTCCAGACAATGCGCGGCAAACCAAACCTAGGGAAGAATTCTTTCAAAAGTATTTTGGCAGTTGATAAAGCAGTATTGTCCTTCAGAGGGTAGGCTTCTACCCATCTAGAAAAAGCACATACTACCACCAGAACATATTTGAGGTTGTTGCATCGTTCCATGTGAATATAATCGATCTGCAACACCTCAAATGGATATGTCGGAGGAGCAAAATGACCTGCTGGAGTTGGGGTTCCCTTTCCCGGATTGTACATCAAGCAAACAATACAATGTTTTACTACATTATTTGCACACTTTGGGATCCCCTCATTTTGCCACACTGGAGCCAGAAGTTTACATATTCCTTTTGCACTTAGGTGAGCTGGACCATGTGCCATAGTAACTACAGGTAGTACATAAGCATCTGGTAACAGCCAACGTTGATGTTCTGATAATTCAACCCAACATCCCATCTCATCTAACATTCCTGTACTTTCCTTCCACTTTCTCAACTCATTCTCCGTAGCCTCTCCTTGAATTGATTTCACACTCTCTACTGTATCTTCACACATTCCCTTTTCTCTTACGCAGTTTGCGGGACCTGCAACATACATTCGACTTGTGTTGTCTCTGGCTGTCTTTTTCGCTACCTCATCTGCAAATGCATTTCCTCGACCAACATCGTCCACAATCTTTTTGTGTGCACTACACTTCACGATCGCTATCTGAGTAGGCATTGTAAGTGACTCAAGAAGTTCAGTCACTAATTGACCATGTTGTATCTTAATACCATGGGAAGTAAAGAATCCTCTTTCCTTCCATAAACGCCCAAAGTTAAACGCTACACCAAAAGCGTATTGGCTATCAGTGTACACGTTTACTCTTTTTCCTTTGGATAACACACACGCTCTAGTTAAGGCTATCAATTCAGCTGCCTGAGCTGAATTATGTCTAATGCGTGCTGTCTTCACAATCGTATGCAAAGTAGTAATAGCGTAGGCTGAAACTGTATCTCCATTCGGGAGCTTGAAACAAGAACCATCTACCCATAGTGTTCCATCTGGATTCACTAATGGCGTGTCTTTTAGGTCAATTCTACCCTTAGTCTCTTCTTCAGTACGGAGAAAACAATCATGCTGTTCAGAGACATCTCTCTCTTCTGGAAGAGGCAACAAAGTAGCTGGATTCAGGGTATTACATCGTTTGATGTGTATGTGACTAGCCAAAAGCGTCAGCTCATATCCGGACAACCGAGCACTCGTAAGATGCTGCGTTTTTGTCCTATTTAGTAAAGTATCCACTGCATGTGGCACCATAACAATGAGAGTATTATCTAGCACTACTCCAGCAGACTGTCGAATAGAAATTGCTTCTGCCGCTGTCGCCTTAAGACAACTAGGCAATGCTTTAGCTACTGGATCTAACGTAGCTGAGAAATATGCGCATGGTCGCTGTTGATCTCCAAAACGCTGCGTTAAGACTGACAATGCACAACCCTCTCTTTCGTGGACATAGAGCGTAAAGGGCTTACTGTAATCAGGAGTACCCAATACAGGAGCAGAACACAAAGCAATACGCAAATCAGTAAAACTCTTCTGACATTCGTCAGTCCACGGAAGAGGCTGAGGCGTATCTTTTAAAGTTAGCGCCAACAGCGGTTTAGCCAATAAAGAGAAACTCGGAATCCACTGTCTACAATAAGAAGTAATGCCCAAAAAGGCACGTACCTCTCTTTGTGTGGATGGCACTGACATTTGTGCAATTGCCTGAATTCGTTCGGGGGTCAATCGTCGTCCCTCCTTTGACAAGAGATGACCCAAATAAGTCACCTCGCGACAGACATATTGTAATTTAGAAGGAGAAACCTTGTGATTTAGATCAAACAAATGACGCAACAGTGCAACGGTCACGTTTTTGCAAATCTCCTCTGAATCAGCGGCAACTAATAAGTCATCCATGTACTGAATGAGAGCGGCACCGGACGGTAAGGAAAAGGCATCAAGATGACATTTTAGAGCTTGACTGTAAATAGAGGGACTTTCACAATAACCTTGAGGTGCGCGTTTAAACCGGAAGCTTCGGCCTCCGAGGGAAAAACCAAAAATATCTCTACTCTCTTCGGCGATGGGAATACTAAAGAAAGCATTCTTTAAATCAATAACTGAAAACCAAGTCGCTGTAGAAGGTATCATCGTCAACAGAGCAGTGATATCTGGGACTACAGGAAACTGCGGTACGACAATCTTGTTTACCTCCCGAAGATCAATTACAAAACGATAAACAGGAGGCTGAGAAGGATCAGTGCGTTTAAGAACCGGAAGAACAGGACTGTTACATGTATTTCCTCTCGTTTCCTCAACCACACCCTTCTGAATCAAATCATGGACAATTTCCAGAAGTGCTTTCTCACCTTCAGTAGAGATTCTGTATTGCGGAATACGTGGCATTTCAGCATTGGGTTTAAGAGTAACAACATAAGGTGGGATCTCAAGACAACCAACGTCATTCGGACCCGTAGCCCAAAGCGTTTCGGGAAGAGAAAGCAATTCAGGTGGGAATTGATCTTTTGATAAGTACATTGGACTAGTCATTTTCTGTCCTAGAGTGAGGTATACACCAGAAGGTGAACAATATATCGTAGCATGCATTCTTTTTAATAGATCTAAACCCAACAGATTTTCACCACAACCATTCGTCAGAAGAAGCGGAGCTTCTAAATCATAAGGGCCTATTGAAACAGGCAAAGGGCAAGAAACTGGATTGCGAACAGGGGCGCCAGAAAATCCTACAGATACATTCGTTAAGCCAGACAAAGGTGCGCCAGGGAGTTTAGAATGAATGATAGAGCTTCTCATGGCACCAGTATCTAAAAGAAATGGCTCTGAAACACCCATTGTAGTGACATTAACATAAGGTCCGTTCTGATCCACTGGAATTGACGTAACCCCCTTACTTTGTCCATGGCTGTCCTATTCAAAATGAAGACTTTCATTTCCTCCTTCAATATACTGATCCTCACTGTAATACTGTGTAGACCTAACATTTTGCTGGTCAAAGTAATTTCCGGAATTTGGAGGAACAAAAGAACGCTGCTCTTGGGTTAACACACCTCGACCTCTACCTCTATTTGCTGACTGAAGACCACCACGACCTCGTGAAGCAGATGTTGCTCCATTACGCTGCAACAATGCCGGACAACTGTTCTTAAAATGACCTTCCTCCCTACAATAAGCACATTGATTGGGACCTAGCAAAGGTCTTGGAATGAATGGTTCAGGCTTTTGATACAACCTCTGAAACTGCGGAGGCTGTTGAAACTGAGGCTGAACATAACGAGGAGGATAAGCCTGTTGCAAGAGAACTTTAGTTTTTAATTCTTTCGTCTTTTTCTCTTGTTTTTCCCTTTCTTCTTTGTCTCTATTTTCATAATATTGTGCAGTAGCCAATATCTGGGCGGAAGAAGAAACTGCCCATGAACTCTCGGAGTCTTTTAGCTTGTGTGATAGTTCAGGAAGCAAGTTATATACGAACTTATCCACAAATAATCGCTGTCCCCCTTCTGTAGCCATATCTTGACCACTGTGATCAATGAATGTCTCCTCGAATCGGGTAAAGAAATCGGAAACACTTTCATCTTTCTTTTGTTTACATGCTGCTAGCTTATCCCAATTAACTCTCAAAGCAGGCATCATTGTTTTCATTAATGTAATAATTCTACCAGGGAGTTCTGAGATCAAAGCGTCGGGCTTTGCACCACCTACTTGACCTCTATCTGCGGCAATAATAGCGTTCCAATCGCCGTCTAATTCTTGAGCGTGATCCTCTCTACGAATTTTAGCCCATATTGTCTGTGGAACTACATTTCCCATCAACATGTCAATATCTGCTAGATTCATAGTACATGCATCAACTGTTTGCGACAACTCTTTATAGTAACCAGCAGGATTTTTGCGTGGATCTGGTAGTGAATGTTTAAGTGCTAAAACTTCAGACCTTTTCCAGGGGACATGTATCCATATGCGCTGAAAATGCGCAGGAATAGCTGGATTAGCACCTGCTGCTGCAACTTCTTCCTTCCATATTGGAGAAACCTCTCTCATGGGATAGTTTTTCAGTGCTGTCCTAACTGAAGGATCAGAATCAGGAAAAGTCTGTGAGAACAATAGGGATCTGAAAGAAATAAGTGTTCTGACAGCGTTTTCAACCTTAGGACCCACAATAAGTCCTTTGTCAAAGTCAGCCTGAACATCTAACAGATCCTGTGGGACCGAACCCAAATTCATATCCTCCCATTCTTTAGCGAGAGTATCGCACATAACTTTAAAAACATATCTCTGCGTAGGTGCATTCCATTGCAGAAAGGTGGACATAATATCAGACGTACTATATTGGGGACCCTTCTTGATCCATCTACAAGCAAGTGAGTCCAATTTTTCTCGCTCTTCGGAGTCTGGGAATTGACTACGAGACTGTCTTCGAGAAAAAGCTGGAGACACGTTTAAAGCTTCAAAGAAAGGTGATAAGAGACCAGAGACAGTATCTGCAAATTGCTTACGCATAGATGGAGAATTTGACATAAGGATAGGGGACAAGGTATTAGGTGAATTAACTAAAGGAGCATTAGGAATTGCCAAAGGAGCAGAAGGCAAAGGAGTTAAAGGCAAAGCTGGCATAGGCAATACTTGAGGAGGCAAATGTGGAAAAGCTGGAGCAGGCGGAAGCACAACTGGCGGCTGAACAGGCTGTAACATCGGGGGTGCATTAGCACCTTGTACATAGGGCGGAGGCAATTTCAATAAGTGGGACATTAAGGAATCTTCCTCAAAATCTTTTTTCTTATCAAGGGAAGAGATAGGCAACGTCGGATAGCATTTATCTATTGCCATTCGATGCTGTCTGTCTGAAATTTCCATTGCATTATCTATTTCATCATTTTTGAATTGCTGAGCAGCCTGTATAATCGTCATTCCCTGTGTTTTCCTATCTCGTTTCGCTTGTTTAATTTCTCTCTGTTTGGCTTCCTTACGCCAAAGGCGAAAAGAGTCAAACATTGCCGGCCGGGCTTTTCTTTTAAATAACGTTGCTTCTAAATTATCTAGCACATCAGTTTCGAAACTACCATTTTCTGGCCATTTTAAAACACCATCTTTCTTTGTATATCGGGTCCATGTCTTATTAAAGGCAATAGGACCAACACCATGTTTAGAATAGAGCTCATATGTGGGAGTTCCAACCGAAGGAATCGGACAGGAGTCCTCAAGCTGGGAGTCCCTATTACAACCAAAGCAACAAAGTTTTCCAAACTTAGTCAGACCAGACATCTCACGATTTTTACTGGCTGTTCACAAACATCAAGGGGGTAAAACTTTCAGTTTACACAGCACAAATGCACTTACCTCTCGGCTTTGGCCACTGCAATGGCCAAATCTAAGGACCTAAGGACAAAACAAAGACCAAAATTTGTGGGCGCGACCCACCAAATACTTAACTAAGGATGTCTTCTTACACCAACAGAGGCCCGTCTATCGTCTCGCTTTACCATACATCATCAAAGAAAGGGCCAAGGCAGGGCGGCAGTCAGGGCAGCAGTCGTCAGTAGCCGTCAGAAAGGAGTAACCGCGCTGAAAAAGACCTTCGGACCACTTCGACATACAGGGGTCGCTTGACGTGGCTCGCGATTCCTCCAGAATTTTCTTGCGGGGTTCCTCACGACCTTCAGGCAGAACCGGTACCGCTGAAGCCGCCCCACGTTGGGCGCCAGTTGAAGAACCAGAACCTTATGGGCCTGGCGGCGCAGGGTACGCCTGAAATCTCCTTGGATTCACCTGCCTCAACTAACAGAGACACGGGACACTCTGTCAGGCGTAAAAGATCAGATTTTATTAGCTGCAGCTAGTACAGTTGTCCAAGAAGTACACAAGGTATGTTCTCAGGAGACTGCCACTTTACTTTGTGGCGCACAATCTTATATACCGTATAAAAACCATTTATTAACTACATACACTCCCAGAACACATAGAAAGGAGCCAGTAAGAATAATGTAAAGATAGAACAGAGCCAATAGAAATGTCGGAAAACAAGACAGCACCAATAGAAGGAATTGGAAAACAAAGTATCAAGTGACTTAAGGTTGCCTCCCCTCCAGCTGTGTTTGTCACCCCTCCCTTGAACTAATTCATTAACCGATCCACAACAAAGTTGCATGTGGTGTGATAAGTTTGTGTGCGTTTGGAGGACAGTTGTGAAATGAGAGAATATTAGCAAAGGACAGCGAAGGCCAGACGATAAGATAAGATCGGCGGAGAATAGTGTGAGCCTACAGATAGTTGAAACAAGGATTAGAAAACCAGACAGGGATTAGTGTACTCGGTCAGACCTTAATACCAGCCTTGTAAAGATAGAGGCAGAAGGCTGTTTTGAACACCATGTTGCAGAATAAGCAGAAAAGGCAGAATGGACTTCGTTCGCTGTGCTGCCTGAGTGAAGGCAACATAAAATGGCGGCGGGCCACAAAATGGCGGGTCGATACGATCGTATTAAAAATCGAATTTCCTCAAGGTGAAATGGCTTAAAATGGACTAAATAGACCCAACATGGCTTTAGGATTACGCTGCCCTAGTATTCCGTGTTTGCACATTTAATTGCAGCAGCTGCATGTTTAAGAGGAGAGCTGGGGACACCGGCACGTTTTTATTTACAAATTAAGCACTGGCTGTGCCACTCATTCTTATTCAATCCTGCCATGCTTTAGATCCTATGCACTCTCAATCCACAATTAGTCCCTGAATATTAAAAATAAGGAATACATCTACTCACAACAAGTCACAAAGGTACAAATTGAAGGACACTTACCTTGTCTTACGCAGCTGCGCACCAACTGGCCACACGTCAGTGTAGGTAGGGGACGTAGGTAGCACCTACACAACAGAGGGTCTCCCCTCTACCGGGCCCCAATCATGCACTCTGGGGCTGGGCGCTGGCTTTAATTTGGTGTCCAAGGCTAAAGCGCACAACAAAAGAGACTTTTCCTGGGGGGGAGTGGGGGGCACCACGCCTGTGCAGGCTGAGGGCTGAGGCTCACTGCAGGGCCAAAAAAGAGAAGAGCCACACACCAGAGGACACCACCACGTGCGCAGCGCAGCCAGTGAGTAAACAGTGTGCCACACACTGACTGACTCTCTCGCTCACCACGTGGTGCCCACCCACGCAGGCATTTTAAATAATGCCACGGGGGCAGGCCAATACTTCTTGGCAGGGCCATCAATTGGTAGCGCTTTCGCGCGCGCTACTAGATTGATGGTCCTCTGCCCCCATCAGCTAATGTGGGGCGCGCTGCACGGCCGGCTGCTGTGTGCCATGTGCGCCGCCGCGCAGTGTCGCACCAGGGGGCCGTCAATTGGTAGCGCTTTCGCGCGCTACTAGATTGACGGCCCTCTGCCCCACTGAGAGCTCCGTGATGTACGGCTGCGCTCTCAGTGGGGCAGAAGGCCGTCAATCTAGTAGCGTGCGAAAGCGCTACCAATTGACGGCCCCCTGGTGCGACACTGCACAGCGCACACGCTGCTGCCTGCTACTGTGTGTGTGCCGCAAGTCCGCGACTCGCTACCTCGCGGGGCGGGGCCTGGCCGGGGCAGTATCTCCGGTGGCGCCGTCCCACAAACAATTTTCCGCACACAGGGCTAAAAATAGCCCAACAATCAGGCTCCCCCCAATTGGGTTTTTTTCCCGCACAAATGGGAAAAATATCACCCATTTGTGGAGGAAATCGCCCAATCTGGCAACACTGGTTGCGGCACGGGACACTAAAGCCTTCTGAGAGAGGTCAGCTTGAGATTGGCTGGCTGAAGCGTGGCCCTGGAAGTACTAGAGTGCTTCCAGGGTCGTTTTCACAAATAAGGTGACCCCGCCCACAAAAGACGCTGCGTGGCGTTGAGCATGTCTCTTTTTCCGCTTGCGGCCTCAGACAGGATGCTTCACCTGATCGGATCAGGAAGCCCCACACAACGCCCGCATTTTCTTTGTTTTCTCACCCACCATCCCCAGAGCAATCAGCACCGGGTGGGGGAAAGGTTGAAGGGTTTTGTTTTAGTTCTCCAAAATGTCATGGAAGGTGATAAAACAATGTTATGTTTTCATGTGATGCAGATTATAGGAATATCTGTTTATCTGTTGTCATTCTAACCTTCATTTCTCTTCCAGGTCTTCCATGTCATCTCTGTTAGGTCATATGTATGTTGACTTGCGGGTGAGGTCATGATTGGTGGGACAGTTCGGGTCCATGTAAGGCATCCTTTTCCTTTTAGACTAAAATGACAGCTTTGTCTCAGGACCTTCCAAAGGATGCTGGCAGTGAGTTGACAGGGGGTTGCAGTGGTGCAGGAGAGTTGGGGGTGGTCTCCGACACGTTATGCTTACTGGCCAACCACCTGCGCAGGTGCATTGGGTGTAAGCTAGCACAGGCCCTTCGAGGGTAAAAAATTATGTGTGTAGGGAGCTGCCTAGCGGGCAGATAGGCTTCTGGCACAGGAGTATACCAGTAGGAAAGGTCTGTAGGTGGGGCCCTCCCCTGAGGAGGGACCCAGCCGTGCTCATTTTGATTGGACAAGGGGTGTTCGGAGCAAGGGACACTGGGACCGTCGTGATCTCAATCAAAAACGTATTTTGAGGGTGCACAGGAACAACATTTTAGATGTGGTTAGGTAGATATCTGCATTAGTGTCTCTGTTAAGGCAAGGCAATAATTCCTCTAAATAAAATTGTTCAATTGTGGGTTACTGTGCATAATATAAAAATGTGTTTCTTGTGTATATGTGCGAATAAATAAGGCTGGGGGGTCTTACAACCCCTAACCCAAAACAAAACGTGTTTGTGTTTTACCGGTGACATGAGTTTGTTGGGGCTGGAGTGTTTGGGTGGGTGAATTTAACCAGGGGTCATCAGCGATACCTGGCCACACACGCAGCTTGACTTATGTCTCTTTTTTTTACTGGCATAAACCGTGCACCATCAAAGCATTCCCACCGTTCGAGTAACACGTCTCCAACTGACCTAAACTGAATAACACAATCTAACATGGAAACTCCTTGTCTATAACTTAATACCTCTAGAATGGACGTAGACATTTTTCACAGAGGAGGGGGCAGGTAAATAGTCCTGACAGCCTATTGCTAAGTATATAGGTATTCTAAGAACCCATCATAACAAAAATAAATTATAATAAGCATCTGAAATTATCCTTAAACCCACTGCTCAGAATACTGTCTTCTTCACCTCTTTCCTCCTGTGCCGGCTTCGCCTCCTTCTTTACATTGTTCTGACGGCCAGCGCCCTCTCCTGCGTCCCTTCTCTCTGCTCCAGGACATCCAGAGATGATCCAGATCACCTCTTGCTCCCTGAGGCCTTCTGAAGCGATCCTTTACTTCCAATAACCTCTTACATAATGACAGTGCAAAAGGAACCATTTTTTTTGTTTTTGATTCTAAATTGAATACATTTGTATTTTCTACTTTTTGATGGTGTAAAAAGTATTGAAGATGAGTTTTTAGAACAGCTTTAAGCATCTGTTCTTTTTTCCTGGGCATTGAGAAATTCATTCAACAATGTGGGGTTCCTCAGATATGATTTCTTTTAAGAAGTAGATCCTTCAAAACTACAAGTTGTTACATCTCTCGTGCTTGCTCCAAATAGTTTGAAACTTTTTAATAATACCTTCTTCAATGCTGATGGCAGATTTTTACCTTGTTATCGCTCATTCCACATTCTTTACTTGCTAGCTCCCTTGGACAAAGCAATGTAATTAATTGTTACCATGTAAAGTGACCTTTATTTGGTCTGTGTTTTTGGAGCAGATGGATTCACGCCTTGTGGTACACCACGGGTGAGTTCTTGTGGGGGAGAACCGAAGGTGAATGGCTCACAGTGATTGATTAGAAAGGATTGATCCTAGACCTTTAAATGCATGTGCTTTGCGAAGTTCCTGGGCAGGATGTGGACTATCAGACGTAAAGACTTGTTAATGTGAATAGCGGTTGCCTAGGTGATTTATATCCTGCAGTTACCTAGCTTTTTAGCATTTACTCTATTCAGGCTTTTTGCAGTGCTGAGAGCGCTTACTGCAGGCTCGCATTGCACATGAAGATGTGCTGTTTATCTCAGTACTTGCCTTCTTTGTACCTTTTGGTGCCAACAATGAATTTTGCTGCTATGATTTTAAGTTCAGAATGTTAGTCTTTTCATTTGAAACTGCCCAATTGTACTTAGTTAATAGCGAGTTTATATGCTGCTATACAGCGAATGCTTATATTAGCTGAGGCGTTATATCCGAGATTTAATTCTGTGGCGTTTGTCTATTTTCGACACTCTTTGTTAATGTGATATTTATAAGTTGTGCTGTTTATCTAGGTCCATGTCATCTGTGTATGGTTTGGCGCCAACAATGGTTTTCTCTGTTGGGTTCTTTAACTTGAGAACGTACTGTTCTCTGAATTTGTTTATTTACACTTTATTAACATGACTCTCTATGTGTTGTTTTCCAGAGAATGCGATTACTAGCTAAATTGCTATCAATTTTGCGGAGTATGATTGACCAGATATTTTGTTTCAATATTTCTCACACTTTGTGGTGCTCCAGAGTATGACTATTGTATGTTGCACCTTATATGAAGCATGTTAAATGGTACTGACTACTTTTGCTTATGTTAATTGTGAATGATTGGGTTAAAATGATGATTTCGTTGATTTACTTTTTTTAATCTGAGAAGGGGTTGTTCACTGAACTTGTTTGTATAAATAATGGTTTTATGTGTTGTAATCTATTGCACTTCTACATTTAGTCAAAATGTTTTAATTGCTACGTACGGTGTAATTTCGCTTGTTCTATACATCACATCTCCACTGTTTCCTTTTTGCTAATGATTTTATGAATGTGTTTAATCCAAAATAAACATAATTTGATTGATTGAAAGGATTGCAGAAAATTGAGCAGCTGCACCTAACAGCTGCCTCTGGTTGTCAATAAGATTGAGTGTTCAATAGTGTGGAAGGATGTTAAATCCAAAAGGAGCAGGGCACCGACACCAGCTCCATTTACCCTTTTGCTCAGATCATCACTTACATTGAGAACCATGAATTCGAATGATTTGGCTCAGATCAATCGGGCTTGAAATGGGATCAATAATAAAAAATGTTCTATAAATTCTGTAAATTACTGCAACAACACAAACAAAATTCTTTACAAAAAAGTGAAAAATGCAGGAGGGGAGAAATTTGTCTGAAATTGTTCAAATCTTTTCATCTAAAAATTGCTTTTTCAATAGTGGTCGGACAATTTCTGTTTCCTGGGTATTTTGCCACTGATCAGGGAATGATAGAGCAGCTGAATGTGGCCCACACCAAGATGAGGTGTTAACTGCTTAAATAATTTATCAGTGCAGGATTCTGGGGAGATCCCCTGGATAGTTGCTAGACTCCTTTGAGGCTGCGTGCTACACTGTGATGACTACTCGGCATCGGTTTTCCCTCCCCGTACTCACCTACGGTTGTTGACGTCTCGTTCTCCGAGGGCTCGGCATACTGTTTCCTTTGTAGGGTCTTTCTCTTCCGATCCAGCATCAGTTTTCTATTACTGGCTTGCAATTCCTTGGATTTCCTGTAAAGAAAAGAAAAGGCAGACATCAGGAAAGCGGATTTACGTTATTAAGTGGTAATATTTCAGCATGTATTGTTTTCTAAAGGATGACTTATTTGATGGAACTTGGTGGCAAAGTCTGGTGAAGTTGAACCATTTCTTTGTGAACTGCATTATCTAAAAGGAAAATACATTGATTTTCTTTGTCTTCAATGAAAAGACATTTATTTTCTTTGTTTTCAAGAAGGGTTTATCTAATATATATATGTATGTGTGTGTGTATATATATATATATATATATATATGTCAAATACTTACATTAAGGTAGTAAGATTAAACACATTCTAATTTACTTGATACTCAGTATTTCATATCCTGAATGTTATCCAACACAATCATTCTAATTAAAGGAGAAGTACAACTGAGATTCTAGAAAACAATTATGATTTGAACCTTGAGATTGTAAAGACCTAGTGTTTACTCTCCTAGTTCACACTTAGTTAGGTGTAGTAAAAAAGTGTAAAGTGCTTATGCGTATCTGTGTATCTTACCAGTGAATGTAACTTTGTGAGTTTGATTCCTGGAAATATTACAAGAACTACATAGAGTCTTCAGGAACCAACCCTTAAAGGAAAGGGAGACGAGACCAAAGGTATTCAAGCAGGAATTATATTGATAAATAGAAAACAGTGTGAAGTTACTTCTGAAATTCTAAGGCATTTCTTTTTGTTTTATAGAAAACGATTCAGCACTATTGAATGGAAGTTTGGTCTGGTCAAGGTTCATCCCTTCATTGCCATGGAACAGGCATGACTATCCATAGATCCGCTTGTTTGGCTAGGAAGCTGGGAACTACAACATGTCCATTTCTCTCCTGCGGAAAAGGTACGAATCTGATATAGGCAACGTGAATTCTGAAACCATTTATTCAATAGGTTTCGTACCCTGGAGATGCATATTCAGGGAGTACCTGGCTCAGCATTTCGTTCTGAACCGTTCCTATTGGAGCAGAATGAAGCCTGAATTCCATATGGCTGGGTCGAATCTGAGGTGGCATGGTGGACAAAAAGATAACAATGGGCTTGAATACTCTCCTGGGTGATGGCCAGTGGTTAGACTATTTGCAAGCATTCCTCCCATAATCATTTGTGTGTTTGCTGGAAATGCATGAAACAAAATCAGTTAATCACAGCTTTATAAACTGCCAATTCATCCAGATGGAAGGGGTAATTTAGAGTTTGGTGAGAGGGAGCACCTCTGTAATTCCGCCTTGTTCCCACCACACCAAACTTGCTTTTCTCCTGCCCCGTTTAGAAGTACAGGAACTGCATTGTTTTTGTGAATTTATTTTTCATCCTTTGCACGAATCAAATGCACAACAAGGTCAATGAACCTTTTGACCCAGAAAGATGTGTGGTGAACAAGCAACAATTTCATCAACTCCACCCCAATAATTTAGACACCATGACCAATGTGGCCAAGGAACAAAAAACTCTGATTAGCTATATAGTGCAAAGCTTTATTACAAACACAAGCTCAAAGTCATGTAGACTATACACAAAACCAAGTTATATAGATACATAAGCACCAAGGGTTTGCCCAAGGTGACAAAAGAAGTTCAGCCTTACTAATATCAATAAAATTAAGCATTCAAGGAGAATGATACAGAAAGTCAAAAGAAATATCTGAGACACAGAAATCACGCTGTCATCAGATTGCACAGTAATTTAGTAAATTAAAATTCAATCATATCAATAATCACTGGCTGGGCACATGTCCACCCTATGGCTAACCAAATTAGGGACATACATATGTGGTGAGTAACACATGCAGGCAAAATACAAAAATACAAAAAGGACAAAAGATAATTAAGATATAATTCGGACTACTGGGCACTAAGAAAAATAAAAGAAGAACCAGCATTGTAGAGTTTGTATCATAAAAGGGCATGTCAAGGTGCAAGGGCAAATGGCTGAGAGGAAGATCTCTACAAGGTATACATCATTCAGGGAATCTTTATCAGCAAAGCTTCTGGTCAACAAGCATCAGGAGAGTGTCTGTCTCAAGCCAAGAGAAGGCTGCTCCACATCTCCTCTACATCTGCATCTGAGCAAAGTTTGATCAGCAGCAACATTATTAACCCACATGAAATGTTCTGATTGTCTCCCATGATAAGTTCATATTACGAAAAAGGGGCATCATCCAGTTAGGATAATTTTGCAGACCTCAGGTTGCAACAGTCCAATATTTTCCCAGGTCTGTCATGACAAGATCTCCTTTTCTGTGTGACTCCAATGGGTTTGTAACAAAATTAAGCAACTCAATTCATGTTCCTACATTATATCCAATTCAAGGACAAATGACTGTAGTTCTTCTACTGTTAGACAAAAGACTTTTTACAAATTAGACTTTTCTCCTCATGGGAATGAAACCTGAAAGAAGGTTGCACGTTATGAAAAAACAGTTCAGCACTTTTACATGACTGCAAAATGCAAGCTCTGTAGGACTCAATTATGTTAACGCAAGAAAATATAAAATGCACTTCGGTAGGACTTCTTAATAAAACACACATAGTATGCAACTTATAAATTCAGCATTAATAATATTTCATCAGAATAAGATAAACATTTCATTATAGATTGTGGAAGCTTTGTTATTGTATTTTGGAGCCATATTAGTGATGTTTGTGGGCACGCTGTTTTAGCAACTAGGCCTGCTTCCTGTGCCCTTTAGGCTAGTAATGTTTCATTTTATTTCATTTTATTCTTTTAGAAACAATCACATTTGTGCTGATGTTTTTTTTCCTTCATCTTGCTGTTCTTTAGCCTAGGAAAGCATTTACATGTCTTAGCACAAAATTCTTTCACTCTGTGCTTTCTTCAAGGTTGTGATGAGATAGGATTGCTGGCACAAGTAGTAGATCTCGTCTCTAACATATCACAGAAACATACGTATTTTTACGTGGGGAGACTTCTCTCAGAACACTAGCTGTTTTGTTATAAAACATCTCTCGGTCCGCTGCATGTTAGAGGGAGGTTGCAGCCAGATGACCGCTACCGCATGCTGTCTAACCTTTTCACAATTGCTTGCTGGGACTGCCAATTCCCTAGTCTATATCGGGGTGGTATTTCAAAAGATGACAGGCTCCTTCACCACTGTCATACTCAGGTATGTGGGGTGATGTCTTCCCGGGACGTCCTGAAGGGTGGATTAGGTCTTATCCTGCTGTGCTCTAAAATAGAACATTAGTAGTGTAGGTAGGAATCATTCATCATGCATAGTGACAGTATGGTGGGACTTTTCTAGTGTTTCAATTTTCATGTCACCATTCTGCTTCTGGTATGTTTTATCATCCTAATAATTGCATTTCATTTTATTTTATCTAAGGCGCTGCTGATTCAATAAACCTTATTGAACCATTCCCTGCTTCTGTTTGTCTTTGCATGTGTGAGACAAATGTAACTGAGAGAAAGTATAAGATCTGATCCACCACAATTTCCCTGAGATGTCACAATGTCACGCGCTTCTATTGCCAAAAATCACCCTTGCTCTTGGGCAGAGACTAGGTGCTGCTAGCTGGCCTGAAACGGATTAGGCCGACAATTGTCACATGGTGTGGGCTCGAACTCAGTTCCCCACAATTCAGGTGATGCTGCTGCCAAAATCCAGCAGCCTTATTCGTAAAATGAGCGCCAAAGCGACAATTACATTGCATTAGGTATAAAAGAGAAGTGCATTTTCTCTCATTTGGACATGATTTCAATGTCCTTAATCTTTCACTAATCATTATAAATGCAAATTTGTTTCAACATTGGCTATTAGTTTGTTATGAGGTTACTTGAGCTATTACATTGACATGTTATTTTAGGCTAGGCCTGCAGCTTGGGCCCTTTAACTCCGAAGCATGCATTTTGTATTCTTCCATTATTTTAGCGAAAGCCTTCTTTTAGTGGAGATGTTTTTATTATTTTATCAGCTTTTCCTTTTACACACATTGCTGTTATTTGTTTCTCTGCACAACATTTTCATTCCGTGCCTCATTCAAGGTTGTACGTGGTAAGTTACAAATTATTGCCGGCACAAACCGTTCATCATGTCCCCAACTCTGATACACAGAAATGTATGTGTTGTCACGTCAGGGTAGTTTTCTCAGAACACCAGATGTTTTATTATAAAACACCTCACTGCCCCTTACATGATAGAGGGGAATTCCAACCAGTTGCCATTCTATCCTGCATGTTGCCTTGCAGTCTCTGCTGAGACCTGACACAGTCTCTCCCTCCATGTGGGAGGATTCGCAGTAGACCAACAGACCTCTTCTTTACCTACAATCACAGGGTTTTCATAGGGAGCCTGATGGGCAGAGCAGGGCTTACACTGCCATGCTCTTGTATAGAATATTAGTAGTGCAGGTAGGGATTTTATAACCATTATTGTGACAGTATAGTGCTATTTTTTCTATGTTTCACTCTCCTTGTCACTGCCTTGCTTTTATTATGTTTTCTCATCCTTATAATCACAATGCATGTCTTTGTACATAGAATACTGTTAATATGAGACATATGTGACCGAGAGAAAAGGGTAAGATCTGTTCCACCACAGTTTCCCTGAGAAATCCAAAATGTCATGTGAAGGGCTGCCACAAATCACCTTCTACTCTTGGGTATTGGTGAGGTGCTGCATGCTGGTCAGAAGGATTAGACCGGTAGCTGTCACACATTGCAGGATCAGACTCAGGTGCCCATTCCGACTTCGGCAGTCTTCTGGTGAGACCGCTGAAGTTGCGGACGCCAGAGGACTGCCACATTCCGAGTACTGAAGGACTTCCGCCTCAATTTGGGTGGAAATCTTCCAGTAGTCGTGCTGGCGGTGCAGATGTGATCCCACTGCCAGCCCCGCCCCGCCAAAAGGACTCCGCCAGCCGACATGTAATACGGCCTGGCGGTGTCCTGATGGTGGTGTGGGCCTGGCGGTGAGAGAGACGGATCCCGTCATCTCAGGGAGGAACACCTCGTTGGAAGATGTAAGTGTCCTCCGCAAGGGGAGGGAGGTGGAGGGTGTGAATGGAGGTGTGTGAGTGTATGCGTGTAATGAATGGGGGAGTGGGAGGGGAGTGTTTGTGTGTGTCTGTGTGTAATTGTGGTGATGCCTGTGTGTGCGCGTGAGTGTAAAGGTGTTGTGAGTGTGTGTCAGGGTGTGCATGTGTGTATTTGGGGGGTGTGGTTCAGTATGGGGATCGGGGGTCTCTACTGGGGGGGTGAGGGGTGGGAGGGTCTCTACTGGGGGAGCAGCGGGTGGGGAGTCACTACTGGGAGTTGGGGGGGAGTCATCTACCGGCAACAGGAATGCAAATTCCTGTTGCTGGTAGCCTTTCCGCCAGGGATTTCACGGCAGTGCTACTGCCATGGAATCTCTTGTGGAACGGGGACTCGGAATACCGCTGGCTAGCCCACCGTGTCGGAGATGCTCGTCTCTGGCCTCTGCTGGTCCAACCGCCCTGGAGGTAGCCACAGGGAAATGGCGGTTTGGCACAGGCCAAACCGCCACACTTGTTATTTGGCAGTCTGCAACGCTGCCGGTGTGGCAGTTCAGTTACCGCCGATGTCGGAATGAGCACCTCAGTCTCCCACGCTTGGTGGTGCTGCCGCCTAAATCCACCAGTCTCGATACTGTGCCGAGAGTCTCTAGAACAAGTTTAGAGTCTAAATTACACTTTAATATAAATTTTAACCTCCTAGCATGTAATTAAGTTAGAAAAGCACCAATGTAGAGTTTAAAATACAAGCAAAGTAAACATTTAAAATACGTGTCATTGCAGCTTTCTACGTTACTTTTTGCTTTCTTCTGCGTTTGTGACTGAAACTTGTCACAGTCTGCTGACAAGGAACAGAGCTATCAGTCCCTCCTTTGATGGCGAAATATGCCATCACAATAGGCCAAATTATCAATTTGATTACACTCTTCAGAATCTCTGTGTCTTATTTTGATAAGGTTTGCTATAATTCTCAATTTTCTTGAGATTACAATAATAAATGCTTCTCCTTTTTTCCATTTCAATCTCCTCTTTTACCTGTCTAGTCTTTGCTCTTTTCTCTTTCAGTGTCTTGTACAGTTTGTGACATCCAAGTGTACCTATAATACACAAAGTCACAATCAACAGTAGTCTCAAGATGATTCCTACTATCCCCTTTTCCAGGTCTCCAAAACATTGTCCAACGGCTGAAAAAACGTTGCCAGTCGCTTCCTATGCACCTGTGTCTGTCAGACTTTTCAGATCTTTCTTCAGGTCAGTCATGTTTTCAATGTACTTTCTTATCTCCTTACTATTATCATTTATATATGTACAACAATGTTGCGCATGTAATGTCTTACTGACTCCACCCTCCTTTGCGAGTAAGACGTCTAATGCAAGCCAATTTTGCAAAGTCATTGACCTCAAAGCAACCATTTCCGTATCCATTAATAACATAGCTCCTGAATAATCAGTAGATAACCTATGTACTAGGGTTGATAACTTCCTAATCTTGAGATCATTCAATATAACTCCCATTAATTAAATTATGTGGCGCAAAATATATCTCCCACTATCTCTATAGCACTTGTTCCTCTTTTAACTCTGATGTTAGATTTTTCATTCCAGACATGTTCATTAATGCTGTCCACATCATACCTTTTTTCCCACAAATAAAATAAACACCTGGTATCACTGGATCCTGTCCATTAACATAAAAGTCCAAGTGCTTTTGAATGCAAAAACATGTCTACATTCACTAGTACCTACACAATTGTGTATTTGTCTATGACTGAGGTCTATAAATACATAGGTTTCCTACATGTTGCCAATCAAAAGCTAAGGATCCTTGATGATCGTGCTCTGAATGTGTTGCATCCTTTTCCCAGTTTTGTAAAACTACTCTCTTTTCTCTTTTGGCTTTCATTTCCCTCCTTCTGTCATCAACTTGTCCAAGGAACACCTTTTCTACTGAACTAAGTATACAGGTCAAACTACTCTTGTGTGCATATGCTGTTCCAAATAGAAGAGTAGATTCAAAGAATCCACCCACCATTTCAATGCTTTTCGCTTTAGCATTACTACCCAGGTGCTTTATGATGGGCATGAAAGAAAATACTAGATCATAGTTTGAATGGAAGTATTCATAATACTCCTGATCATACAACTGTGTTAGTAACAGATTACAAGAAATTCTATATGTTAATGGCAAGCTGTGATAAGTGATTCCTTCCTGTACTGATGAAGGGATTTTCGTGCAAACATAGCAATTCTCCACCTCCATGTCTTTAATGTACTCATGTAATAATTTGTAATATACATATGATGTCAAATCTCCCTTAGAACTATCTGTGTGTGAAAGTTTCTCATCCTTATATAGGAGACCTTGATTTGTGAGTGAATCTTTTGAATCCGGGGCAGTTATGACTGAAGTTTTCTCACTCTCATCATTAACATGCAAACTCAATCCCATAATCATCAAGATGATCACAATCACACATGCATCTACTAAACCTACGCACACATGCTTACATTTACTCTTTTGATGTCTATAAGAATTAATGGCTTGTTTATACCACAAAATAATTCTAAAATAAAAATAAAACCCAAAAATCAAAAATGCACAAAGCGGCTTTCAAATATTTCACTGTCTCTTTCAGTCTTTTCTTTATATGAACAAGGCAAACTCAAAAACAGCCTTTTCAAGAACAAACAAATAAAAATTCAAACGTTCAAGAGTTCATCAAGAGTCATACTTATTTACAAAAATTCAAAAGTTTCCAACTAAAAGTTCAAATGTCTCTAATAATAAGGCACCTGGTATTCACTAATTAGTACTTCCAGCAGATAATGTCTCTGTTCATCAAGCGGCAATGAGATTTCAAAGTTCAATTCTAAAGCAATCTCAGTTTCCAAACTGTTCAGCTGCATTTGAATTAACACAAAAGGCCACAAACCTCTTCACCAAGTCATCAGTTGGGAAATAAGTCAATTCGGAGCAAGGTATCTCTTTTTCTTTTTGATCTTTTTGTCACACAGCCTCCTGTTTCAATGTCACTTTGCTCTGATTCTTCAGTTACTTCAGCAAAAGTAGGAGGCACTTTTATCACTGTTTTTCTTGGGACGCTGGTCTCCAGTAACAACTCTTTTCTCTTGCACTACAGGTATTTCAGTGTTATCTGGGCTAGCTGGAATTGCCTGACTCTGTCTTGACCCTTCCGTACCTTCAACTGATTTTGACGCTCTCAGATTTTCACCAGACTGTGCATGCTCTGCATTAGCGACTTGTCCAGTCCCCACAGCTTGGCTAACCTGGACCCTTTTTCTCACTGTATCCGACCCTTCGGGAACAGGCGCTGTTTCATCAAGGGGACATGTAAGTTTGTGTGTGTGTCCTCATCTGCCTATGTGACTCATTGCGACAACTGTGCGTTTTCCTACATTCATCTGCTGACACGTTACACACTGCTTCTGCAACCAGTCTGAATCTAGGATTGTGCCATGTTTGTCTGAATGTTCTAATCATTGCATCTCTACCAATGTGCGCCTGTTGATGGTAATATCTTGCTATCAGGTACAATAAGCTATTTTCAATACTGCTTCACACTCATTTAAAACCCAAACTTCATCCTCATCCCTCAGGACACATCCTGCTCTAGTCCAACCTTGCTTCTCTTCATCTGTCACTTCATCCTTTTGACTTTTTCCCCATGTATCAATGGCTATCATAAAGAAACTTTGACTTGTCTCATCGCCACTTCCATATCTTACTTCTTCATTAAAGGAAGTGCAATGCAAGGCAGAATACCTAGCAACTTCGTCGGCATAAGTATTTCCCAATGATATGTAATAATGTGCTTTTTGGTGAGCTGCACATTTTACAACTGCAATTTTCACAGATAACTGTAATGCTTTCAGCAATTAGAATACTTTGTCACCGTTTCAGATAGGTGATTCAGAAGAGGTCATGAAACCTCTCTGGTACCACAACTGTCCAAAATCAAGAACAACACCAAACCCATATTGACTGTCAGTGAATATGGTCACTTTGAGCTGTTTAGAAATCCAGCACGCTCTGGAAAGAGCCATCAATTCCGCTACTTGGGCAGAAAAGGCTCCTCGAAGCCAAGAGGCTTCTATCACACCAGAGACTGTGCAAACTGCATAACCAGCTTACAGGGCACCTTCTGAGTCTCTGAAACAGGAGCCATCTACGAAAAGGACATAGTCATTTTCGTCTAAGATGACATCTTGAATATCGGGTCTCGGTTTGGTGCACAGTTCAGTCACATCAAAACAGTCATGCTCAACCTCATCCTTGCGTTTGCTTGCATTTTCAACATATTCTGGCAAAAGATTTGCAACATTCAAAACACTACAATGCTAAAGATTTACTTTTGGGGATCCAAAGATCTCTTATTCATAGTGGGTCAAAGAAGCACATGTTAAATGCTGTGTTTTAGTATGGGTGAGTAAAATCTCCACTGAATGTGTAATAAAAATGTTCAGGGTTGCCCTTGCACTGCTCAATGCTGATGCTTAGCGCAGCCACGGCTTTTAAACAGCCAAGCAACTCAGCAGCTACAGCATCAAGAGAGGCTAAAAAATAAGCGACAGGCTTGTTAGCACTTCCAGTTGACTGTGTCAAAACAGAGAGAGCACATCCATCCCGCTCACAGCAAAACAAAGAAAAACATTAGTAAACTGTCATTCCAAGAGCTGGGTCTCGGCACAAGCTTCTTCTCAGCTCAGTGAAGGCTTTCATGCATTCGTCATCAAATGGTACCGGATCAGACACATCCTTGTGTGTCAATCTCTATAAGGGCTTAGCCAACAGTGAACAATACACAATCCTTTGACGGTTGTAGCCAACCATTCCCAGGAGCATTCTGACCTCCCTCTGAGTAACTGGAGGATTTATCTGCATGAATGCTGAAATTCTCTCTTGGGACAATTTTTTTTTTTTGCACCTTCTTCAATGTGGTGACCTAAGTATTGAACTTCCTTTTTACAGTACTGTAATTTTGCTTGGGAAACTTTATGTCCATTTTCTCCTGAATGACTCAAAAGCATTGTGCAGCGGATGCAATCACCTCGCAATTGTCTCTCACACAATCGCTCATCACACCTAATGCTAAATATTGCAAGCAAAAACCAACAACCTGTCTGCACACTACAGGTAGGAACTCCATTGCTTTGAAAGCTGTATGGTCTACGCTTCTGACTGTGGCTTTCACAATTATACAACGAGAGAAACGAGACCAGCAATGCTCACTCCCGGTTGATATAGACCCTCCGAAGGCCTTTCATATACACCAAGTACCAATCACTACTCACACTCACTCAAGGAAAGCTACTGGCACCGTCAACGACATCACATGACACGTACCTCACTGCAGACAATAAATGAACCAAGTGTCTTCTACACTTGGGCATTATCCAGGGATTGTAGGTCTTGATTGGCCCATCAGCAACAACAACGCATAAATTTTTTAGCACAAAGATTTACTTTGAGTATGAAAACACCACAAACACTTCACAACATCACACTTCATTGCAATCTTCAAGCAAAAAGCATTGCAAGCTCAACTCCACATTCATACTCACACACATGCACAAATGACATTTGTAGGCACAACACTAGAATTTCATCAGTCTTCGTAATGGATCATGGGCCGAATTACACATTTTGGACTGGGCAATGAAATGGGGTCAATACTAACTCCCTAACACTAGGCAAAAATATGGTTCTTCTATAACTTCAGTTATGGGATGAAACCGTAACTCTGCTACCAAACCTGTCAATGCATTTTTCATCCTTTGCAGGACTGAAATGCACAACGAGGTTGACAAATCTTTTGACTCAGAAAGATGTGTGGTGAATTGGGGTGGGTGAAAACTCCACTCCGCCGGTGGAGTTCGCAGAGTTTTGCTCACCCGAAGCGCAGAGTTCCGAAAAGCTCTGTGAAGTGATGCGGAGCGAAGTTTTTTCTCTCTGGTGGCTCGCCAACATTAAGTTGGTGAGCGTGAGTGGGAGAAAATCTACTTGAGCAGCAGAAAGAAGTTAGTGCCCTCTGCCATTTGTGCTGATTTTACAGTGTGGGAGAAACTCAAACAGCACCACTTACCCAAACCCTGCCGCTCGCGGAACTCCGGGTAGTGTGGCACAGTTTTCAGCACAGGCCTAGTGGGGCACATCAACAATTTCATTTACTCCTTCCCAGTAATTTAGACACCATGATCAATGTGGCCACGGAAGGAAAACTGTGATCAGGAATATAGTTTAAAGCTTTATTACAAACACAAGCTCAAAGCTATGTAGACTATGCGCAAAACCAAGTTATATAGATACATAATCACCAATGGATTCCCAAGGCAATTAAATAAGTTCAGGCACACTACTATCAACAAAACTAAGCATTCAAGGAGAATGTTTCAGAAAGTCATTAGAAATATCTGAGAAACTGAAATAAAATTGTACCCAGATTGCACAATCATTTAGTCAATTCAAATTCAATCAAGTCAATAATCAGTGGCTGGGCACAGGTCAACCCTATGGGTAACCAAATTAGAGACATACATGTGTGGTGAGTAGCACATGCGGGAAAAATGCAAAAATACAAAAAGGACAAAAGAAAGTTTGGAAAAAGATATAACTTGGGCTACTAGGAACTAACTAAGAAAACTGAATGAAGCATCAGCATTGTAGAGTTTGTAATACAAAAGGGCATGTCAAGGGGCGAGGGCAAATGGCAGAGAGGAAGATACCTCTCCAAGGGATATAGCATACAGGGCATCTTCATCAGCAAAGCATCTGGTCAGCAAGCATCAGGAGAGTGTCTGTCTCAAGCCAAGAGAAGACAATGGCTGCTCTGCATCTCCTCTACATCCGCATCTGAGCAAAGTTCTCTCGGCAAAGACATATTAACCCACATGAAATGTTCTGATTGGCTTCCATGATAAGTTCATATTATGAAAAATGGGCATCATCCAATTAGGATCATTTGCAGACCTCAGGTCACAACAGTCTAACATTTCCCAGGTCTGTTGTGAGAACCTCTCCTTTTCTGTGTGACTCCAATGAGTTTGTAACAAAAGTAAGCAACTCAGTCGGCGTTCCTACATTATATCCAATTCATGGACAAATGACTGCAGTTCTTCTACGGTTAGACAATAGACCTATTATAAATGGGACTTTGCTTCTCATGGAAATGAAATCTGAAAGAAGGTTTCACATTATCAAAAAAACAGCTCAATACTTCTACATGAAATGCAAGCTCTGTAGGCCTCAATTATGCTAACATAAGAAAATATAAAATGCATTTGAAAAGTACTTGTTAATAAAACACTCATAATATGCAACTGAGAAATTCACCATTAATAATATTCCATCAGAATAAGTAAAACATTTCATTATAAATTGTAAAAGCATTGCAATAAGTATAACAGATGAGTATTTCTCATTTGCATATGATTTGAAAGTCATTCATCTTTTTAGTATGTGACTAAATTAGAAAGTCACCAATGTCGAGTTTGAAATACAAGCACTGTGCATTTTTAAAATTGTATCTTCTACCAATCTACCTTTTTTGGATATGATGATCTCCATTGATAATGGCAAGTCGACAACCAGTACATACCATAAACCAACAGATCGGAACAGCCGCCTCCTACTATACGCGAGTCATCATCCTAGAGCTTTAAGGGATAACTTACCTGTGGGACAGTTTCTGCGACTAAGACAGAACTGTAGCTCCCCACTAGAATTTGAACATCAAGGTAACACTCTCCAAGAAAAACTACACAAACGACATTACCCAACTAAGATTGTAAACTTAGCCCGTAAGAGAGCTAAACTTAATCAACGAGAGTGGTTACTGGCCACTAAAGTAAATGTCCTACAAACACGAATAACTTGTGTCTCCACCTTTACCCCTCTGTCGAACAACATTAAAAAATGAATTAACAAACGCTGGTCAATATTGAGTAGTGGTGGAGTTGATCTCCCAAAACCACTATTCGCTTTTAAACGTACCGCCAACATCAAAGATATGGTAGTTCATACCCGCCCATGTGTTGCCCATAACACCCTTACCCAGAAAACATTGTGGGACCTACCTCCAGTTGAAGGACACCACCCATGTGGGAACTGCAATGTGTATACATTAACGAGACGTACCACGTCACTTGACCTAGAGCCTATCGGGAGGTGGTTTCTAAAAAAACACACGAATTGTAACTCTAAGCACTGCATCTATATGATTACCTGCCCATGCGAACTACGTTACATTGGGATGACTAAACGACCGGTCAAGATCCGCATCAATGAAAATAGGAGCAATATTAGATGCCGCAGGGTCACTACGAAACTCAGTGCACATTTCATAGAGACTTCACACACTCCGGAAGACCTCTGGTGGGTGATTTTGGAAGCCCCACATGTGCGACCCAATGACCCAGACTTTCTTTTTAGAACAGAACAGCGCTGGGTCTTTAAACCAGGGACCTCTACACGAGGCTTGAATGATGAAATTCCATGGACTATGGTCTCCTCCTAATTGATTTTTTAGCCAGAAGAATTTTCTGACTAGGATTTTTTGACCCATCCCATTTAGATCCTTGCTAGGATTTACGTAATCTTATTTTTACTTCATGTCTGATGACAGACTAGTTATAGCTGATTCTTCCCGCTACTTAGGATTACAGACTCAATATTTTTTTTATTTGTATCCTTAGTGTTATAAACTAACTACTAGATTACTTGTTATTTCACTTTCTACTGCACTTCAATATGACTTATTCTCAACATTGACTTTAGCAGACAATTCACACAATTAAAAAGTGTACGCGCCCCTTTAAGCGAAGTCCGTCTTCTATGATGATAATTTTCAGGACGCACGCAAACCGGAATCCCCTTCCGGGTCCACACGCATTTAGTTTAGCTCCGACAAGCGCCCGGTTATTACGAACAGGGACGCCGTCAGGAGGGTAAGTGAATCGGCCTACTGCAACTGCGGGACTCGTAAGTGCCTCCTCCTTTTACTGCTGTTGATGACTTTAGCGTACATGCACACGCTGCGGTCCAGTTCTTCACTGGACTGTTGCCCGCGTAGCGTGTAACTTTGTAGATCACGCGCTCGATATTTGATATGGGCTTGACTCTCGATTGATTTCACTAGTCGTTTTTGAACTATGGCATCTTCTTGACAACAGGGACCGTTTTTTAACAAAATACAGATACTGTCCCAGTTCTTTTGCCATATAAGACGAACTGTGATAAACAGTTATCTTACTTTTTGGCTACCTGTATGTTACTATATTATCTCTGCTACTGATCAGAAGTTGATTTCCTTTACTATATCGACTGTATGTGATATGTTAATAACCATTGGATGTGTACTATTAAGGTATACTGTTGATGACATTTTTCCTCCCATGATTATGATACTTAGAGATTGTCAGTTCTGCTTCCTGATGTGTTACCTATGGAGCTCTATCCTGAGACTGGGGATGGTAAGCTCAATGATCTCATTTAAGTATGTGATTCTGCACGATTACTAAATTCACAAGGGTAATTTTTGGTTATCATTTTCGTATGTGCTTGTCTTTTCCTAGGGCGACCATTTTTGACGTAGCAGGTAGACTTAACGTAAGTGACTGCTCTTTACTTCTGACCCCCTATTAGGGTTGGCATTAAATTATTGTTTGGAGAAGTTACTATTTTTGTATTGGTCCTGATGAAGCGTCAATGGATCCGGCTGGACCACTAGACGCAAAACATGTAGACCCACGTAGTGAGGCACCAGAATTGGTTCGGTCCTCTCGTGTTCTTAGAGAGAGTAAGTGAGCATCATCACTCACCCAAATACTCTTTCCTGTGATTTTAACCTTGGTCCTCATCTTCTGTTTGCTGATTAAACTTATGATGTATGTTCAAAATGAGTAACCAATTTTAACCTCTTTTTCTCTCCCTATTGCTCAGGTATTTAAATCTAGGTAGTTCACCTATACATGACCTGGTTTTCTTTGCTACATTCAGGGCAATAGGGTTAAGAGCCCCCTTTGGGGAGCCCGTCAGGCATTGCAGCACCGGCCTGACGAGGAGCTTTCCCGATGATGATGCTGGTCATCCAATGTGATAAATGAGGGTTCTCGCTCCTGTAGGATTAGGCTTTATTTTTCTCTCCTTGGAACAGTGCACCTATACATTTGATTAGGATCATATTTCAAATGTGTCAGTGCAGCTTTCTATGTTAGCTTTTACTCTCTTCTGCGTTTGTGACTGAAATGTGTCACAGTGTGCTGACTTCAGTTGTGCAGGGAGCAGAGCTAAAAATTATGCTCTGTAATTTTAAAAAGGTAGAGCCTCAACTGGCTGTGCTATCGGAAGCCTGGTGAGGTGGTGGCCTGTCTGCCACATGGCCATCAGATCATAGTGACTATCACCCTGCCCTATTTTAGGCGGTGCAACCATCATTAGCTTGGCAGTCCCAGGAATTTAATAAAAGCAATGTCCCCAAAGTACACAGAGAAATATTCCTGTGCTTCAAAACCATTCTATTTTTTGTTTTCAGGAAACAGACTCTGGGAGTTTGTTTCTTGACATCAAAATCACATTGCAGAGAGTAGCAAGGCACCCTCCTGGCCAAGTTCAACTCTTATGGGAGGGCAGGTGCCTCCTCTGAAGGTTGTAAATGCCCTTCTGGACTGGGATCTTTAGAGTTTGCAGGCAGTCCTCTGTCATCGTAGCAGTCGCCATGCCCCCTGGTTGGCCCAGGCCCATAGAAGAAGTATATTTTTAGGGAGGCAAGGCCCTTGCCATGACCAAACATTAAAGTTCTGGTCTGTAGGTGCATTCTTTCCCAAAAACTGGTTGTACTATTAAATAACGGCTTCCAGAATATTGTGATACAAGAATACCGAGGACAGAATATTGAAAGGTAAGTGCATATAGGGAAGTATAGATTTACTATTCTTAACTCTACATCAATATACCTGGCATATATATTTACATATTTATATATATACATATGTGGCATAATGAATAGAAAACCTATACTTACCTGTCAATATTTTCGATTCCATATTCTGTCTTTGATATTCTGTTTATGATATTCAGGTTTCACACAGTGTGATTCTATGTGAAAGGAGTATATAGATTTTTTTGTGTATATATTAAAGCACACTCAATCAGCTTTTCACAATCCATCATTAAATCCTATCAATTTGATGAGATGGAAGGATGTAAAGTTGTAAAGTAGGTGGACTGACAGTTTTGTGTATTCTCTAAACTGTTAAAGCTTTGTGTAATGCACAGCTTATCCCGTTATTAAAAAAACAGCCTCAGCTCAGAACCCTCCCTCCCACACCTCTTACCTGAGTTGCTGGATGTACAACTTCAACATTCAATTTTTTTTTTCTGGAGGATGTCATACATGGGTTATTCTGCATAAGGAAATCATCACATCTAGAAGGCCTGAAAGAATAAACCTCACATTAAGTAAAGTTAGTAAACTTAATCTGCTTCATAAAGGGTGGAATGTCCTAATTCCAGCCAACTTTGTAAGTAAAGTTTTAATTTAACTTGCCACTAATTGAAAATAAGTTTACGGAGAGCGTGGAATATGCTCGTCAAGAACATATTGGGTCATTAGTGGTGAACAGTGTGTTTTAAATGTTTTAGGGATACAACAGTGGTGAAAATTAATAGAACTTAGATGTCATTTTACAGGGGCAGTTGAAAAGGTCCCACAATAAATTTAAATGTAAGGTTGTGACAAACGATGGATAGTTAAAGTATGTTTCATCAAAACATCAGTAAAAGCTGCATGAACTTGAAGCAGGCTCTGATATTGGCATATGTCCCTCATAGTTACAGGCAGATGGTGCAAAAAGGTATTGTACCAAAGGAAGACCTTCGATAGACATTGACCAGCAAGACAGGTATTCATGGCAAAGTATATGTGAATGTATGAGCCTGTGACGGGTCCACTCGTGGCCTATGCCCTGGCTGAGGTCACTAGCAGAAGCACTGCCTCTAATTCCCTGAGTGGTTGTTTCGAGGTTTGCATCTGGGATTCTGCTCTGTAATAATTTCTCTCTTTGATGGTGCTTGCATGATACCTCCCATTTGGTTGCTACAGAGTAGACTATACAAAGATACCCATGCACTCAAATCGTATTCCAAACGTAATTGTAAATCCATAGAGAAAGGATTCGTAGATGATAAGTCCAATCACATGGAGGATTCCATGCTCCAGATTGCACATATTTTCACAACAACAGCTCACACGTGTTTCTTCACTATCTGTGACTCCAAGGCTGTAAATGTACATAAAATAATAATCACAAGCCATACACAGGGATAATGGCAATGTAAATTCAAGTCTTAAAAGTGACAAGGTTGAAGAATGATAGAAAAAGGTGAAAGAAAGGGAAAAAGGCCTCCATCTGTGTTTGTCAAAAAAGGCAAATCTGCACAAATGAAATACACGGAGCATTTCATACACTGTGCTTATCAACAGTTTCAAGATGTTGCTGGCTAACCAAACACCATAATACAATTTATTCAAACAAAAGATTATGGGGGTCATTACGACGCTGGTGGTCGGAGACCGCCAGGGGTAATGTGGCGTCCGTACCGCCAACAGGCTGGCGGTACGGAGACCCGTATTCCGAGTCGCACTGCCGGGGCCGGCGGTTTCCCGCCGTTTTAGCCCCGGCGGTGATAATCCGCCAGGGCAGCGCTGCAAGCAGCGCTGCCCTGGGGATTATGACTCCCCAACCGCCAGCCTGTTTCTGGCGGTTTGCACCACCAGGAAGAGGCTGGCGGTAAGGGGTGTCCTGGGGCCCCTGGGGGCCCCTGCACTTCCCATGCCACTGGCATGAGCAGTGCAGGGGCCCCCTAACAGGGCCCCGGGCAGCTTTTCACTGTCTGCATAGCAGACAGTGAAAAGCGCGACGGGTGCTACTGCACCCGTCGCACGGCCGCAACACCGCCGGCTCCATTAGGACCCGGCTCCTATGTTGCGGCCTCATCCCCGCTGGGCCGGCGGGCGTAAACTTGGTTTGCGCCCGCCGGCCCAGCGGGGATGTCGTAATGGGGTCCGTGGGAGTGCCAAGCTTGTAATGACCCCCTATGTAAGAAAGTATATGTAAGAAAGTGAAAAACCATCACTGTTGTGTGTGAGGATGCCCAAACTCAAAGGAAGCCCCATAAGTGTGGTAGTCACAAAAGTTACAGAAAGCCCCACATACAGTAGACTTCTTGCATAGGACACCTAAGGTGGCACCCAACATGAGGCTAACATTGCTTGGGCGAGAATACGCTTTTCTGAGTGATTAATGTACAAAGCATGGAAGCCCTCCATGTGTACTAGAAATAGAAAATATTTACTAGCAGAGGGATTGCTTGCCGTTACTACAGATAAAATTCAAGATTCCTTTTATGAAACAGTTAAGAGGCTGCCATATTTAAATGTACACTAGAAAGACAAATATGCTCCTTAACATAACTTCACCTTCTCAGCAAGTAGGTTGTACTTTTCAGCAACTATAGCAGTAAATGTAGACATGGTTGATAGGCAATGAAAGAGAAGGTGTCAACACTTCTCACTGAGAGCATAGAGTAACAGATGCTAAGAAGGTGCCATTTTTAAGCACTTTGCAAAACGCAGTGTGGATCAAGTAACAATGGTTAGACCTTATTAGATCTTAGACCACTATGCAATGTGATTTCAGGATCTTTACAGTAAGATCCCTTTTTGAAAATAAAGTGCAAAATTGTGCTTTGAAATTATATTGGGCCAGGTGTAATGACCAAAACATAAGCTTAAAATTCCACTTGTAATCACCAATCGCCATTTGTCTACATGTACCGACCTATCATTTCACTCCTTCAGGCTCTCCCTTACTTTTTCCATTCACTCCCAATCAGTCTCTGAGTCTCTGAGTCCCTGCCCTTGCTGCCTCTCTAAACCTTTTCACCACTATCCCTGTTTCCTGATGCATCTTTCTCCTCATTCCTGTCTCTCCTACGTTCTGTTGCTTTTTCTGCTTACTTTCCTTTTTTTTAATCCTCTCTCCTTTTCTAAAACTTCGCTATGTTCTCTTCTATCTTCTTTGTACTTCTCAATATTTGTATTCTCTCCCTAGTACTCTTCTCGATAGACCATGTATGGCAACTGAACTTTTCCCTTGACTGTGCATGGCTAGCAGCACCTGCCACCTTTCTTTGACCACTGTGCTTTTCGCTGTTCCCCAATCCAAGAAGCCTACCATCTTGTGGGCCCCGTTGAACTGGAGAAGTCCCCTATGATCATGGAAAAAAGAAGCTAATGCAATGTGCCCATCAAATCCCCACAGCTTGTCATCAGTTCTTACTGGACATGACATCACAGTGAATTAATTTAGTAGGTTTTAACTGCTTTAGTGCAGACGTCCCGGTGGCGTCCACCACACTACTTTTACAGTGGACTTTAGTGGGTCATCGTCCTTACTGGAAAAGAAAATGTTTCTGGTAGAATACCAGAAACATTTTTTTTCCAAAATCAAAGTTGGTACAGGAGATAAATGCTTCCTACGAGTTCCAGTTTATTTTTTGTTTTGCTGTATTGCACAGTGTTCTCTGAGCACTGTCGAAAGTGAAAGCAGATTGCACTAATTGAATATGCGGGAATCCACATGTATATAACCACCCAGTGTTACTACTTTTATTGCGATAACAGTAGTACCACACTTGTGTGACTGAGCTATTGCCTGTGAAATGAAAGGTTCCCCAAAGCCCATAAAACACGAGAAAAGATCAATATTTTGCCTTGAAAATTGACCAGTTCTGGAGATGTGGGTAGCTGTAGTATTTAGGCCAGGACTAGGTCAGCACCCACAGAAACCTTCCAGGTCCAAGCATTTTAGAAAACAAGGGGCCAGATGTAGGAACATAGCAAATTGCAACTCGCAATTTGCAATGCAGAAAGGTGTCTCAGACACCTTCTGCAACTTGCAATGGGGTTGCAAAGACACACCTCATTAATATTAATGAGGTGGGTCGCAGTTTGCGACTCCATTGCGAGTATGGGCACTTACGGGGATGGTGGCCTGCTGGAGACAGCAGACCACCATGTCCGTGACTGCTTTTTAATAAAGCAGTTTTTTTTTCTATCTGCAGCCCGTTTTCCTTAAAGGAAAACGAGCTGCACTTAGAAAAAAAAAAAAAAAACTTTTGTTTCGGAATTTGTCAGAGCAGGCAGTGGTCCATTGGACCACTGCCTGCTCTGAAAAATTGTTTTTGTGATCATTCACAAAGGGGAAGGGGTCCCATGGGGACCCCTTCACGTTTGCGAATGAGTTACAATCCACTTCAAGTGGATGGTAACTGCGAGTTCATTTGCAACCGCTTTCGTGGTCGCAAATGAACTTGCATAGCATTGCGAGTCGCAAATAGTAAGGGAACACCCCCTCCTATTTGCGAGTCGGAAACGCATTTTGCAAGTCGGATCCGACTCGCAAAATGCATTTCTGCATCGCAGAGAGGCTTTTGTGACTCGCAAACGGCGTTTTTCGCCGTTTGCGAGTCGCAAAACCCTTCCTACATCTGGCCCAAGGTACCTAGGGAAGTCTGGGTGTGTAGTGTGTGTAAAGTGCAATACTTTTTCTAACTCGGAATGGCCTGCAAATTCCAAACTTCAGCTAAATCACAGCTTTTCCTCATATTGGTGTGAAGGAAAATTCTGGAATCTATGAGGATTCATTACATTCCTACCACCCAGCATTTTTACACTTTCCCCAATAGGAATACTACCCCATATGTTCACCAAACATTTTGCATAAAGTACATTGATTACATTGGACCTCATAACAGCAGTTTATCTGCTATGACCATAAATTAGATCAAGATAAAGCAGAATTTCATCGGAGTTCAAAAAGCAGGTTCATGCTACACAGATCTTAAATTGCATTATACAAAAATTGGAAAATGTTAGTCGATGTTCTGTAGAGATGTATACAGAAGTCAAGTATAATTAATACAAATGCTTTCAGCCTGAGATGCCCTGATTATGGTTTCCACATTATTTGGATGAAGGAGATGAATCCTCAGTGTGTTGACTCTGGCCGAGTTCTTTAGATATTACACCATTTTTGAATGAACATCTGTTATAGCAGCCCTTTGTGACAGGCAGGCTACTTTGGGTCATTTTAGATCCACAGTACTGCTAGTTAGGGTATTTGCTCCCCTCTGCAGCAGGCACATTAATCTAACAAACTATGTGGCTCCTGCAAACAAAATAACAATTTGCAGAGCAGCTACCTAATCTCATCAGGCTTCATTTCACAACAGGCCAGTGTAGGCTGGAGCAATGCCAGTCAAATATGTTGTACTTGACATGTGATAATTCTGCCCCAAGCACTATAAACTAATAAAAGCACCATGTCATATTGGTTACTTGAGTAGACATTGCTGCTGAATGACTTGTAGGTTTAGATATTCTATAAGCGCCTCACACACAACACTGTGTTGTCCCACTGTGGTCCATCATATCCCCTTTACTATTCAACCTAACATCCTTACCCAACCTGGTTAAATCATTCAACTTTACCTGTTACAACTATGTGGATGACACACAAATCATTTCTTTGCGTGTCTGTCTTACTCACACTAAATCATCCAACACACTGCTAAGCGCTGCATCTCATAACATGATGACCCAACCTCGATGGTCATCACTTACGACATGGAAACACTTCCCACATTGGATCATAAAACAAGGACAACACGCTTCTAACCACATACCACCCTATCTGGCATAGCTTGCTGCCCATGTAGGCAAGTGCTTCAGTGTCACACATCTGGGTAGTAAGTGCTATACAAATGCCCAATACAATACAATATTTGTCACTTGTGCATAAACAAGATTTGTTTTGATCCTATTAAAATATTGTTTGCATTACTCTTCAGAATTACAAAACGTGCTTCATTTGCGCTTTTGTGACTGCTGGTATGTGATAGTTAATTAACAGGTATTTTTGTATGTTATTGAATTAGAAACAAATTTACATCCTACAGTATTTGTTTCACACTCCCTGTACGCAAGGCCACTGGAATTATGTGATTATATGACAGTGGCCTCTACTGCAAATTATGAATTTACCTCATTTGCCACATAGTCCACTATTTGCTGCATAACCTGCAGATTTTAACAAAAATAAAACACATTTTCTTTCTAGCTGAAACATCAAAAATTAATAAAAATGCTGCAACGCGTGCTGCCATGCAGTGGAGGGTGCTTCGCAAATTTTGAGTGGTCACCTTTCAGTTACTTACAGCAAGCGGTATTTATATGTGGAACTGATACTAATAAAGTGAAACCTTTGCCCAGACAGTGTTAACGTGCAAAAATGATTTAATATTGAAGTGATATTGTTAAAAATTTTGCTGCATTAAACAGAATAATTTGTGTTTTCTTGACACAATTTAGTTAATATTGCTGCATAATTTAGACTTCTACTGCTGCCTAACTCCACTGGCCCTGGTTGTACCTCAGTATGATTGTCACATAGGCCCTGATTACTAGTTGGCAGTCCAAAGACCACCAAACTCATGGTAGCAGTTTACAATCCGGGTCTTCGGACTGCCAGGAGACCATCGCCTCTGCCGGGATCACGGATCTCAATGGGATGGCGGCGGTTGGAGTCGTGGTCAGCCACTGTGGTGCTGAATTGGGCACCGCTGTGCTGAGCACAACCCCCCTTTCCACCAGCCTGTCCATGGCACCACCTTGGAAGGGCAGTGCTGGAGGCCACAAGGGGCCCCTGCACTGGCCATATTGTGGGCGGTGCAGGGGCCCAGCTGCCAGCACCCTTGGAATGAGCACTCTCTGCATAGCTCGTAAGGGAGCTGAGGCCAATGCCACCACACTGTTTCCACCAGGCTGACTGGTGGAAACATTGTAATATGACGTTTCCTCCTGTCAGCCTGGTGGAAACATCATAACCCCGCAGCTTTGGCGGTTCAATGGTCGGATTTCCAAAGTTGTAATCAGGCCCATAGTGAGCTTCTGCACGTCTCTACTTTGCCAGGCACCTCAGTCGTTTTGGGGGGTGAGGGGTAAAGATTTTTATGGGGTGGCCCGGTCCTCAAATTCATCCTCCACTCCCCATGGCTACTGCCCAGGGAGTGGCGCCTGTCAGTGTCTTAATGGTCAATATTCTTTTAGAAGTGATGGATGTGTCTATACTTCATCACTTCTCACATTGGCAAACTCCAAGTTTGATTATTTCCAGGTTGATAGGATGCCGTATACTTTCAGCATGTGACCCTCAACTGGTTCTTTACAGCTTTTGGAGGGTCTAGGTCTATTTATCTGTTGATTTAAAGTGTTAAAGCAAGCAGTAGTGCTGCTAATGCAATAGCAACTCTGGCAAGTTTCCCAGGTACGTGCGTCATGTGCTGCTCAAGCCCAGGCCTTTGCTTTGAATTCTGAGGCTTGCAGTTCTCTTTTATTATGGAATAAGCAATACTACAGGCTCCAGACTTCAAAGGAAAAACCTGGAATGGAGCATCAAATCACACATGGACTTATTCTAGGACTTGTATTCTTGTTTTATTATGGGACAAACAAATCTATAAATCCCAGAACTGATAGAAAAAACTTGGCGAGGAGAAGCACATCACGCATGGAACTGGAAAACTTGATAGGGCTGCAATAGGTAGGTTTAATATTCAACAAAGACAGGGGAGGTGACTGGTTACTTGTGTTTTAGCATGAGGGTGAATTATTTTCTAAAGATGCCATGGCTGACGCTGCTTGGAAGTAGTCAAAGAGAGATGATGGTGCCCTTAAGCATGCCAGTGGTGGACCATCTGCAGACCTGCAGCTCAGAAGAGTATAAATGACAATCAGTTGCAATGCACCTTGCAGCGAAAAACCCACTCTCAAGATGAGGACGCAAAATAAATTTGGATCAGGCACAAATAAAAATCAAGGGCCCTCATTACAACCCTGGCAGTCGGTGTTAAAGCGGCGATAATACCGCCAACAGGGGATGGTAAAAAAAATGGAATTTTGTCCCTGGCGGTAACTGCCATCAACGACCGCCACTTTAACACACCGACTGCTAGGGTGGTAACATCCGCTGGACTGGAGACTTCAGTCTCCATCCCGTTGGCCGTCACAATCCCACCCTCGGGAATACGACCCGGCCTATCGCCATGGTTTTCGTGCCAAACTTACTGGCACGAAAACCATGGCGGTAGGCACTATCAGTGCCAGGGAATCTTTCCCTGGCACTGATAGGGGTCCCCCTGCCCCCTCTCCCTCCCCAGAGTCCTTCCCTGCCCCCGCACATATACACACCCACACGTGCACCCATATACACACACGCATACTCACCACCACCCATGCATGCACACATACATACCCACAAACCGCAACACACACTAACATACCTTGTCACACACATGCATTCACAAGACACAACACTCACAATCACTCATTCACACATGCATTCAACGCGACTCACACCCGCATGCACGCATTCCAAAACATACACACACCTCCACATACACACAACACCCCCCTCTCCTGTCGGAGAACCCAACTTACCTGCTTGCAGGGGGTCCTCCGGCTGGAGACGGCCCGCGGCACTGCTGTCAGAAGCAGCGTCCGCCAGCAAAACACTGCCAGGCCGTATCATTGCTCATGATAAGGTAGGCGGTTTTTTGCTGGTGTGGCGGTGCTGCTGGCGGTGTTCCGCCAGCATTCTGGCGAAATACCGTTGACGGTCATGATACGTGTAGGCGGCTGGTAGCCACAGCGGCTGTATGTTGGTGACTGTCGCCCGGGCGGTAGGCGGTAGTTACCGCCAATGTTGTGATGAGGGCCAAAGTTCTTTTAGATCGAGCAAAGACACACAGAACAGAAACAAAAGCAAATGAAAGCCTCTCTCAGCCTCTACATCTGCTTCACACATGCTTCAGTGCTGAAAGTTTTAAGACATCCTGTAACACTGAAATGATTCATACTAGTTGTACTTAGTATCAGCCAATGGAAAAACCCTTCATTATAGGCCAATAGCAATGATTTTAGAATTTGGCTTGGTAGTTGGGCCTGGAGACCATGAATCATGTCTGATATGTCTGTGCCGGTTTCTCTTGTCATCTTAAATTTGCTAACAGGTTTTACCTTGTTCATTTTTTGCAACATGAACTTAAATATATTTAAGCCTAGATTTCCAAAGATTTTGCATCAAAGTTGGGCCACTTTTTTGACGCAGCCCAGACACAAAGGCCCGTATTTATACTTTTTTTAGCGCCACATTTGCGCCGCTTTTTGACGCAAAACGGCGCAAACCTACAAAATACAATGGTATTTTGCAAGTTTGCACCGTTTTTGCGTCAAAAAACGACGCAAATGCGGCGCAAAAAAAGTATAAATACGGGCCAAAATTATTTTTGATATTTACAAAGCCACGCAGACTTGTGTGGCTTTGTAAGAAAGAAAAAGGAGTACATTGCATTACTTTGTGTCAGGTAGGCTTTTTTGGGTGGTGCATGGGTATTCCCATTCATCCACCCATGGATTTTGTCATAAACCCATATTTACATAGACCTAGATTTACACAGATTTTGCGTCTATGTTTTGTCACTTTTTGAGGCATCCTGACGCAAAGTCCTTTTTGGTATTTACAAACCCATACAAATGTTAACTTGCATGGCTTTGTAAAAAGAAGTAACACAATGCAGCACAACGTAAAGCCTCCGAGAATAGTTTTGGTGCAGGAAGGTAACGCTTCCTGCCCAGAAATTATCACAACCATAACTCAAATACCCTTGCACTATAGACAGCTCAAAGTGAGCCAGCACATGGAGAGAGCAGGACTGAGCCATTTCTTTGAAGATATTGTGCAATTCTGCTCTCTTTAGGTGACGTAACTCAGAGCAGCAACTTTTCTTGCTGCTCTTTATTGCATCACTTCTTTGTAAATATGCCCCTTAATTATGGTTTAACAAAAAAAAAAATAGTAAACCTGCACCCGTATAAGAACTTCTTGAATGGTTGCGAATTTACTACTTTTTAAAATTCACAAACTTTGGCAGTAGTAGGCTTGGAAATCTATGCCAGCCTCAGGTCTACAGGCACACTGCTGGCAATCAAACACCCAAAGGGTGATTGGAGGAATGCTTACAGATAGTCTCACCACTGGCAATCACTTGAGGTAGCATTCCAAACCATTATTTTTCACCCACTCTACATGGAGGGCCTGATTTAGCAAATGGAGTCAAGACAGACAGGATGGCAAAGGAATTAACAGTCTTCACTCTGCTAGCTATATTTAGAGATGGCTGCCAGCCAAGTGGACATCTCTGCACACTAGCAGGAACTGGTATCATGATGATTCTTTTTAAGGCAGGAAAAGATTAATGGATGGAAGTTTTTTATTTTTCAAAACCAAACTCCCAAAGTGGGAGTTTGTTTTGGAAAAATAAAAATACGAATGCCCGCCACACCAGTTTTCTCCCATGGTGTGGGGGTCATTTTTCCTTTTTTACTGTCTATCACTGCTCGGATATACCTGTTGTTAATGGACAGTAAAAAAAAAAGTGATCCACTCTAGATAAGGCAGACAATCAGGTGGCTTGCTTCTGATGGCACCTACTCTATCAGGCTGTCAAAAGAAGTTTTACACTGACAGTAAAGTTTACTCTACTCCGTTGGCATAAAACATGCAGTCCACCCTACTCTATTGGTGAAAAGGGTATTCCATCATCATTGCAACAGAGTACCTTTCCATAACATAATACAAATCAGTACTGACCCTACATCTCAAGGGAACAGTCAATTCCGCACCTTGGTTACCTCACACATTTACCCTATGGCCCACTGCTTTCTTAGTTGGGAAATTTGAGATTCAGAATCCTGGATCTCACTGACTAAGCTACGCCCCTGCAGTTTCAATGTCTTCTCCTCTAGGTAATTGCTGGAAGAGATAAACATTTTGAGCCAAAACCCAATGTTTTATTCCGTAGGTTCTTGCTAGAAGAGATACACAAATTGAGCCAAGTCCCAATGTCGTCATCTTTAGTTTCTGGAAGGGCTACACATACATAGAGCAACTTTTCTGGAGTCTATTTTTTGTATTTCAGCAACATAACTTTTTTTTATATAGAGTATCACATTGCACTTATGCCGTTTCTTAGAGCTTCAAATACCTCATGTTACTATTACCCAATCATAGAACTTAGTTTAACAACCTTTAGGAGGGTGTTAGGATGACTCGGCCTTGCAGGATTAGAACTCAATACTCTGCTGATTACCACTTTGTTCAGCTCACTGATTTATCCCTCTGGCTTTATTACCATTCCCTCACTTTATTTAAGTTGTTTTTTAAACTCAGTTGTTTATCAATTAATGGTCAATTGGTACCTAATGGATCAGTCACAGCTCCCCAGCCACTCCAAGGCCCTTCTGCCTGCTACTAACAGTTCCACCTGCATTCCTGAGCCTGATTTTGACAGCTCTGCCCGCATTCCTGAGCCTGATTTTGACAGCTCTGGCTGCATTTCTGAGCCTGATTGTGACAGCTCCATCTGCATTTCTGAGCCTGTTTGCGTCAGTTCCGCCTGCATTCCTGAGCCTGATTACATCTGCTGACACCCCTGCTGATGACTCCTTTGTGCCACTGCCTTCCCGGACGAATGGGAGCACTCAGAGGTTAGACCCCTCCTAAAGAAACCCTCCCCCAACCCCTGATACCTCAAAAACTACAGACAGATGTCACTGCTCCCTTTCCCGGCCAAAGTGCTTGAGAAAGACATCAACCAACAACTCACTGACTAACTCAAACAAAACCACCTTCTTGACACCTCACAATCAGGATTCCAGGCCAACCACAGCACGGACACTGCACTGAATGCCGCCACAGACGAGATCAGGACTCTCCTCGACCGAGGAGAGTCAGCAGCTCTGGTCCTTCTGGACCTCTCCACAGCGTTCGATATAGTCTCTCACCACACTCTCCTCAACAGAGTCCACAACATAGACATTGAACAAAATGACCTTAAGTGGGTCGCCACTTTCCTCTCAGGCCACACGCAGAGCATCCGCCTTCCTCCCTTCACTTCTACACCCAAGAACATCACCTGTGGCATACCCCAAGGATTCTCCCTCAGCCCAACCCTGTTCAACATCTACTTGATCCCCCTCTCAGACATCGTCAGATCCTACGTAGTCAATATAGTCTCCTATGCCGATGACATTCAACTAATCTTCTCTTTCACTGAAGACCCTTACAATGCCAAAGCCAGCGTCCACAGCGCCATGACCAATGTAGCAACATGGATGAAAAACAGCTGGCTCAAACTAAACACTGACAAAACAGAAGTCCTGATCTTCAGGAAGAACACCTCAATATGGGCCCACAGCTGGTGGCCAGCAGGACTCGGACTAACTCCCTCTCTATGAGACCACTTGTGAAACCTCTGCATCATCCTCGAAGGCCAACTATCCGTGAATTGACAAGTAAACTCATTTGCCCCCTCCTGCTTCTACATCCTCTGTATGCTCTGCGATATCTTCAAATGGATCCCTCCCGACACCAAAAAGACAGTCACCCATACCCTGGTCACCAGCCACCATGACTATGGCAACGCTCTCTACGCCGAGTGTCCTCCCAGCTACTTAAAGGACTCCAGACTCTACAGAACTCCGCAGCCAGACTCATCCTCAACCTCCCCAAGCACTCAAGCATCACCCCACAGCTCAGGAACCTCCACTGGCTCCCTGTCCAGAAGAGATGTCCATTCAAATTCCTAACACTCGCATATAAGGCTCTCTACAACTTGGGGCCATCCTACATCAACCATTGACTGAGCTTCTATGCCCCAGCAAGACAACTACGCTCAGCCTCGCTTTACCTCTCACACCCCCCTCTGCATCCATCGCAGCCGCAGCAGAGGCCGCTCCTTCTCCCACACAGAAGCCAAGTCCTGGAACAGCCTGCCCCTCCACCTCCGAACAGCTCTCTCCCTGGCAGACTTCAGAAGGAGAGTCAAAACATGGCTTTTCGACTGAGACACAGCACCCTATGCGCACAGATACCCTTAGGGGTGATAGCGCTGTGCTTTACAAATGCTATGATTGATTGATTAATTGACTGTGGTAGCCTCATCCAAGCAATTGATCAAGAGATAGGTAATTTTCTGTTTACCTCCAGGCATCTTAATACAACACATTCTATGATAGTATTACTTATTATATTACATTATTTTGTCAGGGTTTACACCTCTTAACACTATCTAGGCATAGGTTCCACCACCCTTACACCAACCCTATTAAAAAGCAGTAGAAAGATGACCAGTCAACATTTGCAAAGGGTCTTCCACTGCGCAGCAGCATGTGTTACTGCACTTTTAATAACCTTTGATCCGTTTGACCTAGAATTTTTTTTTGTTGAAATCTGAAGATTAGGCAGCAGATATTGGCCATAGTGGCAAATGCGGCAAATCCGTAAGTATACAAAAATGCCACTGCAGCAAGATCGTATGATTCCAGTGGCTCTGGCTATCCCTTCCATTGTACGCGGGTTCAGAGTCTTAAAGGAGGAAGCGGTTCCGCCATCTTCCTACTCTGCCATTCGAGCCCATCTGCATCAACCTCAGGTAAGCCATGAACCAAGCCCGAGCAGCCCTAGGAGCTCTCCATTCTCACACAAGTCTGATCGCTTTACCCTTTTGGGGGCTTTACCATTCCAAATTCCAAATCCCTATTTCAAGGATTAGTGTCTGTACACTTGTAATGTATTTGCATAGACATGCCATGGCAGAAAAGGATCTTCCTGAAAAATTCCCAAGTCAGGGTGTGTTGGTTTAATGTCCTCCTGCAAGAGTCTCGGTTTAACTGCAAGCAATGTGTCAATGTGCCAGGGATGGCGCCCCTTTCAAGGCCACACGGTGCTGCATTTACAGACAGGATGTGCTCAGGGGTGGTACCTTATGAACCCCAATGCACCTACCACAACCGACGTATTAGTATTCAATTGTATTTTGCGATGTTCTATGTTTGCATTTAGAGGATTGAGGAATTAATGGGGGACATAGTGATTTCAGCTCTATCTTCTGCATTCCCTTATCAATTTCTGCTTTTCTATTTGTAATAGGGCTTTTCTATTTCTTTATAGGGCTTGTATCTGAGCATCCCAAGGGATGCAAATATTATCATTATCTTTTGTTATATTTTGCTTGCTCGCACGCTAGCAACCTATAGCCCTTACACAGTGCATCATTCAGGCAGCTTCCTAGTGTCTTGCTATATACTGTTCGACTTCATTTATTAATAATTGCAATTAAGTAGCAAAAAGTTCTTTAAAACACAATTCTTCTTTTCTTCTATGCAGAATTAAGTAAATTGTTCTGTGTGCACTACATCGTCACGGGAATCTTAATCATGGTGTTGAGTGACGGTCATTGGCAGCGCGAGCAGGAGCAATGGGTTGGTGCACGCTGCATTGGCCTCCTGACGAGGGTCCTGGCACTTAAGTGTTTCAAATTAAGCATGGCCAGAACTGCAAGAAAGTAACATTCCTCCCCATTAATTGAACTCAGTTCTCTTCAGTTTCCCAAGCTGTGGGTGAATAAATTACACAATCCTTTGTCTGTTCCTCTATGTGGCTTGGATCCCTTATCAGTGATAATGTTGGTAATGGTAATCGTAATGTTTTGATTCATTACTAGTCTTTTTCACTAATTGGTCCCAAAACATCTCATCATCAACAACCCGCACATGCTCACAATCTAAGAAAAGGACAATACCATGCCCACTTTATGGCCCTCAATGCCCCTTTCCTTTTGCAGCCATCTACTTTAATTTGTTGTTATAAAGCAGATGTAGCTCCGGCTCTTTTCAGTCATATAATATTATGGCCCAGGATCGCCTGCCCTTTTTGCAGTAGCGCTGACATAAACTTTTTAGCTGGATCTCAAACCCCGCAAGTTCCATATTCACATAAGATAAGTCACAAAATGCAACATCGGGGGTTGTATCTAACCTGAACATGCAAGCAATGCCCTCTCCAATTTACTGCACCTCCAGAGTGAACAAAGATGCTCCCATGCATATATGGTCAATTACACTGTCCAAAATGCTATTGGACCAAGCATGAAGTGTTGGTGGAATGCAGCACAGAAAAGGCCCAGTCCTGGGGCCAGGAGTGCGGTGGACCTTCCGGTTATGCTAACTGGATGCCTGGCTCTCATTGATGGATTTCAGGTGTTGGTGACTTGTTTTCTGTATGAGTTTGGCTGCATTGTGTATTCCAGTGGTTCTTAACCTTTTGATTTTTGTGAACACCCACTTAATCATTACTGGAACCCTGGGACCCCAATTGAATCCATATTGCAGTCCAGGAATCCCAAGTGAGTCATTATTGGAAGCTGGGGACCCTGACCTATGTTTTTTTGATGATTTGAACCACAAAGCATTACACAAGAAATACCATAAATAATCATTAATCAAACAAATACACACATGGTAAAATATTTTATTTACCTTACAAACATAAAAAAAAATATCTAAATTGTAATGCTAATGGGAAGGTTGGAGATTTTCTAAATACCATTGAGGCCACCCATTGGCCATTCTGTTTGATGCACTTACACTGATCACATGACTCAATCTGAGGATACTACATTTTTTGCTTCCAATTTCAAATTCCTTCATATTTACAGAATGTTTAAAATGTTCAGTTTCACTTTTTACTTCTTTATTTATAACTATTTTATTAATCTGTTAAAATTATTAAATTTTCTAAGGAGATGTGGACCCCTATGGGTACCCGGACCACAGGCTAAGAACCCCTCGCTGGTGTATTCAGTTTCAGCGCTACTGCTAGTGGCATACATCACTGCTGACATGACATGGTGCCATGAAGAATGTACATATTAGAATGCAGTACATGGTTTCATGCCCGGCAAGGAAACATGACACATACAATCAGCTGCAAGGCTGATCTATCGACTGCCAAAACATGCCGCAGCTATTTTTCTCCGACATGAGCTGCACTGTCTAGAGGTGGAAAAACCAGTCCATTTCAAGGCTGTGTTCTAGGTATTCAAAGCAAGGGCGGGCATCGCCCCACCATATTAATAGTCTAATAAGACTGTACTCACTATGTGCGCTCCAGCAACCTCTTGCTGTGCACTATCCCTAAGATTAAACTTACTCGCATGGGAGGTTGTTCTTTTTTGCTCATGGACCCCAAGCCTTGGAACTCTCTGCCAAAACACCTGAGATCTCGCACCTCGCTGCCAACTTTTTGCAGACAATTAAATACGTGGCTGTTTTGAATCACCTGGGCCACATATACTTACCGGTTGCAAAACGCACCGGGAAACCCTGAGTGGCTAGCTATTTGAGCTACACAAGCATTTAACTAACTTAACTAACTGCATTGGCCAATACATCATTTAATTAGGTGTCCTATGTGGAAGCCACCTCCCGGCTGTATTGTGGTTGTCTAGCACGCAATTCATACCTGCCAATACTATAAATGGAGAACAGTTTTTAAAGAGTAATATTTGTTAAGAAGCAGTAAAGTTTAACTTAAGAATTTTGTTTAACAACAGATGTGTGCTGTCAAAAGGCATGTCATAATAACCAAATTACTAGACTTTTTTCAGCCAGTCTTTTTATGGTCTGGCTTGACAGTGCAGCTGTCACCAGACATTTATGTGAGCATCACTAGAGAGTGGGTTTGACTCCGCCCATATCTTGGGAGCCCGGATTACATGATTTGATTGGGTAGACTTTATGTGCTTACACAAACAAAGTGATTGTCCTCCACCAGCTGTAACCATTGTTTATTTTTTTAGCTACCTAAGCCTGAACTTTCAGAGGCACACACATGACATTGTAATGGTATTAAAGGGCTTAGATAACTAGATAGTTATTTTGTTTTTTTCTTGGCAGCAACACAGATGAGAGGAGGACAGTCATTAATCAACATGGATTTTTAGATCTGACTTGGCTTGGCAGTGCAAATGTCACCTGACCTTTTAACCTACACCAATATTATTCTACAGTTCTTTGCTTCCATATTGATACATATCTGTTCACACGCTATTTAATTGTGATGCTTCACATTACCCTACGATATTCCTTTAAAGCCAGACCTATTGGCATTGCGAATGCTTGTTTCAGTTTTTGAGAGATAATGCCCAGTTGTTTGGGAGCCGCTTGTTCTGTGAAATTGCTGCCTTGGGCTTTCTGTTTTAGGGTCCATTGCATCTTTTTTGCCTCTCTTTGTGATTGTGATTGTTTTTACACAACAGTGAACTGATCTACAGATTTTAGTTTTTGAGACTATTTTAGTACAAAATGCAGTCTGTTAATGCTCCTCTCCTGTTTTTACAGTAGCCAGGTGAGGCAATTGGGTGAAGAGAGTAGTTCAGAACGTTTAAACTATATCTTAGAGCGAGTGGCAGCTGCATATTCAAACCTGGTGCTTACTTTATGAATGAATGGGCTGGAGATTTTTTTACATTTGCTTGTTTTTTAACTGAAAAAGAAGGAAGAATAACTTGAGAGACATTTCTGCAACTCTCCTAACCTTTTGGTCAGAGAACACGTTTGTCCAATAAAACAAGACGTATGTAAAATAGGGGACGTGTTTGTTGCCTCTTTTACACTTCTTTCAGTGAAATGTGAACTTTGTGACTTTCCAGAACAGTTAATAAGAGAAGGGTTAGTTACAAGATGTTTGAACAAAAAGACAGAAAAAAGACTTCATGTTTGTAAAAAGCCAGCAGTAGAAGAAACAGTGGACATTTCTTTTTTTTTTTTTACTTAAATCTATTTTAATACGTTTCAAAGCAGGGGACGTCCATTGCGCTATTAGTCACACACAGAATATACAGTTAACAAAAAAGTTGTGTTTAGCTGGTCATTTACAGTTCAAGATGTTGCTTAGCAGTGAGCTATTAATAAGCCGGTCACATTATACCTTGGGTGCATCCCACTCACCAACTTACCTGCCAAGTCAGGTGCCCCTCGGGCCCAGTTCAGCAGCCATCATCATGCAATATTACAAAGAATAGCATTCCAATGTGAGGGAAAGAGAGAAACAACCCCACCAACACCTAGTACGATAGGCCCAGGGCACACCTGCGGAAACAGGGCACTGAATACGGTAAACCACTAAACAACACATTGAATATAGTTTTCCATTCTTCCTCATAAACCAGGTGCCTGCCAATTGTTCTATTGCTAGGATGGATCAAAGTGTGTGTGTGTGTGTGAGTGTGGGTTCAGAGTACAGTGATGCGTTATGAGGATAAATTACAAAGTGATAAACAGACTCTGTGTTATAGAGTTGGGTCCAAGGTTCATGTTGCCTTCTACAAGTTTTATCTGGCAGTAAAAAATGGGCGCAGAGAGAGTGAAAGTTTCTGACATTTCACCAGGGTGTGCAGAGTGGGGCAAGGAAACAGTAAAGAGAAGATGGTAGTGGGGTGTTCTGATCCGTAAGTCCCTTAGGGGCATATTTATACTCTGTTTGCACCGAATTAGTGTAATTTTTTTTTATTCTAATTCGGTGCAAAACTAACTCCATATTTATACTTTGGTGCTAGACCCCTCTAGCGCCAAATTTATGAAGTTAAAGTCCTTTTTTGAAAGTGGAGACCTACCTTGCCTTAATGAGATGCAAGGTAGGCGTTCCCGTGCAAAATTAGAGTTTTAAACATTTGTTTCTGAGTATTGGCTTTGAACATTGGGGCTGATGAGAAGGATGTGCCTTAGAAAAAAATACCTGAAAGATAGCGGTGTTTCCTTTCAGGCTTCAACAGATTTGTACAAGAATAACTGTTATCTCAAAGGGAACTGTTAAGGAAAAAGGTTTGATTCATCACCTCCTGATTTAAATCAGGGAACCCACAGGAGAGAGAAAGGTGAGTTAGAGGACTATTTTGAAACATTGATAAGAGTTCAGAGAGCTCAAGAAACAGTGTTCCTATGGCCCAACTCTCTTCACCTTTTAAATGCCCTTTTTAATCCAATTGTGGGTTGTCAATTGGGGTATGGACCAATTTGCCCCCAGTCAAAATCTTGAAGCTATAGAGGATTGAGAAACCCACAGAATGGTCAATACGTAGGGATCAGATCTTATAACATATGTCGATTTGAGCTGTAGAATTGACACATCGAGTCCAAGTGGTGAGTCCAAACTATGTTTATTAGTGCACATTTGAGTACAGAGCCACTGAGAGCCGACACATGTTTCGCCCCCTAGGGTGTATCTCCCTGGCACTTTTTCAAGGCTGAAATAACATTGTAGTCAGTTTATTAAAAAAATAACTTTTGGGAAAGACAGACTTATTCCCTTACATTATCCGTGATGTCAGTGGAAAGGGAGAAGTCCCTAGATATACCTAGAGCATCCAGTGCAAAGTGAGAAAAGAAGAAAGGTACAATCTATCACCACTCATGAAAAATATAGAAAATATTCCAAGACAATTAGTTGTGTCCAGACTTTCACCAGTGTCATAGGTGAATCTTTCAAGTTAAGAACACACGATTAATAGGACAGGTGTGTTGGCACAGTGTAATAATAATAAACTTGCACTATGAGCATTTCACTTAAATAAAAAGAGCTATTTCATTATCTTGACCAGGCTAGGTGTATAGCGACACTGGCAACCATATGAGGCCCCCCCAGTTCACTCTTGTGGTTTTGCTATATCATTAGGAATGGTTTCCTCAATGTTCTGCTTTATGGTTTTTACAATGAGGAATGTGAGAGATTGTACACCCTCACGGTCCGAGAACTTGGAGAGCATTGTGAGATAGCTAAGCTGTCAGCTGTTATTATTATTATTATTAGTAGTAGTAGTAGTAGTAGTAGTATTGATGTTGTTGTTATTATTACCATTAATATTATTTAACTATAGGTTCACTTGTTAACCAGCAGTCTTCGTTTTATTAGCACTAGAAGGATGAAAGTTTGAGCTACTAGGCTACTTTATGGATCTTGCCCACATAGCATCTCTCACCCAGTGCCACTAGTGACTGCAGTGGCCACCACCTGCGACCCGTTCCAGGCCATCACACAATTAGCTGCACAAACTTGCTATGAATGAGCTCCTGTAGTTTTGCGGAAGCACATGTTTAGTATGCGATGTGTTCGCCAGGCTTTACTTAATTGGATCACAAAGATGGAGCATTTTACAATATCCTCCAGTGTTAAGGCACCTGCTGCAGAGATCTTTGGGCGAGCAGCAATTTTCAGAGCTTAATAACAACGGCATGATAACTCTGGTGGATAAGGTACTTGATGAAGAGGCCTGTGTCTCGCCTCGCCAGTTTTCACTCATCATAAAGTAGCATTGAGGTGCCTGCCACATACACAACACGTGTCATGCCCCTGACAGATTTGTATTTATTTATAGATATATCAGAGGGTTTTATCACAGAGATCCTTTTGTTACTTACATTTCAAAATTACAATTGTTCGAATATAACACAGTGAGTTATGAACTGGCATCAAAGAACTGCATGCAAACTGCAAAGCATGAGTTTAGAAAGTTATTTGTTTCTCAATCTTTTTTCATTTTAAGGTACTAAATTCTGTACCTTTGGGTAGAGATACATTCTTATTAGTATACAGAACCCCAACCACTGTGTTACGTTCTAAATCCGGAGTTTGTCTGTCTCAACACTAAGCATTTGTAGCATACAACACCTACCAGTACAGACTACATGACTCTAACTCCTTGTATCTTTCATTGACATGCAGCATTTCCTTTACATTGATTTGCACACTTGTATGAATCTTTGGGCCAGATGTATGAAGAAACCACTTTGCGATTCTCTAATAGCGATTTTTAAGAAATCGCTATTTCTGATTTGCAAAATGGTATGTATCATATTTGCGATTTGGTAAAAGCGATTTCTTAAAAATTGCAAATGTTATTACCGAATCGCAAATAGCGATTCTGAGCCCATTCGCACCTGCCCATATTTGAGAATTTTTTGCATTTCCCAAATTGCAAATTCTTAACTGGAATTCACAATTTAGGAAATGCAAAACCCCAGGGTGCTGGGGGATTAAGGCCCCCACTGCTGCACCCCAACAAATATTTCAGGACATGTAAGGTGCACACATGCCAAAGGGGCATGTGTGCGTTACATGTCAATTTAAAAAATGCATTCTTAAAATTTGCACCTGGTTACTACCAAGTTTTACCTGGTGGTAATTGTGATTCCTTAATGCCCAATTCGCATTAAGGAAAAGCTTGATACATGTGCTTAAGAAATCGCAAATAAGGATTCCTTATTTGCGATTTCTTATTTAGAGAATCGCAATATGAGATTCTCTAAACGGGCTCACAATTTTAAGGAATCGCTATTTTAGCGATTCCTTAAAATTGCATAGCAAATGCCTTTCATACATAATGAAAGGCATTTTTGCATTCGCAAATGCCATTCGCACCGTTTGCGATTGCAAAAACACTTCATACATGTGGCCCATTGTCTCTGCATAATACATGTGTGTGTCATGTAAGGTGCTCTGAAACCCTACTTGGGACGAGTAGCAGCATAAGATAAATTTTAAAATGAATCTGTGAAGGAGCTATGAAGAGATGAAAGTAGGGTGAGCAGACAGTCCCGGTTTTTAGAGGACTATCCCAGTGTCCGACGCTTCTCTTAATTTAAAATAAATGTCCCGGTTTTTGGGACAAAGGTCAAATTATTAAATAAATGTCCTGGTCAGATCATCTAGGGAAGCATAAGTTAAAGATGCCTACAAAGTATGAAATAATTAAAGTATTTTATCTGTTACTGTCAGGCAACACAGTCCCCTGTCTGCTCCCAGCAGAGAGATGGAGTGGGGAGCAGAGAGAGGTGGGTGGGGGCGGGTTGGGGGTGCAGGATGGGAGGTCAAGACATAGCTTATTTTATATATGGAGTCTTCTAAATGTGTTTGTGTGTATATGTGTGTGTGTGTGCTTATACACACACACACACTTATATAGGCACACATTCATAAAACTACGGGAAGAAACGGGACAGGCCAGATATAAAAGTGACAGGAATGTCTTTAGTCCTTCTTTTATGTCTGACCTGCCTCGGTTTTTGTTCCTCAAAATCTGGTCACCCTAGATGAAGGCACACTTGGAAGGTGGTGATTTTGGAATCTGTGCAGGAGGAGGTCATGTAGGGGCGCCAACAAACATCATCGCACCAGACGCCACCAATGCTAAAGCCGGCCATGCGCACTAGTCAGGGGTGTGAGATGGGAGGGTTTGTAACGTTTTTCAGCCAGCGTGGGGCCGCAAGATTGTAGACCAGTTAATAAAGTGCACTGTGCAATTTCATTAGGCTTCAAAAACCGGGTGGTTTCCAATCAGATTTGAGTGCATTTTACATATTTGAGGGCCTACCAAACCAGGTGCACACTAGTCCTGAGCAAAAGTTATGGGAAGTAAAGTTGTGCAACTTTATCAGCATGCATGGCCCAAGAAGATTGTAGACCAGTTAACATGTATGTAATTTCGTTAAGCAGCAAAAACCAGGTGACATAGTGAAGTGAGCAGAAACAGTCTGTGACTTTAACTGCCCTCAGATCTCATGTTCAATATCATAAGGGCTTCCTTGAGAAATGTCACAAACCTTCCTGAGAGCTGAGCATCTACTCTGCTCAAGCATGTCAGTCAAACATGCCTTATAGCTTTGTTTCATTGCTTTATGCCCGACGGTTGGAATATTGTTTTCAGCCAGTAACACCTTAGACATTGTAAGCTAGGGTAGACAAACAACATGCAGTAGCAATTCTTGCTCACAGTTGCACAGGCCAAAAGCCAAAGGATGATTTAAAGTCACCGATGGAGATGGACTGGGGTGTGTTGGAGATCTTTATGGGTTTGTATTTTTGTGCGTCTTTCACAGCGTGAAGAAAGCATTTAAACACATAAATCCACATGCAGGTGAGGATGTGGTGTTATGACCAGGGGTGCGTAGAGCGGCAACCATTCACAGGCTACAAATGTCCAGGGGTGGGCAGGGAAGCAATCATTCACAATGTGTAGCTCTCAGGGCGCCCTGGGCACAATGATTCGCTGTGTACCGTTCACTGTGTGCATTGGGCACTGTTCACGAGGTAGGAGCAGTTCACAGGCGTGCAGCAAAGTGCGCGAGACACCAGTCATTGAAAGCCACCGTTGGGTGGAGCATTGCTCCTGAGGCAGCGGTTATTCACAGGCTATGGTTTACAGGGTGGGTGGGCGGACAATAACCGTGCCCCAAAAAGCCGCCTCTCCCCAGGGCTGTTCGCTGTGCGTTGCTTCACGTTTGTTGGTCAAGTGCCAGCAGGGGGCGGTCTCTGCCCCGGCTTTTCCTTTCTGCAGGTCACCTCCCTGCAGAGCGAGTTGCCTGGTTTCCTTTCAATGTGTCCGGCCTGCTCCCAGCGGAGGAAGCCCTCTGCCCACCTTTTTCCTTTCTGTGTGGCAGCTGCCTGAGGAGGGCGCTGTCTGCCCATTTTGTCATTCCTTTGGTCGCCTCCCAGAAAAGAGCTGCCTGCTCCAACAGAGAGAGCAGTCCTGTTCTTTTCCGCGCGCCCAAACTAGCACTAGAGGGCGCTGTCTGCCCAGGTTTCCTCTGCGCTGAGTCGACTGCGCCTGTCTCTCCATGAAATGAAACAGAAATCCCTCTTTTCTAATAGGAGCCGAGTTAGCTTCTCTGAGGGTTACGTCATTGCCTCGCTTTGCATTGAAATCATGTGTCATACTGATCTGTTTGGAATCAGTCCTCCTTGTTTTTCCTCTTTGAATGTGACGGTGACCGCTGGCTATTTGTGAGGGTGAGCGCACTCCGGGCGGCGCGCCAGCGGCGCTGTCAGTCAGCCTCTTGCAGGCCCGCTCTGGGCACTCACGAGGCACGAGATGTATGTGCTTGGACCGGGATGACCTCTTCTCTACTTCAGCGCCTCTTCCTCTCTTCTCTCCGGCCTCTAAATCTCCTTCAGGCCCCCCACCTCTCGCTTACGGCTTTAATGGCCCTTTGCTGGCTTGAGCTATTGCTCACTGTCATTGGCTCTGCTCAGACTGCCTTTTCATCCCTTCATTTCAGCTGACTCCCTTCCTCGGCTCCTCTCTTTCAAAAAGTTGTGCCTGACACTCCATTGCTGACTCTTCTCTTCACTGCCTGTATCCCCCCCCCAAACCTGTGCCTGACTCTCCATTATACTGCCTTGGCTTCTCGTCAAAGACTCTAGTCCTTCTAAAACTGCCTATGAACCTCCTCCCGCCCCCTGGCACATCTTAACTCCACCCCTCACCTTCAATATCTTCACCTCTCCACCAGGCACCTGTGTTTTCCTTCAGTACCTCGCCTTCTACTTAGAGCATAGAGTGCTACTGAATCCGCCCCTGCGTTATTCTGTCACCATCACGGCAGGTGACCTTGCCCGGCACTGGTAGCACCACATCTCCTGCAATGCTTCACCTCACTACCTCAACATCTCCGCCAGTGCCGTTCCCACATTTTCTGCTTCCCCTTGACAGATATGCCACTGCCTCTCCTCAACTGCCTGCACTTCCCATTCACTGCCTCTCCTCAGCTGCCTGCACTTCCCATTCACTGCCTCTCCTCAGCTGCCTGCACTTCCCATTTACTGCCGCTCCTCAACTGCCTGAACTTCCCATTCACTGCCTCTCTTTCACTGCTTGCACTTCCCATTCACTGCCTCTCCTCAACTGCCTGCACTTTCCATTCACTGCCTCTCTTTCACTGACTGCACTTCCCATTCACTGCCTCCTCAACTGCCTGCACTTCCCATTCACTGCCTCTCCTCAACTGCCTGCACTTCCCATTCACTCCCTCTCAACTGCCTGCACTTCCCAGTCACTGCCTGTCCTCAACTGCCTGCACTTCCCATTCACTGCCTCTCTTTCAGTGCCTGCACTTTCCATTCACTGCCTCTCCTCAACTGCCTGCACTTCCCATTCACTGCCTCTCCTCAACTGCCTGCACTTCTCATTCACTGCCTCTCCTCAACTGCCTGCACTTCCCATTCACTGCCTCTTTTTTACTGACTGCACTTCCCATTCACTGCCGCTCCTCAACTGCCTGCACTTTCCATTCACTGCCTCTCTTTCACTACCTGCACTTCTCATTCACTGCCTCTCTTTCACTGCCTGCACTTCCCATTCACTGCCTCTCCATCAACTGCCTGCACTTCCATTTCACTGCCTCTCCTCAACTGCCTGCACTTCCCATTCACTGCCTCTCTTTCACTGCTTGCACTTCCCATTCACTGCCTCTCCTCAACTGCCTGCGCTTTCCATTCACTGCCTCTCTTTCACTGACTGCACTTCCCATTCACTGCTTCTCCTCAACTGCCTGCACTTCCCATTCACTGCCTCTCCTCAACTGCCTGCACTTCCCATTCACTGCCTCCCCTCAACCGCCTTCACTTCCCATTCACTACCTCTCCTCAGCTGCCTGCACTTCCCATTCACTGCCTCTCTTTCGCTGACAGCACTTCCCATTCACTGCCTCTCCTCAACTGCCTGCACTTCCCATTCGCTGCCTGTCCTCAACTGCCTGCACTTCCCATTCACTGCCTCTCTTTCACTGCCTGCACTTTTCCATTCACTGTCTCTCCTCAACTGCCTGCACTTCCCATTTACTGCCTCTCTTTCACTGCCTGCACTTCTCATTCACTGCCTCTCATCAACTGCCTGCACTTCCCATTCACTGCCTCTCCTCAACTGACTACACTTCCCATTCACTGCCTCTCCTCAACTCCCTGCACTTCCCTTGCACTGCCTCTTCTTCACTGACTGCACTTCCCATTCACTGCTTCTCCTTCACTGCCTGCACTTTCCATTCACTGTTACTGTCTCCTTCACAGTCTACACTTCCCATTCATTGCCACTCCTTTACTGTGCCTCTTTTACTACCCTTACCGCACTGTATGTCCTCCCCTTCACTGCCTCTCCTTCACTGCTTGTACTTCCCGTTCACTGCCTCTCCTTTACTGTGTCTCTTTCACTGGCCATTATCCAGTGGCTTTACTTCCCATTTCGTGCCCTCCCCTTTGCTGTCTGTACTTCCCATTCCCTGCCTCTCGTTTACTGCCTCTGCTTCACTGTCTGTACTTCCTGTTCGCTACCTCTCCTTTACTGTGTCCCTTTCACTGCCCTTGCTCCACTGTCTGCACTTTCTATGCACTGTCTCTCCTTTACTGTGTCTTTCACTACCCTTCCTTCACTGTCTGCTCTTCTCATGCACTGCCTCTCCTCAACTGCTTGCACTTCCCATTCACTTCCTCTCTTTCACTGATTGAACTTCCCATTCACTGCCTCTCCCTCACTGCTTGTACTTCCCATTCACTGTCTCTCCTTTCCTGTGTCTCCTGCACTGCCTGTACTTCCCATTCACTGCCTGTCCTTTACTGTGTCTCCTGCACTGCCTGTACTTCCCATTCTCTGCCTCTCCCTTACTGTGTCTCCTTCCTGCCTATCGTTCACTGCCTGCACTTCCCATTCCCTGCCTATCTTTTACTGTGCCTCTTTTACTACCCTTCTCTCACTGTCTTTTTGACAAATTCACTGCCTGTCCTTTACTGTGTCTACTTCACTACCCTTCCTCCAGTATCTGCACTTCCCATTTAGTGCCACACCTTCACTATGTATACTTCCCATTCTGTGACTCTATTTCACTGCCACTCCCTTCACTGTCGGTACTTCCTGTTCATTGGCTGTCCTTTACTGTGTCTCTTTCACTGCCCTTGCTCCTCTGTCTGCACTTCCCATTCACTGCCTCTCCTTTACTGTGTCTCCTTGTCTCCTTCACTGTCTGCACGCCCCATTCTCTGCCTCTCGTTCACTGCCACTCCCTTCACTGTCTGTACTTCCTGTTCACTGCCTCTCCTTTACTGTGTCTCTTTCACTGCCCTTGCTCCACTGTCTGCACTTCCCATTCACTGCCTCTCCTTTACTGTCTCCTTCACTGTCTGCACACCCCAATCACTGCCTCTTGTTCACTGCCACTCCGTTCACTGTCTGTACTTCCTGTTCACTGCCTTTCCTGTACTGTGTCCCTTTCACTGCCCTTCCTCCTCTGTCTGTACTCCCCATTTACTGCCTACACTTTATTGTGTCTCCTACACTGTCTGCACTTCCCATTCACAGCCTCTCCTTTACTGTGTCTCCTTCACTGCTTCTACTTCCAATTCACTGCCTCTCCTTTACTGCTTGTGCTTCCCATTCACTGCGTCTCCTTTACTGTGTCTCTTTCCCTACACTTCCTTCAGTGTCTGTACTTCCCATTCTCTGCCTCTCGTTCACTGCCTCTGCTTCACTGTCTGCACTTCCTGTTCACTGCCTGTCTTTTACTGTGCCTCTTTTGCTACCCTTCCTCCACTGTCTTCACTTTCCATGCACTGTATCTCCTTTACTGTGTCTCTTTCACTACCCTTCCTCCACTGCCTGAACTTCCCATTTACTGCCTATCCTCCTTCACTGTCTGCACTTCCCATTCACTGTCTCTCCTTTACTGTGTCTTCTTCACTGCCTCTGCTTCCAATTCACTGCCTCTCATTCACTGCCTTCTATTTACTGTCTCCTTCACTGCCTGCACTTCCTGTTAACTGCCTCTCCTTTACTGTGTTTCCTTCACTGTCAGGACTTTCCATTCACCGCCTCTCCTTTACTGTGTCCACTCCACTGCCTCTACTTTCCAGTCACTGCATCTCCTTTATTGCCTCCTTCACTGTCTGCACTTCATATTCACTTCCTCTCCTTTACTTTCCTTCATGTCTGCACTTTCCATTCACTGCCTCTCCTTTACTGCCTCTTTCACTGTCTGCACTTCCCACTCACAGCCTCTCCTTTACCCTGTTTCCTTCCTTGTCTGCTCTTCCCATTCACTGCCTCTTCTTTACTGTGTCCACTCCACTGCCTGTACTTTCCAGTCACTGCCTCTCCTTTACTGTCTCCTTCACTACCTGCACTCTCCATTCACTGTTTACTCTGTCTCCTTTACTGTCTATTGTTCACTGCCTCTCCTTTCCTGTGTCTCCTTCACTGCCTAGTCACCGCCTGTACTTCCCATTCTCTGCCTCTAATTTATTGTGTCTCCTTCGATTACTTTCTTTTACTCCCTGAGTAATAATTCCTAATGATGTTGTCAATGATGTGAGTCACTGGTGGTGGTGGACAGCTCCTATAATTAGTTAGTGTAGGCCGATACTCTAATTAATGTTATTGATGTAGGTCCTCAGGCAAAGTTATATTGAAGTTGGATGCCTGGAGGTTCTTAGGTAGAGTTCAGGTTATTCATGATTGCTGCTTGAATTTTCGGTTTTGGTGGTTATTTGTTGATTGTATGTGTAGTTCTGTTATGACTGAATTGATGGGTTACTTAGTGCCATCGTTCTTGACTGTAGCCTTAGGGACATTTTTGTATTTTGGTGGGTATTTGGCAGCCTTAGCGCATTGACTTTCTTCTGTTTTGGTCATATTTGAGAAAGTGTTACATTTTATATCTTTAGATTGAATAAGAACTTTCCTCTTGCTATAGATTGTTTCATGGAGTTAGCAGCTTTGGCCCTCCTAACCAGTTATCTTAAATCTATGTCAAGGGTGATGGGGTTATAATCCTGAAGACAGATGTCCAATTTTCAGTATTCTCTGAGAAGAAGAGAAGCTCCTTTTGTACTTCTGTTTTATCAGCTGTGTAATATGTCCCCTTCAAGGAGTTTAGGACTATGTATGACAGCATCATGCTTGGTTGGTTTTGGTTGATTTTATTAAACTTCCTGCGGGGTAAATGAATTCAGATGTGTTGCATCCTGTGCTATTTGTCTTAATTGGATTTGCTATTAGAGGAGGCACCTGGAAGGATTATGGGGGTCATTCCTACTCCGCCGCCCGCCAAAGTACCCCTGCCAGAAGACCGCACCGCGGTCAAAAGACCGCGGCGGTCATTCTGGCTTTCCCGCTGGGCTGGCGGGCGACTGCCAAAAGGCCGCCCACCCGCCCACCGGGAAAGCACCAGCAACGAGGATGCCGGCTCCGAATGGAGCCGGCAGAGTTGCTGGTGTGCGACGGGTGCAGTTGCACCCATCGCGATTTTCAGTGTCTGCCAAGCAGACACTGAAAATCAATGTGGGGCCCTGTTAGGGGGCCCCTGCAGTGCCCATGCCAGTGGCATGGACACTGCAGGGACCCCCAGTGGCCCCACGACACCCGTTCCCGCCAGCCAGGTTCTGGCGGTGAAAACCGCCAGAACCAGGCTGGCGGGAAGGGGGTCGGAATCCCCATGGCGGCGCTGCTTGCAGCGCCACCGTGGAGGATTCCCTGGGGCAGCGGGAAGCCGGCGGGAAACCGCCGGCTTCCCTTTTCTGACCGCGGCTTTACCGCCGCGGTCAGAATAGCCCCTGAAGCACCGCCAGCCTGTTGGCGGTGCTTCCTCCGGCCCCTACCCTGCCGGTCTCGGACCGCCAGGGTAGGAATGACCTCCTATGTGTTACTGTTTGTAGCTACAGACGGTGGTTTGTCGAATCCTAAAACTATTTAATATTCATGGCAGCGGATTGTAATATTCATATGCCATTGAGTGTATATGGATAGTGGAATGTATTTAAATGACTAGTCTTGTTCACAATTGAGTTCTAGGTGTATGCTTTCCAATTAGCTGCTTGGAGATAGAGGATTTAGATGACACGAGTTGAAGGCTAACTTCTGAAAGATATAAAGTATTGTAACAGTAATGCGTAAGTGAACCCCATGTTCTCAGATCTTGGTAAGTATATTTATCAGCCTTCCTGTTATTGGAGCATGAGTAGTGTTGACACAGCATAAGTGAACAAATGCAGTGGCTGCCTGGGCTGCTTGGGAAGACCAGGAAAGGAAAAGTTTCCATAGACTTTCTAAGTTGAGGAAAGGAGGTCTTAATAACTTTTAGCCTGGGATCCAAGGCGGGAGTCAGATGTGAAATCCCCTCATAAGCATTTTACTGTGGGAGCTGGGAATGCAGGCTGTCAGGCCTTAGGCCACTAGTCTGCGGTCATCTTGTGGGCCAGTGACCATGTTCAGGTGCAGCTGATTTCTGCCTACCTATCTGAAGATGGCAAGAGGCAGGATCTAAACGCAGAGTACTTTGAACCACATTCAAGTTTCAGTAGGACCTGTGTGCTTTCTGTATAATTGTAACAAGTTAAGTTGAAGAATTCTATGAGACATAACAATGGCCTGATATAAATGTTGAATAAGACTGGGGCAGCACCTGAGCTACTGTTCATTGAGGGAGGAGGATAAGGTAAAATGTTGGGACAAGATGATCTGTTTGCAGTTCAACAAGATGAAGTAGATGACATCTGAGCCTGTGTACTGGATCCCTATGTCTCAGAGTTAGGCATGGAGAATATGGTGATGAACTGTATTAAAGGCTGCATAGAAGTCCAGTGGCGTAAGAGTGGAGCTCTGTTTTCATTTACTTGAAACTTGATGGCATCCCACATTGCTATGATGGAGGATGTTTTTCAACAGCTTGGCAGAACAATGGGCATCTACTAAGGGTTTCTGGTCCTTTCCTTGTGTACTCAATGACTTTCAGTGAAAGCTGCTTTACTCACTTTATGAGTCGATAATAATCCAGTTTGGGCTTGCATTGGAGTGGCTGAGTGAACGAGGTCTGCAAATCGCCTGAGTATGGTTAATTGTGGAAAGAGGCATTCAGTATGATTCAAGATGTTGAGGAGACTGGTAATTGAGAGGCCCATCTTGCAGGTGGCAATTGTGCTGGGGTCAACAGGGGTTTCTGATTTGGGTCTTAAATTGACCAGCTCCACAAAGTCAGTGTTAGATATCTAGAAGGAGGAGGAGGACGTGAACTGGGTGGAGAAGGATGGAGGAAGAAGCACAGGTGTCTAGCTAGAAGGTGTACAACCCAGTCATGGTTTCAAGATTAGTAGCTTTCTTGTCCAAAATGTCAACCAGTTTGTTGCAGATTTACATGCGAAGCTTTAAGCTGTGCTTGCAGAATTGACACAGAATAAGAGTACTTTCGAAAGGGCATTCGTCAATGACAATACTTTTTTTCACACCTCAAGAAAATAGGATGAGGGTTAAAATGCTTGCATTAGTGTCAGCCAATGGTGATCACTCTGGCTGCCTTCCAGTCCATTGTTTGTAGCCCACCATGCCACTCTTGGAAATCAGTACTGGGGAACAGCCCATTCTCGACTGCCAGTCCAGGCTCCCTCAAGAAGGAAACACAAGCAGCCTCAGACCTGGGTCAGCTTGTGTCATATCGCACAGAGAGAACAGGATCCACATCTGGGCACACTTTTGCTTTGGAATTCTTGATGGAGGCTCCGCACAGTCTTGGTGGTTGTGGAAATGCTCATTTACACTTTTCATGATATTTGTACATTTATGTGCCAGGATTCAGGTTTTTAATTTGAGCACATAAAATTGTTTTGCAAATAATATTGGGTCTTGGTAATGGAGACTGTTCAACTGGGATTTGTACTCTATCAAGGAGTGATCAAGGAGTGATCCTGTCAATGAGATGGTAGACTTAGGGCTTCATTACAAGTTTGGTGGAGGGGATTACTCCGTCCCAAAAGTGACAGATATCCTGCGCACCATCTTACAAGTTCCATTATATCGTATGGGACTTGTAAAACGGCGGACAGGATATCCGTCACATTTGGGATGGAGTAAACCCCTCCACCAAACTCGTAATGAGGCCCTTGGTGTTTCTGACATTAGTGTCATAAGCATTAGATCCTTATTTTGCCTAGAATAATCCAGACTGCAGGGAGTGCAGGGGTCATGCTGGAGCACTTGGTGGCACTTGTAAACAGAAGGGGGTGGAGAAAGATACAACCTTGTGATCAGTACAGAAGGTGGGCAGGAATCTTGACTTTTTAAGGTTTGGTGAAGATGACATCCATGTTACGTCTGCCTGCGTGCATAGCTCCAGGCATACATTGGGGAAGTTCAATGGGACGCACAAACGAGAGGATAGAAGGCCATGTTGCATAATCTTTAAGCTGGGTCTCAAGGATGAAAAGTAGTTCAAGTTTTTAATCAATGAGAAAATGAGCAGGACACCGTGATGTGGTGTGGTGTGCTCTCCAAGTATTTTTATTCATTCATGTGTTCATCATGGATGTGAGAGCAATTTTAGGCCAATCTGCTACCTGGAGTCTCCAAACTCCCGGAGAAATATGTAATTAAGCATCTCCCTGGCTTCCTTGAATCAAATGCGCTGCTACATTCCACTCAGATGGGCTTTTGCCCTCTCCACAGCACCGAAACTGCCTTATTAGTGGTGGTTGAGAAGCTCAGAAGCATTCTTGATCGAGGAGATTCAGTAGCCAGCATGTTGTTGGATCTCAGTGCTGCCTTTGACAATATAGACCAATCCACTCTCTTGCAGGGGGTCTCTAAAATAAGTGTCACAGGCAGAGCTCTTGATTGGCTCTCCTCCTTTCTACAGAACTGCTCATTCCAGGTCCAGGATCAGTCTCTTCTTTCAACCAGTCTGCTGTTAGGTTGTGGGGTGCCTCAGGGTTCCTTTCTGAGCCCCACATTATTCAATATCTATCTTGTCCTCTGGCTGAGATAGTCCAAGCTCATGGGCTATCACTGGTGTCCTATGCCAATGATACTCAGCAGGTTATGTCAATAATTCCTGACATAAACTCCAGCTATCCTACTCTGACTTCTTGTTTTCAGGAAGTTGCTAGACGGATGTCAGACTGTAAGCTGAAACTAAACGAGGACAAAACGGAGGTTATGCTGTTGGGCAACAATCTTAGCCATTTGATCTTGAGTTCCTCCTTGGATTATGTTAGTAAACTGCCCAGTCCTAAAGACTCTATAAAGAGCCTCGGCTTCTGGCTAGACAAAGGCCTGACTCTGGAGCATCATGCCAAAATGCTCGTTGCCAGTTGCTATGGTACTTTGAAATTATTGTGGAAGGTTCTTTACCATCTTCCTGTCACCGCCAGGTGAATTGTCGTCCAGGCTCTTGTGCTATCTAGTCTCTATTACGGAAATGCCTTGTTCCTGGGTTCACCATGCGATGTCACCCTGAACTTACAGACTGTACAAAATGCTGCTACACACCTGTTGACAAACACCCCTAAACACGTCTCATCCTTCAAGACTTTGAGAGAATTGCACTGGCTGCCGGTGGAACGTCAAGTTCAGTTCAAGTCCCTCTGTATTCTGCACAGGGCTGTTAATACCAAAGATCTGCTTCTGTTAAGATCGCTAGCCTGCCCGTATCTACCGAGGAGAATTCTTCATTCCTGTCTGCCCACTTATTGAAGGCTCTAAAGTTCCTTAGATCTTTTTGGGATGGCCGGTCTATTTCTTATTTGGCCACCAGACTCTGGAACATGTTGCTACTGGAATTGCGTCTTCTGGAACATGAGTTAGCTTTCTGGAAAGCCTTGAAGACTTGGCTTTTTGACATGTGAATTTTCTGTATCCTTTACCTCTGTGTCTTTAGGAACGCTAGGAGGCCCTTGGGAAGCCATGCGCTATATAAGACTCCTAGAATAGAATAGAGCGATGCTTAAATATAGAGCTCATGTTAATCGAAAACAGAATAGAGCGATGCTTAAATATAGAGCTCACGTTAATCGGAAACAGGGTCAGAAGAGGTATGTCGGGCTAGGAGTAAGTAGCGGTTGGGAGAGTGGAGGAATGGGAATGAGTTGAAAAGCAGGATGTGGCTCACAAGAAGACAAGGCATGAAAGTGTGGAATTGGGATTAGGGTGATCAAGCAAGGTATGGCCAGGGGAGGTTGATGTGCTTGGATTGGGTACAATTTCAACAGAGCTGTAGTTAAAATTAGCTCACACTTATGCAGTAGGTTATGGTATAAGAATGGAGATTGGATTTGTGGATGTTGGGACAGAAAAGCCCTCTGCATTGTAACGGAGTGCATCCCTGCCCTGAGTGCCCCATTGTACTAATGTCTGGAGAGCTATCCTCTGGATTACAAGTCCCCTTTCCACCAGCCTTTGCATGGCGGTTCCACCACCAGGCAAAGGCTGGTGGAAAAGGGGTGGTGGGGGTGCATGGGCACTGCAGGGGCCCCATGGACATCCCATCCTGCTTTTCACTGTTGGGGCAGTAAAAAGCGCGATGGGTGCTGTCACACCAAATGCACAACAACATTGCCGCCGGCTCGATTACGAGCCGGCTTTAATGTTGTGGTGTGTTTCCCACTGGGCCGGCCCAGAAGCAAACACTTAATAGGTACAGCGGAGGGATGGCCGCATATGCAGTCATACCGACGTGGGACGTTGGCGGGGGCCTCTGCCGCCCGCCAAAGTTAAAATGAGAGCCTTGGTGTCTGGAAATGGACTGAGGTGTGGCTTTCAGGAAAGTTGAAACTTACAGTGTTCTAGGATTGGGAAGGGTGCTGTATGGTTAGGGAAAGGTTATAGGTTCACTGAGGATGGCTGCGGTGGGAGGCAATATAGAACAATGGAAGGCTGAGGATGCTCTGTGAAACCTGTTATGAATTAATCAAACAGGTGTTAGCTGATTGTGGAGTCTCTGAACTAGAGAAAATAAGTACCATTGTAATGGGTAATATTGATACCTGATATTTACAATACTTCCAAATGAATAGAGAGATCTATGAAGTTCATATTATAAACACAAAAGAATATACATTTAAAACAGGCCTGATGTGAGAACCCTATTACTCCAATAGCTGTCTCTGTGTTATTTTATTTTTATGTATAATTTGGACTCTGGTAAGTGCTGTGGTCTAACGAGAAGAGACACTCTTGTACATTACCCTTGGATTTGCAAGGAGATCTATAAATCTCCCCTGGGATGATGGCAGCATACCAATGGCAATACCAGACGACTGTATTCCTTATAGGTTTCACCTTTGCTGAGAGTGAGCTAAAAAATTTGCACAAGAAAATAAATGACAACCTGGCACAGTTTCATTCTTTTACATTATTCGCACAGCATTCAGCCTCTCAGTGGGCGACGGTGCTGTGAATTCATTTTATGTTTAATGGGGAAAACTTTGTGTCCAGCTCAGGACATCATACAACTATTGTAGCAAAGTTCTATGAACCAGGCTACCTTTACCCGGGGAGCTGGAGACTGATCAGTAGGCGCGAACGCCACCCACTGCCTTCCTGATTCCAGTCCCACAGGGTACCAGTTTACATTCTCTGGTGCAAATGCCATACTCTATTCTGCTACCTAATTCACAATTTAGGTTCACTAGGTGTATTTTCCAGGGCAATAGTGTCGCATGTCCACTCATAGGTGCTTCATGTGCTTTTGAGGGGGTCTACAAAAATGGGACCACCCAGAGTGGTACTCCAATCAGTATGGGTGTTTACTATCTCTTTGACAGGCATGACATGGTCAGTGGTGGCCACGGATTTAGCCTTGTGGGGTGCAGACCTTTTTTTGCATGCACCTTAAAGTGCGAAGACTTTCTTGCCTATTTATATCTAGGCGCTGTCATGACTGTGCTCATAGTTTCCTCTAAGTGGTTGTCAGATAGTGTTTGCACATGAGGGGCTGAGTACCCCAGTCTGGTGTTTCCCCCAAGGTTCTAGTGAGCTTCAGAGGTCTTGGTGGTATTCAGAATTTACTGTCTCCCATTCCCTGCTTGCCCATCCGTGCGGCTCTTCTCTAGCCACCCACCAACCCTGGCAGTAGTAATTGTAAGTAGAGTGTATGTATCCAATTTTGGATTTGCCTCCACTTGACTAGAGCAGTAAAGAATATTTTTTGTTCGCATTCTCTGGATGAACCCAGTACCAGCAGGTTATCTCGTGACTTAACAGAAGAGATACGAGAACAAAGGACTGTGGTCAAGTGCATGGCTACTGCAACACTCTTTCACCAAGGAGATGGGCTTCCTGTCCACCCCCCACATCCTGTGTCTGAACATGTCAAAATACAAAAACCCAGCAACATTCTCTGATAGACTGGAGGCAGTGGACATTATGGGATGCCTACCACCTCCAAGGAAACCAGAGTGCATCTTTTGATTCCTGGAAAAGCTCTTTCAAGTGATTGCATCCTTGCAAATGTTTGGGGACAATTCTAAAGTTATTGACCAGTTGGTGGTACCCAGATGTCAATGTTTTTGAATATAAGTGGGCCATGTGAGCCAGATCAGGATTCACCTTTCTACCTAAAGAAGCTCTAAACACCTAGAACAGAGGAAGGGCTTGACCAGGTGGAGTGACCCTTCATCCGATGGATACATCTGCACCCTTTTTTTGTTGCAGTTTTATATAGCCCAAACTCGACCCAAGGGTATTGGATTGCTTTTCATGAGCACCAGTTACGTTACACAAAAACACACTAATTTTTGGTTGATACTGGGAGATTAAGTGAATTGCCCAGAATCACAGGATGTTGAGCCTACGCCAAGACCCAAATCTGGTTCCCGAGCTCCAAAGTCAGCAGCTCTGGTTGTTAGGCCACATCCTCTCCCCAGTGACTGAAGAGCCAGAGCTCTCCCAGATGGTCACTTATACATCAGTGGCGGTTTGTGAGGCGCAGAAGGGGCGGGGTGGCGCGCAGGGGGGAATTAAATTAGGAAAAAGAAACTTACCTCCTCCGTTGCGTCGCGCCGCTCCTCTGCTGCACGAAGGTACAGGCTCCCAGCCTGCCCTGAGGCCAATCCTGACGCTGCTCAGAGCAGCGTCAGGATTGGCTGGGAGTGCCCAGAGCGCTCCCAGGCAGACTGGGAGCCTGTGCAGGCTTTTCCCAGCTCGGCAATTCTGTTGCCGGGCTGGAGAGAGCCCTGTGCGCAAGTTTGTTTGTCGGGCCTGAGACGGCCTGCCAAACATACATGCGCAGAGAGGGGAGTTCTGTGCACTCCCCCTCAGTGCACGTCACCCCCTGGCCCTGCCCCTTTAAAAAAAAATGATAATAAACATAGTTTATTATTGTTTTTTTTAAAGGTTTTGCAGCTGCCGCGCGGAGGGGCAGGCGGTGTTGGGGTTGACACCCCTGTTCTACATAGAAATAAATTTCCAGAGCAAACTACTGCCTAAGTGTACCTAGATTGTGTCTTCAGTGAGCATAGAAAATTGAATAAAACTTGATGACAGAGCATTCAAAATCTCTTGTGCAGGCCAGTTAGGCCATTTCCTTTCACACCATCACCCGTGAGCCTCGCAGCAGGGCATTTAAAGTACAGCTTGATTTAAATGGCTGCACATGCATTAACCAGATGAATGTAGCTTAAAAGCCTTGCAGTGCTGTTGAATTTGATTAAGCTGCACAATAGTACTCAGCACAAATAAAAGTCTCACATCTTTTTATAAAGAGGTAACGCTGACTGTGGAAAACAAAAAAGGGAGTGGTAGATTGCTTGAATTAATCTCATCCCAGAGTAATTACCAGAAGCTGATATTAATTCAAGCAATTTACGCTTCACTTCTCTATTTGCCTCAGTGCAGTACCATAAGTGCAGACATGGGTCATTGACACAGGACTTAAGCTGCATCCCACTGATGAGGCTCATCAATAACTCTCTGGGGCTGATTTTGCTTGTTTTCAAGGAACTGGGCTGACATTTGCGGCTCGACTGTACACATAGAGCATAGCCTGTCTGACATGGCATGGTGGGCAAAGGATCAAAGGATTGGAATGTGGCCTAGAGTAATTACCAGTGGCTGAAATTAATTCACTCATTTTCTTTATCACTTTTTTGTATTCCTCAGTGCGACAAGTATGCTTAAGACGTGGGTCCCATGCTCATTATGCCTGTGATGTGCCTAGCTACCCAGAGTTAAGCACAGGTTAAATTGGTGACTTTTTGTGGATCACACTGCAAGGGATTGTGGCTGTTGCTTAACTGGGGCTCGCACCCCTGTCAACGAACAACTCAATTTCTCACACTATTGGAGAAGGACCAAGATTGATTTTCATATAGATGGTTCCTGTCTGATAACATGTGGCACAGAGTAATAATGGAAGGCTGAGATAAGTTCAAGCAATCCACCCTCATTTGTTGGTTTTCTCACTGTAACAGTGATAGGGACATTTAGGGGCTGATTACGAGTCTGGCGGTTACCAGACGGTCAGACTTGCGGTGGCGGTCGGACCAATGCGGCTGTGCAGGTCTGACCGCCACATTACAAGGTTGGCGGGCAGACCTGCCAACCTACCACCATCCCCGCCAGGATCCAAGATCCTGACAGGCTGATGGTGGTCCTGGTTGTAATCAGCCAGGGCGGCGCTGAACTCAGCACCGCCTTGCTGATTACAACCTTCTTCTCCGCCAACCTTTTCATGGCAGTTACACTACCAAGAAAAGGCTGGTGGAGAACAAGTGCAGGGGCCACAGAGGGGCCCCTACACTGCTCATATCTGTGGCATGGGCAGTGCAGGGGTCCCCCTGCCTAGCACCCATGAAATGCGCACTGTCTGCATTTAGCCGCTGGCTGCATTATGAGCCGGAAACAATGCTGCTACACCTTTCCCACTGTTTTATTGTCATGTATTGTACCAACGTCAGATTGTGAAAAAATTTTAGGTCGTACACTACATGTTATGTCTTTTTAATGTTTTTCAAGAAGAGGTGCGGGACAAGGTCTAACAAAAATAAATCTGTATTTAAAAAAGTATTGGTGTTTTAAATAATATAGATATTTTCCAGTGATTAATTAAGGTTTTCACGGTGTTGCATAATACCTTGTACCGATGTTGTATTATTGACACCTTTTCCAAGGTTTCTGCCGGTCAGCTCAGTGAGAAAGTTGTAATGGGAGAGGCCGCCAGCACCGCAGCGGTGTCCTCGTCTGGAGTTTGGCGGACAGATGTTTCTGTCAACCAAACTCATAGTGACCCCCTTAGTTGTGAGTTAACCATGTGCAGCCTGATTTTAAAATTCTGTGACACACCAACTTCCTAGAGAAAGCCTTTGTTGATATCAGAGTCACACCAAAGAATGGCAATGACTACCAGTAAGTAACAAGGTTTTCATTAATTTTATTATCACTTACTGATTACTCTACTTCTGTAGGAGCTTTTCTCCCACTATTCGATCCCTGCAGTTGCCTACTTTAAAAAGTCTTTTGTCCACATCCTTTCATTGTTTGTCTCTAACCAGCACCCAGTCTCCTCTTTTCATGTTAGATTTTTTGGATGGTCTTTGAGTATTTGCACAGGTCTTCGGCTTGTCCTTTTTTGTTTTCTGTGATTCAGCACTTCTTTGACTCCTGATTGCATTGTTTATGTGATTTGGTGTCCCAATAGGGTACTAGCATGCACATTTCTTGTCCCAGCATGAGAGTTGTAAAGCATCGAGCTTAGGTGCTCTATGGAGTGTTTTTTTGTACTCAAGAAGTACAGAGATCAGTGCTTGTTGAGCAAAAATGTGGTCTAAGTCTGCTCATGTATGATCATCATTGAAATACAAAAATAAGAAAATAAATAAGTCACATGCATTGAATGAGGAGCCACTTTTGGCTTTTACCTCTTCTGGAATGTCCCGGGATCACTGCGGTCGCTGTAGCTGATGAGAGCTTTCTGACTATGGGAAATCTAAAGTATTCATCCTTTACAATTATCTCATATTTTCTGACCTTATAGGGTCGAATAAGTCAATGCCTATCATACACCACGCGCTCTCCAGCAGAATAGACCCTTGTAGTTGGTGGACCTCACCCTCAGCTTGTTATTTTACACTTCTAGTATTGATGCAGTACGTCTTACATGATCATATCTAGCATGGGAACCCTTGCACACTCTCAGCTCTTTCTTGGTGGGTCCTGTGTATCAATTGCCACCATGAGTGAGATCTGTGATCAGCTATGATAATCTGGCTGGGTTGACAGTTCTAGCAGCAGAATGCCACAGATTGCCATGGACAGACATTTGTGCATCAGCTCCAGAAGGGAGTCAATACTCTTTATATGCTACCATTGATGTCTGTCAACCCTTCAATCATCATATTCACTTCATTGGGGGATAAGAAGGGCACTGACAGAGATGTTGCTTGATCCATTACAAAGCTCCTTGGGGAGAGTATTTTAAGTTCCATGACATCAAAGAATTCCAGGAAAAAATAATTCTGAGTTGTGCTCCTTTTCTCTCTTGTGCACCATGACAAAATTGTATTACTGTAAACAACCCTCCCCCATCATTCAGTTCTACGTTGTTATGTTGCATGATCTGGTTGTTGTTTACAGTCCTGACCTAGTCAGTTATGATATATCATTGATAAATGCAAATATAGGTAATAAAATCATGAAATAAGACAAAATTATTTTTACAGAAACTAAAAAGCGATCAAGAATTACCTCCATATGCACATAGCGCATAAGGACTAATTGCAGCAGGAAAACAAAAATTAAGTTACAAATAAAGATTTTTAAATATGACAATGGCACAAATAAACAGATAAAACAATCTATCAAAATATGAGAACTCCTAGTTAGTGTCTTTGAAGTGCAAAAACATTTCCCTTTATTGACCACAGCCTGTGAAGCAACACAAGGACCAGAGGAAATGGGTTTTTTAATTACGCCGGAATTTAAAACCCCTGCCTTGAGCTGGTGGTGAGCCAGCCAGTGTGCATATAGGAAAACTGCATCATCACCCTCCAATAAATTTAATGTAAGGATGATGGAAGATGTCCTCGCTGGCTACTCCCAGTCTCTTCTAAAGGAGATCAGCATGGCAGAACTTCTTAAATTCTGCGTAGAAGGGAAAAGTTCTCATTAGTGTAACTAACTGATGACATGCAATTTATGTTTTAAAATTGATCTAGTCCATAACTTTTCACTGGTTTTTAACACGTGATAAATTTTAACTTCAAGATGAGGTTGGGTTCTTGTAGGGTTTGTGATGTGAGTGTTAGTGCAGTGTCGTGTTTTTTGTTTGTTGCTCCAAATAGCAGAATGTTGAAATTGTTCATAATTCCTCTGATTGTCGTCCTGATTGCCTGTTGAAAGATTTCTGCGGCTGATGCCAAAGCGTAGCTTTGCTCAGCACAATAGACCCAGATGAGTGATGAAGTTTGTGTTGTAACAAGAGTTTTCGTGAAGTTACAACATGATATCCTTCGTGGAGATCAGGAATATCTTGAATCTGTTGAGGTGAGTTCTGCTTCTTTGTAAGCCATCTAAACTTCATTTGGTGCTAGTTGGACAAAGTTATGTTTTAATTTCACCACAGTCACTACTAGATAAGCTTTATGTTCTGACAAATTTAACTTCAAAAAGCCTAGGCAGGGGGTTGGCTCTCAAGTGTTACTGGTGTGACCTTCTGTATAGGCTAAAAGAGTTATACCTTGGCAGATGACTGAAGTGTAGATGTTTGTTGTCCTCCAAAAAATGACCCATGAACTAGTTAGGCTATGTTTAGGTTTTAGTTATATTTCTCACTTTTTATCTCTGGGCTGCTAGTGGGTTGCGTGTGACACAGTTTGGTTTATATCTACTAATTAGGTATTTTGGGCTATCGAGACAGGATGCAGAAGGGAGAATAGAGCTGCCAGGACGATCAGTAGCATACGGTAAAGGTGATCTCGAGAATGTGGGTTGCAGGTGTTGATACTGGTGAGTGTGGGATGTGGGACGTGGCACTGAAGTAGGTCACTGGGATGAAGTCAGGATTTTATATATTGAAAAGGGGTAGTAAGAGAGACATTGGTTCAAGAGCAAATGTTGCATAGGATTAAAGGTTTCAAAACACTTTCATGAAGGTTGGAGAGACTATAGCTGCAAGTCGAGCAATAAAACATTGAGCTGGAATATTGACGGGCTTCGCTGTCCATGTAAATGAGAACAAATTATATTTTACCATAAGAACGTTTAAGCAGACATATCATGTCTTCAGGAAACTCATGTCTCTTATGAAGAGCAGTCACTGTTAGATCATTTGGAGAAAAGGAATGTAAGTGAATTCTCAGGGCTCAAATGTGGCGAGGGTGGCTATTTTTAAATTGATATTAAGGATTTCTGTGTCTCTGATGGTAGGAGATGAAACGACCGCTGTGTTGTTTTGAAATGCAGTTTCCAAGGAGTATATTTTTGTGTATGCTTGGTCGGTAGTCCAGATATCTAGGATAAAGGAGTAGTTTAGTGACAGAGTTGGCCTTCTTCAGGCGGCCGTTAATCACAACAGGATTGTAGCATAACTTTAAATCGTATAATTGACAGAGCCCTCCACCCTAGGGAACATTCAGTGTAGAGATGGGGCACATAAAACTTTTTGCAGTGTGTGCACACTTTGAATCTGGTGGATATCTTTTGAGTCCTTAAGATTTACTCCAGAATTGACCTTTAGTAATTCAATCTATCACTGGACAATGACAACTGGAAATGAATTTGGTCCTACAATAACTTCAGTCATAATTACTTTTGATGGGCCAACTTTTAATACTTGATGATGGACATTCAACATGGCGCGGTTCTAAGATAAAAACGTCTGTGCATATATGTCATAACCAGATGTCGCAAGTTTAATATTATCAAGCTCAAGAGCACTAGCCAGCGTATTGTATGAGGAAACTTTAAAGTGTTTTGTTTGCGGTCTTTGTACAATTTTTTTGATCAAGCAATGAGACTTGGTTCATAAAGCTATTAGACAGAATTAAGACCAGGCCACATGCTGAAAAGAAAACACACGGAGTTCAAAGTTAGATGTGCACAAGTTGACGGTGGCACTCAGCAGGACGACCTGGTGACTTTCCAGGTAGTTCTGAAACAGTATTACCCTACATTGTATCGGGATGAAGGCTGAAGGACTGGAAAAGGGGATTACTTGGATGATCTGGCTTCCATTGTATCGTGCCCTTCTTTCTTGGTGGAGGAGCTAGGGACCTTGTTTTAACAAGCCTTGATGAATTACAAAACCATATTACATTTAGCCGTCAAACAAAGATGGTAGATGAAGACAGTTTACATACTGAATTTTACGAGGCACTTCAGCATCTAGTTGTACTGTTATTCTGTAGATTTGGTAAAGTGCTACCATTACCGTATTTATAAAAAGAACAGAAGTGCTTTGCAATACTCACCTTAAATTACAGCTGCTTCTCTCTTAGATATTGATATTCTACAAGCCCATGAAATACCTTTTGTGGCCATCTTTCGTATGATGAAAGCTTATTTGATTGCTTGCAATGAAACTTTCTTTTAAAGTATCTGCGGTTTTACAAATATGAATTAACCAGCCCATGTCATCCAACCTTTGTATCGAACATGGCACCAGACAAGGGTGTCCATTATTGTCCAGGTCTGAATTAATAGCCTGAATGATGTAGCTCCATGAGGTTGCACAATAGTACCAACTAAAGCTCCCCCACCTCTCCAGTTACCCCCCAACTCCCCCTACATCCATGCCCCCCACTTTCATACACACACACATGCATACACACACTCATTCACACACATCCGCACACACATCCAAACATACACACATTCACATTTCACAACATATACGCACTCACACGTCCATACATGTGCACACACATTCAACACTCAAAACACACCTGCCTTCAGGCACGCACATACATTCACACACCCCCACACACACACTCACACACACACACAAAACAACCCCCTTCCCCTGTCGGAGACCTGACTTACCTGGATCCAGGGTGTCCTTCGTCAGGAGACGGGACGGGGCGCTGCTACTGCCAGCAGAGCCTGCCAGCAGAACACCGCCAGGCCGTATTAATTGTCATAATACAGCTGTGGTGGTCTACTGCCGTGGCACTGCTGGTGGTAGCAGCTCCACCTTACCGCCATCTGCTGGTATGGCCTCAGCCGGAATTCCGCCACAAGAATGGCTGTGGTCATAATATGGCGGACGGCTGGTAGCCGTGGCGACGGTCTTTTGGCGGCCGTCGCCGCAGCGTTAGGTGGTTTTTACCACCAATGTTATAATGAGGGCCTCTGTCTTATAAATGTATGTGAGGAATGCACCCAGTGAGTCATTTCTTAAAGATTTATTGTCGGGTCCAAAGTTTTGCTCAGAAGCTAGGGGCTGGTGAAGGACGTAGTGCTGAAAACCAAGGCTGCGTAGTCTTGATGCACTCCATGTCTCTTTAATCCACCACCAGACCCTCCCCGTCCCTTTATTTCGCCCTTGCAGGTTCCTTTAAATCCCTTCTTTTGTTTCTCACTGTTTTGTTATCTTTCTCTTCCCCCTTCTTTCCCTTTTATATGTTTCTTTCTCTTGGACTGGATCAAAGTCGTATGAGGAAAAATAAGTGCTGGCCCCACAAAAATGAATGACAGCGGGGCTCAGCATCAAGCACCGGCTCAAATTAAGCAATGGATGCTCCACGGTCTGATGCACATTTTACCCAGTTAGGGTGTTGGCGACTGGGTCTTTTATCATTTTGTTGGTGCGACACCATCAACAATCACTCATGGCTGCCTCAGGAGGAGTGAGCGTTTCTGAGCGAGGCACTGATAGGTGAACAGCAGGGATGAGATGTCGCGTTGGAGTGACATAAGCCACTTATCTTTTCCCTTACTTCGCCGTTGTTGTCAGTCTTTTCTTTCCGGTCTTCCGACATTCTTATCTCATATTATGGCACGCTCCATCGTGTGTGTGTGTGTGTGTGTGTGTGTCATTGCTAACCCAGTCCCACAGACCAGAGCCGAGATTTCACCAAAGAAATGATACCACTTCGCTTTATTGCACTTTAAAACAAAATACACTGAGGTACTTCAGATACTTCAACTTTTCGAAATGGACAGAACTGTAAACAACTGAAAGTGGGGTTTTTGGGACACATCTCACGCACTGATCTCTTTCTTGAAAATGAAGGAGGTAATGGAAGTTTCCCACAGCCCTTTACTGGGTCCCAGTGGATATTTATAATATATCCAAATGAATAGGGAGATCTATGAAGTTCATATTATAAACAAAAAAGAATATAAATAAAAAAAAACAGGCCTGATGTGAGAAACCTATTACTCCAATAGCTCTCTCTTTGATATTCTATTTTTATGTCTAATTTGGACTCTGGTAAGAGCTGTGGCCAAAGGAGAAGAGCCACTCTGGTACATTACCCTTGGATTTGCAAGGAGATCTATACATCTCCCCTGGGATGATGGCAGCATACCAATGGCAATACCAGGCGACTGTATTCCTTATAGGTTTCACCTTTGCTGAGAGTGAGCTAAAAAATTTGCACAGGAAAATAAATGACAACCCGGCACAGTTTAATTCTTTTACATTATTCGTACAGCATTCAGCCTCTCAGTGGGCGACGGTGCTCTGAATTCGTTTGATGTTTATTGGGAAAACTTTGTGTCCAGCTCAGGACATCATACAACTATTGTAGCAAACGTCTATGAACCAGGCTACCTTTACCCGGGGAGCTGGAGACTGATCAGTAGGCGCGAACGCCACCCACTGCCTTCCTGATTCCAGTCCCACAGGGTACCAGTTTACATTCTCTGGTGCAAATGCCATACACTATTCTGCTACCTAATTCACAATTTAGGTTCACTAGGTGTATTTTCCAGTACAATAGTGTCGCATGTCCACTGATAGGTGCTCCATGTGCTTTTGAGGGGGTCTACAAAAATGGGACCACCCAGAGTGGTACTCCCATCAGTACTCCCATCTCTGTGACAGGCATGACATGGTCAATGGTGGCCACAGATCTATCCTTGTGGGGTGTAGGCCTTCTTTTGCATGCGCCTTAAAGTTTGAAGACTTTCATGCCTATTTATATCTAGGCGCTGTCATGACTGTGCTCATAGTTTCCTCTAAGTGGTTGTCAGATAGTGTTTGCACATGAGGGGCTGAGTACCCCAGTCTGGTGTTTCCTCCAAGGTTCTAGGAAGCTTCGGAGGTCTTGGTGGTATTCAGAATTTACTGTCTCCCATTCCCTGCTTGCCCATCTGTGCGGCTCTTCTCTAGCCACCCACCAACCCTGGCAGTAGTAATTGTAAGTAGAGTGTATGTATCCGATTTTGGATTTGCCTCCACTTGAATAGAGTAGTAAAGAATATTTGTTGTTCGCCTTCACTGGTTGAACTCAGTACCAGCAGGTTATCTCATGACCGAACAGAAGAGATACGCGAACAAAGGACTGTGATCAAGTGCATGACTACTGCAACACTCTTTCACCAAGGAGATGGGCTTCCTGTCCATCCCCCCACATCCTGTGTCTGAACATGTCAAAAGACAAAAACCCAGCAACATTCTCTGATAGACTGGAGGCAGTGGACATTATGGGATGACTACCACCTCCAAGGAAACCAGAGTGCATCTTTTGATTCCTGGAAAAGCTCTTTCAAGTGATTGCATCCTTGCAAATGTTTGGGGACAATTCTAAAGTTATTGACCAGTTGGTGGTACCCAGATGTCAATGTTTTTTAATATAAGTGGGTCATGTGAGCCAGATCAGGATTCACCTTTCTACCTAAAGAAGCTCTAAACACCTAGAACAGAGGAAGGGCTTGACCAGGTGGAGTGACCCTTCATCCGATGGATACATCTGCACATTTTTTGCTGTTTTATATACCACAAACTCGACCTGAGGGTATTGGATTGCTTTACATGAGCACCAGTTACGTTACACAAGGACACACTTATTTTTGGTAGACATTGGGAGATTAAGTGATTTGCCCAGAATCACAGGCCGTTGAGCCTACGCCAAGACCCAAATTTGGTTCCCCAGCTCTAAAGTCGGCAGCTCTGGCTGTTAGGCCACATCCTCTCCCCAGTGACCGACGTGCCAGAACTCAGTGGTCCCTGCTTTCCCAGATGGCCATTTCTACATCAGTGGCGGTTCACGGGCGCAGAAGGGGCGGGGTGGCGTGCAGGGGAGGGAATAAAAATTAAACTAGGAAAAAGAAACTTACCTCCTCCGTTGCGTCGCTCCTCTGCTGTACGCAGGTACAGATTCCCAGCCTGCCCTGCGGCCAATCCTGACGCTGCTCAGAGCAGTGTCAGGATTGGCTGGGAGTGCCCACGGTGCTCCCAGGCAGACTGGGAGCCTGTGCAGGCTCTCTCCAGCCCGGCAACTATGTTGCTGGGCTGGAGACAGCCCTGTGCGCATGTGTGTTTGGCGGGCCCGAGACGGCCGGCCAAGCATACATGCGCAGAGAGAGGGAGTGCTGTGCACTCCCCCTCAGTGCACGTCACCTCCTGGCCCTGCCCCTTTCAAAGAAAATGATAATAAATATAGTTTATTATAATTTTCTTTAAAGGTTTTGCAGCTGCCGCTGCTCGTGTGGGGGTGGGGGGGGTTGACACCCCTGTTCTACATAGAAATACATTTCCAGAGCCAACTACTGCCTATGTGTACCCAGATTGTGTCTTCAGTGAGCACAGAAAATTTAATAAAACTTGATGACTGAACATTCAAAATTTCTTGTGCAGGCCACTTAGGCCATTTCCTTTCCCCCCATCACCCGTGAGCCTTGCAGCAGGGCGTTTAAAGTACAGCTTGATTTAAATGGCTGCGCATGCATTAACCAGATGAATGTAGCTTAAAAGCCTTGCAGTGCTGTTGAATCTGATTAAGCTGCGCAATAGTACTTAACACAAATAAAAGTCTCACTTATTTTTATAAAGAGGTAACGCTGACACTGGAAAACAAAAAAGGGAGGGGTGGATTGCTTGAATTAATCTCAGCCCAGAGTAATTACCAGAAGCTGATATTAATTCAAGCAATTTACGCTTCACTTCTCTATTTGCCTCAGTGCAGTACCATAAGTGTAGACATGGGTCATTGACACAGGACTTAAGCTGCACCCTACTGATGAGGCTCAACAATGACTCTCTGGGGCTGATTTTGCTTGTTTTCACGGAACTGGGATGACATTTGCAGCTGGACTGTACTTATAGAGCATAGTCAAGGCTGATTTTCATACTGGTGATTGATGGCCTGTCTGACATGGCATGGTGGGCAAAGGATCAAAGGATTGGAATGTGGCCCAGAGTAATTACCAGTGGCTGAAATTAATTCACTCATTTTCTTTATCACTTTTTTGTATTCCTCAGTGTGACAAGTATGCTTCAGACGTGAGTCCCATGCTCATTATGCCTGTGGTGTGCCTAGCTACCCAGAGTTAAGCACAGGTTAAATTGGTGCCTTTTTGTGGTTCATACTGCAAGGGATTGTGGCTGCTGCTTAATCGGGGCTCGCACCCCTGTCAACCAATAACCCACTTTCGCACACTATTGGAGAAGGACCAAGATTGATTTTCATATAGCTGGTTCCTGTCTGATAACATGTGGCACAGAGTAATAATGGAAGGCTGAGATAAGTTCAAGTAATCCACCTTCATTTTTAGGTTTTCTCACTGTAACAGTGATAGGGACATTTAGGCGCTGATTACGAGTCTGGCGGTTACCAGACGGTCAAACTTGCTGTGGCGGTCAGATCAATGCGGCTGTGCAGGTCTGACCACCACATTACAAGGTTGGCGGGCAGATACGCCAACCTACCACCATCCCCGCCAGGATCCAAGATCCTGACAGGCTGATGGTGGTCCTGGTTGTAATCAGCCAGGGCGGCGCTGAACTCAGCACCACCCTGCTGATTACAACCTTCTTCTCCGCCAACCTTTTCATGCCAATTTTACTACCAAGAAAAGGCTGGTGGAGAACAAGTGCAGGGGCCACAGAGGGGCCCCTACACTGCTCATATCTGTGGCATGGGCAGTGCAGGGGTCCCCCTGCCTAGCACCCTTAAAATGCGCACTGTCTGCGTTTAGCCACCGGCTGCATTATGAGCCGGGAAAAATGCTGCTGCACCTTTCCCACTGTTTTATTGTTATGTATTGTGCCAAGGTCAGATTGTGAAAAATGTTAGGTCGTACACTACATGTTATGTCTTTTTTATGTTTTGCAAGAAGAGGTGCGGGACAAGGTGTGACAAAAATAAATCTGTATTGGTGTTATAAATAATATAGATATGATATTTTCCAGTGATTAATTAAGGTTTTCACTGTGTTGCATAATATATTTGTATTTTTCCCTACCTTGAACCGATGTTGTATTATTGACACCTTTTCCAAGGTTTCTGCCGGTCAGCTCAGTGAGAAAGTTGTAATGGGGGAGGCTGCCAGCACCGCAGCGGTGTCCTCGTCTGGAGTTTGGCGGACAGATGTTTCTGTCCACCAAACTCTTAATGACCCCCTTAGTTGTGAGTTAACCATGTGCAGCCTGATTTTAAAATTCTGTGACACACCAACTTCCTAGAGAAAGCCTTTGTTGATATCAGTCACACCAAAGAATGGCAATGACTACCAGTAAGTAACAAGGTTTTCTTTAATTTTATTATCACTTACTGATTACTCTACTTCTGTAGGAGCTTTTCTCCCACTATTCGATCCCTGCAATTGCCTACTTTAAAAAGTCTTTTGTCCACATCGTTCCATTGTTTGTCTCTAACCAGCACCCAGTCTCCTCTTTTCATGTTAGATTTTTTGGCTTGTCTTTGAGTGTTTGCACAGGTCTTCGGCTTGTCCTTTTTTGTTTTCTGTGATTCAGCACTTCTTTGACTCCTGATTGCATTGTTTATGTGATTTGGTGTCCCAGTAGGGTACTAGCATGCAAATTTCTTATCCCAGCATGAGAGTTGTAAAGAATCGAGCTTAGGTGCTCTATCGAGTGTTTTTTGTACTTAAGAAGTACAGAGTTCAGTGCTCGTTGAGCAAAAATGTGGTCTAAATCTGCTTGTTGTATGATCATCTTAGACACATGCTTATTCATTATAAGTCAAACAAATACAAAAATAAGAAAATACATAAGTCACATGCATTGAATGAGGGTCCACTTTTGGTTTTTACCTCCTCTGGAATGTCCCATAATGCGAACATCTCATCAAGTGCGGGATCACTGCGGTCGCTGTAGCTGATAAGAGTTTTCTGATTGTGAGAAATCTAAAGTATTCATCCTTTACAATTATCTCATATTTTCTGACCTTATAGAGTCGAATAAGTCAATGCCTATTTTACACCATGCGCCGTTCAGCAGTATAGACCCTTGTAGTTGGTGAACCGCACCCTCGGCTTGTTATTTTACACTTCTAGCATTGATGCAGTACGTCTTACATGATCATATCTAGCATGGGGATCCCTTGCACACTCTCAGCTATCTCTTGGTGGGTCCTGTGTATCAATGGCCACCATGACTGAGATCTGTGATCAGCTATGATAATCTGGCTGGGTTGACAGTTCTAGCAGCAGAATGCCACAGATTGCCATGGGCAGGTCACCACTGACCTGCTTAAACTTTGACATTTGTGCATCAGCTCCAGGAAGGAGTCAATACTCTTCATATACTACCATTGATGTCTGTCAACCTCATCAGATTCACTCCCTTGAGGGATAAGAAGGACACTGACAGAGAAATTGCTTGATCTATTACAAAGCTCCTTGTGGAGGGTATTTCAAGTTCCATGACATCAAAGAATGCCAGGACAAATTTTTTCTGAGTTGTGCTCCTTTTCTCTCTTATGCACCATGCAAAATTGTATTACTGTAAACAACCCTCTACGTTGTTATGTTGCATGATCTGGTTGTTGTTTACAGTCCTGACCTAGTCAGTTATGATATATCATTGATAAATGCAAATATAGGTAATAAAATCATGAAATAAGACAACATTTTTTTACAGAAACTAAAAAGCAATCAAGAACTACCTCTATATGCACATAGCGCATAAGGACTCATTGCAGCTGAACAGGAAAAAAAATTGTAAGTTACAAATAAAGAATTTGAAATATGACGATGGCACAAATAAACAGATACAACAATCTATCAAAATATGAGAACTCCTAGTTAGTGTCTTTGAAGTGCAAAAACATTTCCCTTCATTGACCACAGCCTGTGAAGCAACACAAGGACCAGAGGAAATGGGTTTTTTAATTACGCCGGAATTTAAAACCCCTGCCTTGAGCTGGTGGTGAGCCAGCCAGTGTGCATATAGGAAAACTGCATCATCACCCTCCAATAAATTTAATGTAAGGATGATGGAAGATGTCCTCGCTGGCTACTCCCAGTCTCTTCTAAAGGAGATCAGCATGGCAGAACTTCTCAAATTCTGCTTAGAAGGGAAAAGTTCTCATTAGTGTAACTAACTGATGACATGCAATTTATGTTTTAAAATTGATCTAGTCCATAACTTTTCACTGGTTTTTAACACGTGATAAATAAATTTTTACTTCAAGATGAGGTTGGGTTCTTGTAGGGCTTGTAATGTGAGTGTCAGTGCAGTGTCGTGTTTTTTGTTTGTTGCTCCAAATAACAAAATGTTGAAATTGTTCATAATTCCTCTGATTGTCGTCCTGATTGCCTGTTGAAAGATTTCTGCGGCTGATGCCAAAGCGTAGCTTTGCTCAGCACAATAGACCCAGATGAGTGATGAAGTTTGTGTTGTAACAAGAGTTTTCGTGAAGTTACAACATGATATCCTTCGTGGAGATCAGGAATATCTTGAATCTGTTGAGGTGAGTTCTGCTTCTTTGTAAGCCATCTAAACTTCATTTGGTGCAAGTTGGACAAAGTTATGTTTGAATTTCACCACAGTCACTACTAGATAAGCTTTATGTTCTGACAAATTTAACTTCAAAAAGCCTAGGCAGGGGTTGGCTCTCAAGTGTTACTGGTGTGACCTTGTGTATAGGCTAAAAGGGTTATACCTTGGCAGATGACTGAAGTGCAGATGTTTGTTGTCCAAAAAATGACCCATGAACTAGTTAGGCTATGTTTAGGTTTTCGTTATAATTCTCACTTTTTATCTCTGGGCTGCTAGTGGGTTGCGTGTGACGCAGTTTGGTTTATATCTACTACTTAGGTATTTTGGGCTATCGAGACACGATGCAGAAGGGAGAATAGAGCTGCCAGGACGATCAGTAGCATACGGTAAAGGTGATCTCGAAAATGTGGGTTGCAGGTGTAGATGCTGGTGAGTGTGGGATGTGGGACGTGGCACTGAAGTAGGTCACTGGGATGAAGTCAGGATTTTATATATTGAAAAGGGGTAGCAAGAGAGACATTGGCTCAAGAGCAAATGTTGCATAGGATTAAAGGTCTCAAAACACTTTCATGAAGGTTGGAGAGACTATAGCTGCAAGTCAGGCAATACAAAATTATTGAGCAGGAATATTGACGGGCTTCGCTGTCCATGTAAATGAGAACAAATTATATTTTACCATAAGAACTTTTAAGCAGACATATCATGTCTTCAGGAAACTCATGTCTCTTATGAAGAGCAGTCACTGTTAGATCATTTGGAGAAAAGGATTGTAAGTGAATTCTCAGGGCTCAAATGTGGAGAGGGTGGCTATTTTTAAATTGATATTAAGGATTTCTGTGTCTCTAATGGTAGGAGATGAAACGACTGCTGTGTTGTTTTGAAATGCAGTTTCCAAGGAGTGTATTTTTGTGTATGCTTGGTCGGTAGTCCAGATATCTAGGATAAAGGAGTAGTTTAGTGACGGAGTTGGCCTTCTTCAGGCGGCCGTTAATCACAACAGGGTTGTAACATAACTTTAAATTGTATAATTGACAGAGCCCTCCACCCTATGGAACATTCAGTGTAGAGATGGGACACATAAAACTTTTTGCAGTGTGTGCACACTTTGAATCTGGTGGATATCTCTTGAGTCCTTAAGATTTACTCCAGAATTGACCTTTAGTAATTTAATCAATCACTGGGCAATGGCAACTGGAAATTAATTTGGTCCTACAATAACTTCAGTCATAATTACTTTTGATGGTCCAACTTTTAACCCTTGATGATGGACGTTCTAAGATAAAACGTCTGTGCATCTATGTCATAACCAGATGTCGCAAGTTTAATATTATCAAGCTCAAGAGCACTAGCCTGCGTATTGTATGAGGAAACTTTAAAGTGTTTTCTTTGCGGTCTTTGTACAATTTTTTTGATCAAGCAATGAGACTTGGTTCATAAAGCTATTAGACAGAATTAAGACCAGGCCACATGCTGAAAAGAAAACACACTGAATTCAAAGTTAGATGTGTACAAGTTGACAGTGTCACTCAGCAGGACGACCTGGTGACTTTCCAGGTAGTTTTGAAACAGTATTACCCTACATTGTATCAGGATGAAGGCTGAAGGACTGGAAAAGGGGATTACTTGGATTATCTGGCTTCCTTTGTATTGTGGCCATCTTTCGTATGACGAAAGCGTATTTGATTGCTTGCAATGAAACTTTCTTTGAAAGCATCTGCGGTTTTACAAATATGAAATAACCAGCCCATGTCATCTAACTTTTGTATCGAACATGGCACCAGACAAGGGTGTCCATTATTGCCTACATCGAGTCATTAATTGCTACTATCAAAACATTAGAGGGCATTATTAAATTATTCTTCCTACAAGAACACATCTAAGGTTTCTATCTGCTCTCAGGATCTCAAAATCTGCACTGTGGATGTAGACACAATTGCTTCTGTGATAAAATTACGGACAGAAAAGCTTGGCTTGTAAACCGGCCTAATGCTGAACATAATAAGACGCAAATCAGTCATTCTAATAGTCATTCTACCATTTATGAGCCAAATTCAGATGAGACAGTCGAATATATGGAGGATCAGACTTCATTCGAATCATGAGAAGGTTTGGATGCTGAACTTCAAAACACTACAAACAAAACAACAAAACCAGATGGCTACTGAAAAGAGCACATTATTTACCTCTCTCTTTCTTGGGACAAGCAAAACCAAAACGTTAGCATAGCCTCTGTTTCTTAAATTATTTCACACCGTTACCAGTTGTATTCTGCACTTTCATTTAGGAAAGAAAAGGCTGTGCTCAAATATCGCTTTCTTTTTATGGTAGACAAAGCAACCGCAAATGATTTACAAGCAGCTAATATTACCGTCTTGAATACCCTGATCTCTAGTTGGTACTATTGGGCAATCTCACGGAGCTACATCATTCAGGCAATTAATTCAGACCTGGATAATACTTTCCATACTTTTATCAACTTTTTTGTACACAACCAGTTAGCCGCACACATCTGTACATACGTACTTCCCCAGAGTTTTACAAAAAGTTACATTGAAGACTACCTTAACGTTGATTTGCTCATGGATTGAGATATCAGATTTATTGGGGATTTTAGCTATTCTCTTTTGTGATACCAATATAAGATAATCCAATATTTTCCCTCTGCAATTATTTTTTGTTATTTCAGGAACAATGGATACAACATAATTTGGCTAAGGGTCTGATTTCTAAATACTTACAGTTGAAAGATTGTTTTCTTTGCCATCCAGAGGGATCTTTTGTGATGGAACCTCACCCTGTAGCCATTGTCTTACTTGATTTGCTCTCTTTTCCAGCCTATCGTACAGCTCTGTGACATAATAACTCCACAGATACCAAAGGTATGGCCATAGACTGGTCAGAAGAGTTAGGCATCACCATTTGTATGGAAGACATAATGGAGACTTCTACTGACATGAAGAAGTACATTAAACCAGTCTACCTTCTAATGTAACTTTACTATAGCAGGAATTTACTGCTCTCTTAATTGGTTGCTGTGGTGAAGACTGTGATCTTCTTTCACTTGCCTTAGCCAAGGTGAAAACTTCTTTGATTAACTCCATTGACTTTAGCTCCTGATGCCTTGGTGAAGTCTGGACAAGAACCTCTTTCATCGGGTCAATTGTGGAAGCAAGTCTGCCCCTGCTAAAACCATGAGTTATCAGTTGCGAAGGTCATAAGTGCCTTACTACCTTCAAAGTCTAAGTGTTACCTCTAACCTATTACCTGCCGTAAGTCTCTTAGACGGCCAGCAATACATCCTGGCTGTGATCAGGATTATGATTTTTATTCTTTCTATAATTAGGTAATATAATTACATCCTTCTGTTCTTTTTCAGGAGTTTGTAACTTTATGACCCATTGCATTTGTGTTGTTTGTGGTTATCATGTTGCTCCATTTCATGCCTTTTTTATCCATAATTGACTATGACTCTTTCTGTGTGCTATTTTGCCTTCATTGATTCTCCCTCCACCCACCAACAAAAAGAAAATTAGATTAGCTATTATGTTGCCAAGGTGTATCCTTGGTGCTGCTCCCTTTCAACGGCAACGCTGAGTTGTCGTAATTGGATATATGTACACATATGTTTGATAATATCGACTCTCAGTCATACAATACCTACTACATGATCTAACACTACATTTTGATGCTAAATAAATAATTACTTACCTTCCCTCCACATCTACTTACCTAGACTTACCTTGCACTGTAGTGGTCAGGACTATGTAGAGGATACAGGTTATTGTCATGTGTCTCAGTGCATGCACTATACTGAAGGGATGCAATCAGTGCACCTTGCTGTCCGTGTTGCCTGTGTTAATACCAGGGGGGCACCCATGGGTAGGCCCTTTAGATTCTTCAGTAATATCTGCTGCCAGTAGGCCTTAGACTTCCTCTGCCAGCGGTTTTTGAACATGAAATGACACTGATGCTGTTGAGCCACTTGTCTGATGACATCATTGATGTGGAGCCAGACTTGGAAGTTTGTAATGACTAGCTGGGGAGAATTCTACAGTGAAGGACCCTCACCAGCAGTGTTCGGGTTAGAATCTAAGTACATTTACATAGAGTGGATGCATAAATGACTTGAATTTATGCATCAATAACTACTTAAATTTATGAGATGTGTCATAGGTTTCTGAGCCATCCATGGGTACACATGCACATCAGCCTGCTCTGGCCTTGGTCTTTATGCCCTTTACTCAGACTCTCAGGGTCATTATGACCACAGCGGTCGGCAATAATGTGGCGGTAAGTACCGCAAACAGGCTGGCAGTATTTACTGCCACATTATGACATTGGCGGGTTGGCTGAAGCCAACCCACCAATGTACCACTCCGACTGCCACGGCGGTAACAGCCGCTGGGCTGAAGATATCCATCTCCAGCCCGGTGACTGCCATTGTGCCGCCTGCAGGATTATAACCCCTCCTACCGCCATGATATGGCAGCAGGCCATATCAGTGACAGGGTCTCCCCCCACCTCTCCAGTTACCCCCAGCCCCGTATATCCATGCCCCCCAACTTCACACACATACGCATACACACACTCATTCACACACATCCGCACACACATCCAAACATACACGCATTCACATTTCACAACATACACGCACTCAGACGTCCGTACATGCGCACACACATTCAACACTCAACACACACCCTCATTCAGGCACACACATACATTCACACACCCCCACAGACACACAAAACACCCTCCTCCCCTGTCGGAGACCTGACTTACCTGGATCCAGGGTGTCCTTCGGCAGGAAACGGGACGGGGCGCTGCTACTGCCAGCAGAGCCTGCCAGCAGAACACCGCCAGGCCATATTAATTGTCATAATACGGCTAGTGGTGGTCTACTGGCGTGGCACTGCTGGTGATAGCAACGCCACCTTACCGCTATCTGCTGGTATGGCCACAGCCGGAATTCCGCCGCAAGAATGGCTGTGGTCATAATATGGTGGACAGCTGGTAGCCGTGGCGACGGTCTTTTGGTGGCCGTCGCCGCAGCGGTAGGTGGTTTTTACCACCAATGTTATAATGAGGGCCTCTGTCTTATAAATGTATGTGAGGAATGCACCCAGTGAGTCATTTCTGAAAGATTTATTGTCGGGGTCCAAAGTTTTGCTCAGAAGCTAGGGGCTGGTGAAGGACGTAGTGCTATAAACCAAGGCTGCGTAGTCTTGATGGACTCCATGTCTCTTTAATCCACCACCAGACCCTCCCCGTCCCTTTATTTCGCCCTTGCAGGTTCCTTTTAATCCCTTCTTTTGTTTGTCACTGTTTTGTTATCTTTCTCTTCCCCCTTCTTTCCCTTTTATGTGTTTCTTTCTCTTGGACTGGATCAAAGTCGTATGAGGAAAAATAAGTGCTGGCCCCACAAAAATGAATGCCAGCGGGGCTCAGCATCAAGCACCGGCTCAAATTAAGCAATGGATGCTCCACGGTCTGATACACATTTTACCCAGTTAGGGTGTTGGCGACTGGGCCTTTTATCATTTTGTTGGTGCGACACCATGAACAATCACTCATGGCTGCCTCAGGAGGAGTAAGCGTTTCTGAGCGAGGCACTGATAGGTGAACAGCAGGGATGAGATGTCGCGTTGGAGTGACATAAGCCACTTATCTTTTCCCTTACTTCGCCGTTGTTGTCAGTCTTTTCTTTCCGGTCTTCCGACATTCTTATCTCATATTATGGCACGCTCCATCGTGTGTGTGTGTGTGTGTGTGTGTGTCATTGCTAACCCAGTCCCACAGACCAGAGCCGAGATTTCACCAAAGAAATGATACCACTTCGCTTTATTGCACTTTAAAACAAAATACCCTGAGGTACTTCAGATACTTCAACTTTTCGAAATGGACAGAACTGTAAGCAACTGAAAGTGGGGTTTTTGGGACACATCTCACGCACTGATCTCTTTCTTGAAAATGAATGGGGTAATGGAAGTTTCCCACGGTCCCTTTACTGGGTCCCAGTGGTGTTCAGATTTCGTGCTCATCCATTCCTTGGCCGCTCTGCAGAGCATACAGAGCAATGGCCATGCACGTGCCAATTATAATTAAAATTTTCCTTAGCAAAAGGGTGCAGGTGACTAAAGCAAAGCGATAGAGTGCAAAGGAAAGTAAAATCGGTGGGAGAAGAGCTATTATTGTGACAATGAAAACAGACTCCCTTCCACAGACCCTCGTAATGCTTAAAGCATAATCTCATATTTACAAATATTGCAGAATCTCATATTTTCAGAACTCAAACATTTTTTATTCTTGCTATTCACAACAATATCATTATTGTTTCTCACTTATTTGATGCGGAATTAAATGAATAGCCCTAACAAGCATGGATAAAGCCAAAAGGTCTGACTTGTTTTAGGTGTATGTGTTCTTTGACGTAAAAGCTCTCTGCTGTTGTGTGATACGTGTGACTCCACTGGGAGAAAAGACATGTAGGTACCCAAATATTGGTCTTCAATGTAACTTTTAGTAAAACTTAGGGGGTGCTAAGTTTAAAAAGGTGGCTGTGGCTAACTTAGTCAAATGGGGCGCTGTATCCAGAACAGAATTTTAGTTCACATGTTTAGGCCACACCCTTGATGACATAGGCCACTCCTCGGGGACTGGATTCCTAGTTACGCTCCTTTTAGAACCCCTTTACCTTTTCATACCACTTAATGCACAGTGTATGTACTTTGTTTTAGACTTGTGTTGAACCCCTCATGAATGAAGCATAAAAGATACATATTCCTCCACAGATTTAGTATTATAATTACTCAGGGGCATAGCCTGGTCAGTAAGACTTGTCTGAGCTTCAGATTTTTGACATTCAGACTGGCATATTGGCATATGGTCATTACAACTCTGGCGGACGGTGTTAAAGCGGCGGTAATACCGCAAACAGGCCGGCGGAAAAAAAGGGAATTATGACCGTGGCGGAAACCGCCAACATAGACAGGCACTTTAACACTCTGACCGCCACAGCGGTACAGACAAGCAGCGCGGCGGTCACCGCCAACAGACAGGCGGAAGACAAAGTACCGCCCACAGTATTACAACAGGCCAATCGCCACCTTTTCCGGGGCGGATTCACCGTGGATAAAAACACGGCGGAAACAGCTTTTTCAATGGGAAAACGCTCACCTGAACAAACTCCACGAGGAAGGAGGGCACCATGGAGCCGGAACTCCAAATACTCCCTGCGCTTGTCTTCCTGCTCCTCTACGAACATCAGCAACAGCGTCGCCGAAGACAACGGTGAGTACTGCACCTACGACATAGGGGAGGGGGGAGGCAAAAGTCACGGACACACACATGGAACACCCCCACCCCCAACCCGACCCTCACCCACTACAACACACACACACCAATGCATTTTCCAACATCACAGTAACAACCCCCAACCCCTCCGGAAGAATGCTAAGACAAAAGGAAATGAGTTCAACCATTGTAATGCATAAAAAAACAGTTAGCTCATATATACATCAATATATACACATTCCAAATATATACATCACGATTAGTAGTACAGGTATGCACAATTCAATGTCTGTGGACCACTGGGCCCCAAATGCATGGGCGAGGCCCACACACGATACCTGTCCTGGAACGGAGAGAACACTGCAGAGGCATCAGATAGAAATACAACAGGCACCTCAGGGGGAAGGGAAGGGGGGGCACCTCAGCCGGATGACTGCACCACGCCAGATCCACGACGGGGCTCCATGCCCATTGATGTATCCTGGGGAGTGCAAAGCCACAGTCTCACAAGTCTCTACAGTGGGTGGTTTTCCCACTGTACCATCCTGGGGAGTGCAAAGCCACAGTCTCACAAGTCTCTACAGTGGGTGGTTTGCCCACTGCTGTATCCTGGGGAGTGCAAAGCCACAGTCTCACAATTCTCTACAGTGGGTGGTTTGCCCACTGTACCATCCTGGGGAGTGCAAAGCCACAGTCTCACAAGTCTCTACAGTGGGTGGTTTGCCCACTGCTGTATCCTGGGGAGTGCAAAGCCACAGTCTCACAAGTATCTACAGTGGGTGGTTTGCCCACTGCTGTATCCTGGGGAGTGCAAAGCCACAGTCTCACAAGTCTCTACAGTGGGTGGTTTGCCCACTGCTGTATCCTAGGGAGTGCAAAGCCACAGTCTCTCAAGTGGATGACAGTCTCCACTGGTTCTGGAGGGGGACTGGTGCCCAGAGTGCTTCATCCTGTGCAGGACAAACGGAGTGGATGCAGGTCTCCTCTGGTTCTGGAGGGGGACTGGTGCCCAGAGTGCTTCATCCTGCCAAGGACAGACGGAGTGGATGCAGGTCTCCACTGGTTCTGGAGGGGGACTGGTGCCCAGAGTGCATCACTCACCCCGTGACGGTCCCTGTTGCGTCACTGCCCCTGCCGCTCATGGGCTAGCGGTGCTTGAGTTGGCGGTCTTTGCCCTGTTCAGCGGTGCTTGCCATGGCGGTCTTTGCCCTGTTCAGCGGTGCTTCCCTTTGCTGTCTTTGCCCTGTTCAGCGGTGCTTGCCATGGCGGTCTTTGCCCTGTTCAGCGGTGCTTGCCTTTGCTGTCTCTGACCTGTTCAGCGGTGCTTGCCATGGTGGTCTTTGCCCTGTTCAGCGGTGCTTGACTTTGCTGTCTCTGACCTGTGCTGCGGTGTGTGCCATGGCGGTCCCTCATTGCCCAGCGGGGCTGTGGCTGCCGGGGCCCTCCTGGGCACTGACTCTGGCGGTGGTCTCCTGACCAGTGACGATAGTGCTGCCCTCCTGGGCACTGACTCTGGCGATGGTCTCCTGACCAGTGACGATAGTGCTGCCCTCCTGGGCACTGACTCCGGCGGTGGTCTCCTGACCAGTGACGATAGTGCTGCCCTCCTGCGCACTGACTCTGGCGGTGGTCTCCTGACCAGTGACGATAGTGCTGCCCTCCTGGGCCCTGACTCTGGCGGTGGTCTCCTGACCAGTGACGATGGGGCTGGCGGTGTTGTCTTGGGCAGCGGGGAGGATGGCGGCCTTCTCCGCCGTGCTGCTCTTCCCAGACTTTGGAGACTTCTTCTGCCCCTTCAACACCTTGGGAGGAGTCACAGCTGACTCGACACTCCCCCCGGGACCCTTGTGGGCGGCTTTGCCGGCAAGTGTCTTCCCCCTCTCCCGTCGGGCACTGTCCAACTTCTGGTGCTTCACAGGGGGTGGGCTGGCAGTGCTTTGGCTCCGTGTCACACTGGCTGCCCTGGTGCCCGGTGCACACCACATACCTCGAACAGGCACCACTGGTACCGGAATCTTTTTGGCTGAGGTGCTACTACGGGACCTATGAATTGGAGGGGGGGGGGTGATGGGACAGAGGTCAAGGTTGCTCAGGAAAACTTTCTGACGAACACTGGGACGGGTAGCTGGAGGGGATCTGGGAGTGGAGGAAGAGGAGGTGGTTGTAGGAGGTGTAACTTTTGGTGATTTGGGTGCAGGTGCTTGTTCTGGAGGCTGTCGTGAGGTGGATGGATGTTAGGTGTGTGTGTGCCCGCGTTTGTGTACTTTGGGAGGGGGCGTCACAGACACACTGGGAGAGGACACAGGGGACGTGTAAATGGTAGTGGGGGTGGTGAGTGCAGGTGAGCGGGGTGTGGTGCTGGGTGTTCTGGTGCGAGTCCTAGTGGCTGTTGTGGTAGTGCATGCAAGTGAGAGTGTAGACGAGACTGGGAGGGAGGAGGGAGACGAGGAGGAGGGGGACACAGTGGAGGCAGTGGATGTTGCTGTGTCTGTATGTGGGTGATGCTTGTGTGAGTGCCTGTGGGATGTGTGGTGCCTATGTTTGCCTGAGCTGCCCTTGTGTGGTGAGGTGTGTGCAGGCTGGTCTGATGGTGTGCCTGGGATTGGGTCTGGGTGGAGGAAGTTGGAGGGGGGAGGCTAGACACAGGGACAATGGCTGCCATCAGTGCTGAGGCCAGAGATTGCAGGGTTCGATGATGGGCAGCCTGACCAGAATGAATGCCCTCCAGGAATGCATTAGTGTGTTGCAACTCCCTTTCTACACCCTGGATGGCATTCACAATGGTAGACTGCCCAACAGTGAGTGACCTGAGGAGGTCAATGGCCTCCTCACTGAGGGCAGCAGGGGTGACAGGGGCAGGGGCTGAGGTGCCTGGGGCGAAGGTAATGCCCACCCTCCTGGATGAGCGGGCACGGGGCGAAGGCTGAGGGGCTGCTGGGAGGGCGGTGCTGGTAGGGGGGGTGGCGGCTGTACCTGTAGAAGTGGGGGGCACAGATGGTGCCACCACCACAAGGGAGCTCCAATCGGAGGACGAGTCCGTGTCGCTGTTTGCTGATCCGCTGACCGCCGTGGTGCTCCCCTCGCCCTCCGTCCCACTGGTGTATTCGGAGTCCGTGGTGTGGCCCTCCATGGCCATGTGGGACGCAGCCCCCTCGTGCTCCGGTGCCCCTGTACCTCCGCCTGATGATGCTGATGCACAAAAGAACAGGGAGAGCACAAAAAGGGGTGGGGAAACAGAAGAAAGACAGGTTGAGTGCATGGCTTACCGCTACCGTTGGCGGACAATACAGACACAGCAGCCCCCTGCACTACGCCGTGCTCTTGGCCTCTACAGATGCAGTTCCTGGGATATGGCCTACTTGCCTATGAGTGTCATCTGCCCACATAGATGACACAGGGGCATGTATACCTGTTTTTGGCACTCTACAGAGGTGGGGTAGAGTGCCACATTGCCTGCATTACGGAGGGGCCTAGCCTACGGAACTCGCCCTGGCCTGGGGAAACCCACAGCCCTCCTCCCCCACCCAGACCCCTCCACTGCGCGCAAAGTCATGAAATTGTGAGTGTACTCACCCCCTTGTGTCTGCTGTGATGCCCTCATGCACCAATCCAACTCCGGGTAGGCCACCACCAGGATCCTGAACATCAGGGGGGTCATGGTGCAACGGGCACCCCTCCCACGTTGGGAGGCCATCCCCAGCTGAGCCTCCGCCATCTTCTTGCTCCAGCGGCGAATGTCCTCCCATCTTTTACGGCAGTGGGTGCTCCATCTCTGGTGGACCCCCAGGGTCCGAACTTCCTTGGTGATGGCAGGCCAAATATCCTTCTTCTGTTGGGCGCTGACCTACATGAAATGTACAGGGGAAGAAGAGAAGTCATTAACAACTGCACCGTCGAAGTGAGTGGCCTACATCCCTACCCTTGCCATGTGGCACATGCATTCACAGTCCTTCATGCTCGCATTTCTCTGCCCCCTTCCTACTTACATCCAGCCCTCTCCAACCAGGCATAGCCCATACAACTTGCACCCTATGTACTCACCTGTTGGTCTGGAGGACCGTAGAGTAGAGTGTACTGGGGGAGGACCCCGTCCACGAGCTTCTCCAACTCCTGTGCAGTGAAGGCAGGGGCCCTTTCCCCAGACGCACGTGCCATTGTCTCTTCCAGACCGAGGTCACAGCAGCACTTGCAGTGTAGGTCCTCTCCTGTCGAAGATCAGGTATCGAGTGATTGAACAGATAGAAAATGTCGGTCACGTCCGCGGCGGTGCGTATCATCACCGCCGGCGCACTTCGTCATTGGCTCCTGGGACCCATAGGGTCCAATGTTAACCAATGCAGCATTGCGCCGCGGTCTTCGACCGCCTACCGCGACGGTGTACAATGCCAGCATAGTTACCTCACATCCCATTGTCCCAGTTTAGAGGTCAGGCATCCACCATTTCAGGGACCCACATGGCTTCATTTACAACTGCGTCACACATACCTAGGCCTGGACTCAACACACATACAGGAAGATTTTTGTATTTTGTGTCGTGTTCTGTGTAGCTGTGGGTACATACCTCAGAATTGGTTGACTCTGTGGTCGCTGTTGTCCTTCCTAGGCACCGTCAGCTGGGACATGTGAGGAGATGGCGGAATCCTCCGGTGTACCGACCTCTGGTGGACCTGTTGACAATGGAGGAGTGACATTTAATCATCACCTACAGGTTTGACCGTGCCACAATCCAGGAACTGTGTACCCAGTTGGAGCCAGATCTGATGTCACCAATCCGCCATCCCACAGGTATCCCCCCTCAAGTGCAGGTGCTGTCCAGTACTCCATTTCCTAGCAAGTGGGTCATTTCAGACAACAGTGGCCATGGCATCAGGGATGTCCCAGCCTATGTTTTCTAACGTATTGTCCAGAGTGTTGTCTGCCCTGCTGAAACACGTGAGGAGCTACCTCGTTTTCCCTCAGGTGGAGGATTTGGCTACAGTGAAAGGTGACTTCTATGCCCTTGGACACATCCCTAGCATCATAGGTGCCATTGATGGGACCCATGTGGCTTTGCCCCCCCCCACAGGAGTGAACAGGTGTACAGGAACCGGAAGAGTTATCATTCGATGAATGTACAGATGGTATGTTTGGCAGACCAGTACATCTCGCAGGTAAATGCTATGTTCCCTGGCTCAGTGCATGACACCTACATCCTGCGGAATAGCAGCATCCCTTATGTGATGGGTCAACTCCAGAGGCACCGTGTGTGGCTATTAGGGGACTCTGGTTACCCCCAACCTGTCATGGCTATTGACCCCAGTGAGGAATCCCAGGACCAGGGCAGAGGAATGCTACAATGAGGCCCATGGGCGGACTAGGAGGGTGATCGAATGCACCTTGGGCCTCCTGAAGGCCAGGCTCAGGTGCCTCCATATGACAAGTGGTTCCCTATTCTACTCACCAAGAAAGGTGTGCCAGATCATCATCGCTGCTCTATGCTTCACAATCTTGCTTTGCGACGCCAGGTGCCTTTTCTGCAGGAGGATGGTCCAGATGACGGTGTTGTGGCAGCTGTGGAGCCTGTGGACAGTGATGAGGAGGAAGCAGAGGAAGACGATATTGATAACAGGGACTCTGTCATACAGCAATATGTCCAGTGACACACAGGTGAGAACACTATTTTGACTATTACATTTACTTTCACACTTCTATCTCTATCCTGTCTGTCAATTTGAAGCATTATTTGCTAACTGAGTGGTACATTTCCATTACAGTTTCACAGGTGTGGTTACCAACGTGTGTCATCTGCTTGCATCCTTCATGGACTTGTGATGTGTGACATAGGTATGTTGACATTACATTTTCGAACGGATTTGGCCATTATATTAGTTAATACACATTTTCATAATCACAGACTGACTCCAGATTGTTTTATGGTTCAAGGGTGTTTATTTAAGTGCTAATTATTGGAGGGGGTGGCAAAATGGTGATGGGTGATGGTGGAGGAATGTCCATGGCAGAGTCCAGTCTATTAGTCTCACAGGTGCACTGCTCATATGGGCATAGGAAGTGGAGCTGGAGCAGTTCGAATCTGGACAGGGTAACAAAGTGGGACAGTGGGATGACAATCAGGGTGGTCTCCTTTCCTGGCGGGGGTCTTGCCATCTTGCTCTGTCCTGTTCCTAGATCTCAGGGACCGCTTGCGGGGTGGTTGTCCGTCTGCAGGGGTTGGGGTGCTGGTGTGGTGGTCCTGTGGCGGGGCGTCCTGTCCACTAGCACCGGCGGAGGTGGTGGGCAGTTCGTCGTCCAGGCTAGTGTCAGGGGCCCCTTGGAGTGCCACTGTGTCCCTCGTGGTCTTCTGTATGTCCTTCAGCACCCCTACGATGGTGCCCATGGCGGAGCTGATGGTTCTGAGCTCCTCCCAGAACCCCATGCGCTGGGTCTCCTGAAACTTGGCCAGGATCGTCGCCATCGTCTCCTGGGAGTGATGGTATGCTCCCATGATGGAGGAGAGGGCCTCGTGGAGAGTGGGCTCCCTAGGCCTGTCCACACCCTGTTGCACAGCAGCCCTCCCAGTTCCCCTGTGTTCCTGTGCCTCCGTCCCCTGGACCGTGTGCCCACTACCACTGCCCCCAGGTCCCTGTTGTTGTTGGGGTGGTGGGTTATCCTGGGTTCCCTGGAGTGGTGGGCACACAGCTGATTGACGTGTCCTGGGTACGGAGGTATGGGCCCGCTGGGTGGGTGCTGTGCTGGTGTTACCAGAGGGTGGAAGGTCAGTGTTGGGCTGTGCCTGTGCGAGGGGAGCCGACTGTCCCGAGGCCCACGATGGTCCGGGCTGGTCATCTGGATCCAGTTGGCCAGAGCTGCTGTCATCACTGTGGGCCTCTTCTGTGGGTGGGGTAGAGATGTCTGGACCCTCCTGTCTGGTGACGTTAGGTAGTGGTCCTGCAGGGGTATAAAAGCATGATTATTGCATGTGTGTGTCTCATGGTGTGCAATGGGTGGGTGAGCGTGTACCCCAGTGCTAGTATTCCTGTGTGTGGGCTTGTGTGATGATGGTTAGGGGGTGTTATGGGTATGTGCAGTGGGCATGCTTTAGTGATGGGTGTCCATGCTTTGTTTTTGCATGCAGGGCTTGGTGTTGGGATCGGTGGTTTGTGTTATTAGTACATTAGTGAGGAGTTTGAGTGATAGGGGAGTGGGTGAGGGTGGGGGTGTGTGATAGGATGCACCTTGCATGCCTTACCATGCCTTAACTAGGTAATATGATAGTTAAGATTTGACTTACCAGTGTCCATTCCTCCACCGACTCCTCCGAGGCCCTCTGGATGCATAATGGTCAAGACTTGCTCCTCCCATGTTGTTAGTTGTGGGGGAGGAGGTGGGGGTCCGCCGCAAGTCCGCTGTACCGCGATGTTGTGCCTGGAGACCACGGAACGCACCGTCCCCCGTAGGTCGTTCCACCTCTTCCTGATGTCCTCCCGATTTCTTGGGTGCTGTCCCACTGCGTTCACCCTGTCGACTATTCTTCGCCATAGCTCAATCTTCCTAGCTATAGAGATGTGCTGCACCTGTGAGCCAAATAGCTGTGGCTCTACCCGTATGATTTCCTCCACCATGACCCTGAGCTCCTCCTCTGAAAACCTGGGGTGTCTTTGGCGTGCCATGGCGTGCCATGGGGTGGTGTAGGTGATGTGTGGGGTGGTGTATGTGGTGATGAGTGTGGTGATGTGTAGTGGTGTGTGGTGTTTTGTGCGTGGATGTTGTGTGGGTGATGGTGTTGTATGCCTCTGTGTGGTGGGGTTGTCTATTGCTGTGCTCTCTCTGTCGCATTCGTCTCTATTTTTTGGTCGTAGGGGTTTGTGGGTGATGTGGGTGTGTGTTTTATATTGTGTTGGGTGTGTGGGAGTGGTTTTTGTATGTGTATCAGGTGTGTGTATTTCGAAATGTCCAATGTGGCGGTGTTTTGGAGATGTGTGTGTATTTTGAGCGTGGCGGTGTGTACCGCCAATGGAATACCACGGTTGAAAGACCGCCGCGTGGATTCGTGGGTCGTAATAATATGGGCGTGTTTCTGTTGGCGTGACGGTGGAGGATTTGTTTTCGCCAGTTTATCACTGACCTTTGGTGTGGCGGACTTGTGTGGATGTCTGAATTTCGGCGGATTCCGAGATGTGGGTCATAATAGCTGTGGCGGTTTTACGCGGCGGTGTATTGGCGGTCTTCTGCACGGCGGTAAGCGGCTTTTACTGCCAATGTTGTAATGACCCCCATAATGTTGAAATACATTATACGACAAAAAGGGCACACAAGAGGGGCCTAAGAGGCAGTGGACAGGGAGAGAAATGTGGTTTGAAAGACTAGTAAGAGAGAAAAAACAATATTCTGTAAAATAACCAATATTTTTGAGTACTTTTCAACAGTGTGTGCGTTTTTTGTCTGAGTGTATGTAAAAATTCCTGATAAAATCTGACTGACATATCAGAATACCCGATTGAAAGCAACCCTACCCAATTACTTATAAGAAAATAAATTTATCGGGGGAGTGTAATGCCCCAAACAACTCCCCCGCCCCCGAACCTACGCTCCTGTAATTACTTAATGCATTCAACCTTCATTCACATTAGTTTGGGACTATTGGAACATTGTAATGAATGTAAGAGAGGAAAGTTTGTGAAAAGGTATTAAAATATCACAAGGACTGAACCCTTTCTGCCCAATCCAGAACCAGGGCAAATCCTGAGAACAAACACAGGGACCCGTGAGTCACCTCCTTTAACAGGCATGTGTCATATATATATATATATATATATATTTTTTCAGACCTTGCACCAAAATTAATTGTCCCAATCTTATAATGAAAATTCAAAGAGGCTATCTCATTGCAAAGGGATTACAGTGGTATTCTCCAGAAAGTATAAACAATTACAAAAGTGACGATGGTGCAGTGCTCAAGTTCGAAGGTGTTGTGGAAATAAAAACTAAACATGGACATAAGACTATACATTCATTCCGCATAGTATCAGACTACCAAGTCAGATTCCTCAGTGACATAGTTCATAGTATGCAACCCTTATATTTGCTCAAGGTTTCAATCATTCTAGTTAGTCTTGAGGGTTTCATCAGGGCATCTCTGCTCCTCCCAGCAGTCACTCGGCATGTACCCGCATAAAGAAGTCCTCAGCTGGAGGGAGATCGTTCACCTACCTTGCGGCAAAATGTTGGAACACCTTACATCTCCACCTCCGACAGTCGCCATCACTACCTCAATTCAGGAAGGACCTCAAGACCTGGCTCTTCAGCTGAACCCTAAGGACATACCCCACAGCGCCTTGAGACCCTATGTGTGAGTAACACGCTCTAAAAAAGACTGATTGATGAGACTATTGTCTCTCTCCTACACCACGGAAACTGTGCTTAATACACCATAAAGAGACGGCTTCTTTATTTTCTGTCAGTGCTTGCCAAGGGAAGGTCGAAACACAGAACAGAAAAGGAATACAGCTCTAGGTCAGCCGGACCATCAAATATGTTTGTGGTAATACAAGTTCAAGTTTAAAGAATAAAGTGAAATAGTGTCATTTCACCGGTGCGCTGCTTAGGTACGCCCTTTCCCCTCCTACCAACAAGAGATTTAAGGGTCCTCTGACATTTTCTCGTAAAGTTGTAAGACTTTCCAAGACCTACAGCTTCATCCAGATGTATGTCAGAAGATATAGGCCCTCATTCCGACCCTGGCGGTTTCAAACCACCAGGGTGGAGGACCGCGGGAGCACCGCCGACAGGCCGGCGGTGCTCCAATGGGCATTCCGACCGCGGCGGTAAAGCCGCGGTCGGACCGGCAACACTGGCGGTCTCCCGCCAGTGTACTGCCGCCCATAGGAATCCTCCAAGGCGGCGCAGCTAGCTGCGCCGCCGAGGGGATTCCGACCCCCCCTACCGCCATCCAGTTCCCGGCGGTTCTCCTGCCGGGAACCGGATGGCGGTAGGGGGGGTCGCGGGGCCCCTGGGGGCCCCTGCAGTGCCCATGCCACTGGCATGGGCACTGCAGGGGCCCCCGTAAGAGGGCCCCTAAATGTATTTCACTGTCTGCTTCGCAGACAGTGAAATACGCGACGGGTGCAACTGCACCCGTCGCACAGCTTCCACTCCGCCGGCTCGATTCCGAGCCGGCTTCATCGTGGAAGCCTCTTTCCCGCTGGGCTGGCGGGCGGCCTGAAGGCGGCCGCCCGCCAGCCCAGCGGGAAAGTCAGAATCACCGCCGCGGTCTTTCGACTGCGGAACGGTATTCTGGCGGCCCCCGACAGGCCGGCGGCGACCGCCGCCGGCCAATGTCGGAATGAGGGCCATAATTCTCCAACTTTGAAAAGGAGCCAATTTCTAAACTGAAAGGATCATCCAGCTTGGGTGGCAGTGATTTACGTTTAGGATTACCATCCACTGATCAAAGTCTGGTAAGAAGCATTTGTGTTTACTGTTGGGCATGAGGCATTTCGAACCTCCCTCTTCCTCATTTGGTTTTCTAAGTGTCAGTGATGAGAGCTCCTCGGGATTTACATTGCATAGGGGATTATCAGTGTTTAGACTTGCTAGAAAATACAGGACATGTGGAATTTCAATCAAAATTCATAAAACAGATTGTATAAGTGTATAAAGAGGTTTCTTTGTGCAGAGTGATACCTTGATGTTTTAAGGTTTGCTGAAACAAGTGGAACGCAAACATAAGCAGACCCAATAGGTCTGGTGTTGGCTTCCCACTTGTCAACGCTTGTTTTGTTATGTTTTTTTTCAAAACATTATTGTTGAGGAAGCATGTAGGCCTGTGTTAATCCAAAAAAAGATATTTGCTAAAAGCAAAATATTATTTTGGTCTTGAAAAGCATACATTACCATAGTAATCTCTGGAACTGAAAGGAACTACTTAAAGTACTTTAAATGTGGATGTGCTCCTTGTGAAGTTAGCCAGTGGTTGAGCCAATGCCCCATAAAATATGTTGCAGTCTGCAGAAGAAAAATATGAATGATACAATAACAGACCGATGAATGATGCCAGATGGCTGAAAGCACCAGTAAAATCAAAAAGTACTGGAGAAGAGGATCAGTGTGTTGCAAAAAGATCACAGCACAGAGCAATGCCCTCTTTACCACAGATAAAGATGACCACTGCCTTTGGGTATTGTTGGACCTCTCAGTTGTCTTTGACACAGTTGACCATCCCACCCTCATGCATACCCTCAAGTCTCAATTGGGATTCAGCAGCAATGTTCTCCTCATAATGTTTCAACTAACATCAGATTGTTCACATGGGTATCTTATCTCCAGGTTACAAAAGATCCCTTTCACCTGAGGAGACCCTCAGGGCTTCATAATATCTCCTGTTTTCTTCAACCTTTACCTGGGACCCGCTTGGTGCTGTACTCACACAGATAACCAAAGTATACAAAAAAGTGATGGATGGAAGGCCTGAATTAATCTCAGCCACTAGTAATTATTTGGGGCTGCATCCAGTCCACCATTCTTTTGCACACATGGTGCACAGTTTAGCTCCAGTCATATGCAATTCCATCTTATCCCTGTTCAATAGGAACAATCCAACTCGATCTGCACAACTTATGGTGGGAAACTATATAAATATTTCCTAAAACAGTTCCCAAATAGTGAGAAATGTAGATCAAGCTACACTTGCAGTATTTATTTTCAGTTTCCCTGAACACTTGCACAAATTAATGGTTTCTGTCCCTCTCACACACACACCTTTTCTCAGCTAGAGTTCTTAAGACTGAAGTCTCTGCCTCACACAGACATCTTCCCCCAAGCAGTTCTCTCATTAAACGACCACTTAGCTCAACATGCCACTGAGCTGTGCTGCTATTAAAAATAAAGAGTACCCTATTATGTGCCTGCAGTGTTGCTAGTCTATGGTAAAAGCTGCAGCTCTGACTGCCCCTCCTTGGCTCCAGTCATTCCTCCTCTTTCCTGATACTTTGAGAAGTTTTCTCTCTGCCTGGAAAATTTGCACTCAATGTCCAAAATGTGAAGAAAATGTACTGAGGTCTTCCTGGAGGCCCATCCCATTCCTTTAGCCTAGATCAAGGATGTGGTTGGTGAGGAGTGATCAAAATTCAGATTTTCTGGCCACTTATCAATCCAGTAAGTGGGTGACCACTGTAGGGTTATTAAGCTGGGAGGCGAGAATTGGCTAATGTGACTCAACTCCTTTATCCAGTAGAGTAAGGGCTGCCCTATTTGAGCTTCTGTTGTGGGTTACATGTCAGGGTCAAAAGCACTTTCATCTGTGCGTGACGAGCACCACAGTAGGTAGGGTCCAAGGCAGGAGTGACAAATGTCTGCATATTGGGGGCACGACTGAGACCCAGAACCAGTTGCATTTAGGGCTGATGAAATCCATACCGTGGTGAGCCCTAGGGTAACAAAAACGTATGCACAATTATCAGTTGGAGCATTTTATTGGCTCAAAGAAAACCCTAGTTTGCTAAGTGTTAATTCACTGTTTGCCCCATGTTTTTTTTGTTGGCCTGGGAAATGCCTTGTGCAACAGCACACACTCCAGTAATCCTTGTGCTTACTATCACAAGAGTTTGTGTGGTGACCTGGCATGATCTTGTAGACATTGTAGTTTCTCAAAACCAACCTATCTGAAAGCTGTGGTTATATCAAAGCATATATATTGATCTGGTATCCAGACTGTGCTGACCACTATCTCTACCATGGATGTAGTTCACAATAAGGACTTGATTATAGGACATAGCCAACTGTTGGGGTCTTTAAATGTTTGGGGTCTTTGTCCCATAGCTACAGCAAATGGATTCCTAAACTGCAAGAGACTGGTTGAAATGCTTTTGTGTTGTGGGGCGAATGTCAGGGTGTTCTTGGATGAAGCCTTCACACACCTATGTGATGTGTAAACCTTTGTGGGATACAGGTCAGCACCAGTTACACATACCATCATTCATAAAATGCACCAGAGTGGAGTTGGTGCTAAGTTTGGGGATACATTTTCATCACAATAGTACTTTGCATACTTGAATTGTATGCAGAGTGGCTCTAGATTGGTGCTGTACATGACAGAGCAATATCTCATTCGGTATGGCAATGGTGCTTTGTCTACTGGGGCAGTGTGGAAACTATCATTGAAACTATGCTCTGCACAATAGGGAAATGCGGAAAATGGTATGGCTCACATGGCAATGGTGATTTACATACTGGGACAAAGTGGAGACTGACAAGGTTGAAAATTCCATCATAGCAGTATGTAACCTGATAGATAGCTCTGCTGTCTTTAGCCTGAATCTGCAATACCAGTAACTGGGTAATCTGTGTCCGGTGGATATTTGACCCTTCCCGTGCATTCCTTAGCAGCTCTACTGATAGTAACTGCACATAATATCACACTCCACACTGGAATAGTTGAGCCATACCATTATATTATTGGCAACACCATGAAATATCCGAATAACATATGTATTTCCCTTACATATGATAGAAACAACCCTGAATATCAGAGCATCATTTTGGAAGCTTTTTTTTATCATTTCTGACATAGGAACTCTGATGAATATTAATATATTTTGCTATGGTTTTATTTATAGAGCAACACATTCACCCATGAGCCTCTTGGTACTAAGCAACACTATGGGGTCATTATGAGTTTGGCGGAGGGAAAAGGCCATCAGCAGAAATCCCACAGTCAGGTTACCGCCTGTGCAGTCCCCTTCTCGCGGGCCTCATAAAGAGGTTCCAGCACGGTCAGCGGGCGAACACCCGTTGCGATTTTCACTGTCTCCAATGGGGCTGGCCAGGGGGGCCCCTGCACTGCCCATGCCAAGTGCACGGACAGTGCAAGGCCCCCCCGGGGCACCCTGCACCCCTTCTCTGCCAGCCTTCACATGGCGGGGTTACCACCATGAAATGGCTGGTGGAGAAGGGGGTCGTAATCCCCAGGGCAGCGCTGCCCTGATGGATTAGGGCCCCCAGCACCGCCTGGCCGATATTTAGTCATAATCTGGCGGTGCTGGCGGTCTGGCCGCTGCGCTACTGCCGCAGTCATAATATGGTGCTCGGACTGCCGCATTGGCGCGGTTCGACTGCCACCACGGTCATTAGACCTCCAGGGTCGTAATGAGGTCCAATATGTTATGGAAACTACAGGAACACATAAGTAGAGGTACTGACAGGTTTTGGCCTTTCTGTGAATCCTCTGAAGGTGCTTAGGTTTCACCTTTTCCTTCGTAGGGAAACTAAAGCTGGGTGGACATGGTCTTACACTTTACATTTGAAAGAATGTGACCAGCTGCAGTTGGAGTCAGTTGCAGCCAGTGGACTTGGGAAAAGTAGACTAATCAAGGCTTGATGGGATAAACACATTCATAATCATTACCTTGTGTGAAAAGGAGAAAGAACCAAAGAGCATTCTTAGGGGTCTCATCTAGAAGAAATCTATTGCTTCCCTGTGAATCTGCTGGCTCTAGCATTGCTTGACTTGGGTAAAATGTGATCATCTTGCTAAGATGTTGACTTTGGAACCTAGGACCCTGGGTTCTAATTCCAGCCCAAGGACATGATGTAATTGGGTGTATCTGGACAAATCACTTGAACTCCATGTGCCCGATTGACAAAGGTACTTACATGTAGTAAAGTTATGAGTGTGGAGTCTCCGCACTCGGGGTGGAATCTCCGCACAATGCACTCTCTGCAGTGCACCTAGCATAGATTCTGCCTTAAGTGCAGATACTTCACACTAGTCCAGGGACTCGGCACTCAAAACTTTACTACATGTAATTTATCTTTGTGAACTGAGCCCCATGTGCCTAACAAACTTGAATATGTGTGACAATAGTGCAATTGTACTGTCAAATATACTTGCTGCTCAGCTAGGTTCATATAATTTAAATACCACTACGGGGATACAGGTGAGATGTCACTGTTAGATGCACCATCGATGGGGACTAAGCATTTACTTCCCTCTCTGTATCTGCCCATTGTATCTAATTCAGTGTTGGGGTTGGAACCTCACCTTCATGGCTTGGTAAAGCATGCACTCCTGCCCTGAGTTCTCCTTCCAGTATTTCTGTCTAGGTTTTAGTTTTGATTTGTCAATATATATGTGTTTCCTGTTATACGGCAAGCACCTCAATACTCTGGACTCACATAAAAGCATGGAAAATTTTATTATAGCCTTATAGCCCCCGTAGCGAGCTATACAGGCCATTAATAGCATGTTTCAGCATCAAAGGCCTGAGCTGAAGGCGAGGTGCTTAAACAAGGGAGCACCCTTTTATGGCCGGTATAGCCCAGCTATGGCGGGGTATAAGGCTATTAGAACATTCTGGCCCTAGAGGGCAGAATGTTCTAATTAATAAAACAAAGGCCTCACAGAGCCCGAGGGGATTGAAACAGCAAAAGCTGTGAACAACAAAATATTGGAATTTTGAAGCTCTGGGCTTTAACCAGCCATTAGAAGTCCAGAGCATTCCACAACAACACCACCACAACCCACAGCAACGCCACAAGCACCCACACCAACACTATCGCATAACACAACAACACCCCCCACAACCATCTCAACTGCTTACTCCTAAACACCCGCTCCCTACACAAACATGCCATAGAACTCTGGGACCTCATCACATCACACTCACCTGACATCGTCTTCCTCACGGAAACATGGACGAACCACTCATCTGAGCCCAACATAGCCACAGCCACAGCCACCCCTGATGGGTACAAACTCCAACACAAAGACCCCCTAAACAAACCAGGAGGTGGCAACGCCATCCTGCACAAGGACACCATTAAGGTCACCACCAATACACACGACACCCTCGACAGCGCAGAACACATGCACTTCCTAATCCACATAAATAACAACACCACCCTCAGAGGTACACTCATATATAGACCCCCAGGGCCATGCCCCCCCTTCTGCGACACCATCGCCGACACCATCAGCCCTCACGCCCTCACCTCCACAGACTACATCCTCCTCAGCGATTTCAACTTTCACTTGGAGAACCCTCAAGACCACAACTCCTCATCCCTCCTAGACAACCTCACCATCCTCGGACTCAAACACCTGGTCACAGCACCCACCCACTCAGCAGGAAACACACTAGACGCAATCTTCACTTCGAGCCAACACATAACCTACACCCACACCACCAAACTCCACTGGACCGACCACCACTGCGTCCACTTCTCCTTCGCCAAACCACCCACACACCACCACCAACACACCACGCCCTACCGCATGTGCGACAAGATCCCCACAGAACACCTGAACTCCCAAATGGCGCAGACCCCCCCACACCACCGACCCCAACACTGCTGCCCACAACCTCACAAAATGGATCAACACCTGTGTAGACTCACTCGCCCCCTAAGAAAAAACATCACCCCCGCAACATCAAGAACGCTCCATGGTCCACCACTGAACTCCAAGTCTCCAAGCACAAATGTCGCAAAGCGGAGAAAGCCTGGCGACATGAACACTCAACCACCAACTTCTCCACCCTCAAAACCTCCATTCGCAATCACCACCAACTCATATGCACCACCAAAAGAGTGTACTACAAGGAACGCATAGACAGTAACTCCCACAACAGCAAAGAACTCTTTACCATCATCAAAGAGCTCTCCAAACCCAAAGCCAATAACATAGACCCCACGCACACACAACTCCTCTGCGACTCCCTCTTAAACCACTTCCACCGCAAAATCCTAGACATACACAACAGTTTCATACCACACACACACACCACACACCCCCCCACCCATCCAACACAGACCCCCCCTCACACCCCTCCCAAAACTACTAATCACCTGGGCCCCAACCACCGACTAAGAAACTGAAAAAACAATGAATTCCATCCACTCTGGATCCCCCTCCGACCCCTGCCCCCATCGCATCTACAACAAAGCCAGCCCAACCATCGCCCCCAAGCTTCGCGACATAATCAACACCTCATTCGACACCGCCACCTTCCCAGACCCCTGGAAGCACGCAGAAATCACTGCACTCCTAAAAAAGCCTAAAGCTGACCCGGACGACCTCTCCAACTACCTCCCCATCTCTCTCCTCCCTTTCCCCGCTAAGGTCGCTGAAAAACTAGTAAACACCCACCTATCCCACTTCCTTGAGGAAAACAACACACTCGACTCCTCCCAGTCTGGGTTCCGCAAGAACCACAGCACGGAAACCGCTCTCATCGCATGTACTGACGACATCAGAACCAGAATCGACAAGGGCGAGACCGTCGCACTCATCCTCCTGGACCTCTCCGCAGCCTTTGACACTGTCTGCCACCATACACTCCGCACACGCCTCTACAACACAGGGATTCGACACAAAGCCCTAGACTGGCTCACCTCCTTCCTCACCGATAGAACCCAAAAAGTCTGCCTCCCTCCGTTTCAATCCACTGCCACCAAAATCATCTGCGGAGTCCCCCAAGGGTCCTCCCTCAGCCCCACCCTTTTCAACATTTACATGACCCCGCTTGCCAACATCCTCCGACCACATGGAATCACCATCTTCTCCTACGCAGACGACACCCAACTCATCATCTCCCTCACCCGCAACCCTACCACCGCCAAAACCAACCTCCAGGCTTCACACCTTGACACTGCCACTTGGATGACAGCTAACTACCTCAAGCTCAACTCCAACAAAACCAAAATAATAATTTTCGGTTGCAACAAAACCATATGCGACGACTCCTGGTGGCCTACCGCCCTAGGCCCCGCACCTACCCCCGCAAACCACGCACGCAACCTTGGCATCATCCTGGATCCCTCCCTCTCCATGACCCAGCAAATTAACGCCGTCACCTCCTCCTGTTTCAACACACTCCGCACGCTGAAAAAACCTTCAAATGGATTCCCATAGAGACCAGAAAGACCGTGACCCACGCACTCATCAGCAGCAGGCTAGACTACGGAAACGCCCTCTACGCCGGCACCACATTCAAACTCAAACGCAAACTCCAGAGACTCCCGAACACAGCTGCACGCCTCATCCTGGACCTCCCTCGCCATGAACACATCTCATCACACTTCAAATCCCTTCACTGGCACCCCATCGACAAGAGGATCACCTTCAAAATCCTCATCCACGCGCACAAATCCCTCCACAACACCGGCCCAACCTACCTCAACGAAAGAGTGAACTTCCACACTCCCAACCACCACCTCCAATCTGCCGACCTCGCACTTCCCACAGTCCCCCGCATCCAACGCACCACCACAGGAGGCAGACCCTTCTCCTACCTTGCCCCCAAGGCCTGGAACTCCCTCCCCACCAACCTCCGCAAGACCCAAGACCTCCTGCTTTTCAGAAAGAACGTCAAGACATGGCTGTTCGAACAGTGACCCCAAGCGCACTTTAGACCCTCACGGGTGAGTAGCGCGCTCTATACATTTTTTTGCTTTGATTTGATTTGAGCACTCCATTGTCTTCAATGAAGCTACCAACATTCCAGTGTTCTAATATTTTGAAATGCATTTTGATTTCTGTTCTCTTGGTTGGTGAGTGGAATTCACCTTCGCCTTTCCTAGATTTCAACCATATCAGAAAAAATCTTGGGTAACCTTGTCTTTTTATTGCTACTAGCTTCTGCCATTTTGGTAGCAGTGGGAAGGTTTTTAGAGACTTTTGGCTATTTTTAACACTTTTTCTTTCTGGACCTTAAAGTCTTGGGTTTGCGTTCAGGATAATCTTTTTTACCAACTTTTCCTCAAAAATGATTTTTGTGAAGTGGTCAACCTTTTCAGAGTGAAGAAAAGTTGAGTTACTTACCTACTGGACTCTTGTAGGTAGGATAACCATTAGAGTTAGGCATCACAGCTGCCGCAGTGCTACAGTTGATGAGGTGGAGATAGTATGGTCTACCCTTCAGGCTTGATTCTTGATTTCTTGTTTCATGAGGCCGAAGAGTTACCTCAGAGGGGTTCGGGGCATCAGATGCAGCAACTTCCAATTCGTTTTAGTTCATATAATCCTTCAAGCACAGCAAATCAAGAACGCAAGGTGGCTGAACTTTCAGAAAGTAGGTTATCTGCTTGATAACTCATGCATCAAATCTCAAAGAGAATGACTGTTATCTGCACATACTGGAATACAAATATTGCACAGGAAATTCCCATACATATCATCCTTCCCAAAAGTGACTGATATTGAATAGTAGGCAGCCGACAGGATCAACAATCTCAGTCAAAATGGCAATGACAGCTACAACAATATGTGATTTCTTCACTCTAAGGTTTTTTTAATCTAAACAGCAACACCTGCACAGAATCCATTTTATATACATGAGGCAATTCTTAAATAATTTCCTTAATGGTGTTTACAGCTCAGTTTGAGTGGTTCGGCACAGTTTCTCAGACCATATTCTACATACCCTTAACTACAGGCTTTGTGGCCTTGAACTAAAGTTAATTGTCCTTCTACCCACACTCCTTGCCAATTCTACCTACCTGAAATCTTTGCCAACACAGGTGACTATCCATGACAAGACCTCTCCAGGAGTGATTCTTTACACTGTACCCAAATCAGTTACCCAGTCATATCCTCTTCTAGATGATCCACCATTCACCTCTCCAGAATTGGTGCTGCAGCCACTGTCTTTATAAACTAACCAATCATAAAGATGTTTCTTCTGAAGTCATAAAAACAAGTACAAAAACATATAAAGCATTAAAAACTGAGATAAAATACAAACACCAGGCCATTGTATATAAAATGGCCAAAAATAAAGACCCTCAAATGAGCTCCATAGTTCCTGAATTTGCAGGGCTAATAAACAGTCACATTGCTCCAAACTGACCATAGCTGCAACAGAGCCTCTCAAAATTTAGGGTTTGGTCCCCACCTGCATTTTGTAGTACATAAAATAATACTATGGCAGTACTACTTACTACAAAATGCATTTCACAAACCTATGAATGGAAGTCTCCATCTCTCCTATCTTTTCTGTGGTAAGATCCTCAAACATATACGTTTGCTACTTAGTAGTAAATGTGGGAGGGACAGGGGGAGTGGCTGGAAAACACAGCTTATTTATTACTAAACAGCAGGGTTTCAGGGAGGAGTAAAGAGGAGTTTAATGTGAGGGCTAAGGAGGGGTTTAGAGAGGCAAAGGCACCCACCCACAAAAGAGTGAACCCATTGCTATTGACAAACTTCACTTCTAAAGTTACTACAAAAAAAAATGACCCAAAACAGTACTAAATTTACTGCAGGTCAGAACAGGAGAAAATCCTGCAAAATGCACGGGCAACCACTGTTTCTGCAACACCTTCCAATTAAAATAATGGAGAGAAGAACTTAAAATAAAACAATATAAAATAAGGTCACATTGAATTAAATTATTTAAACTGTTTACAAATATAAATACATTTAATGTAATTTTAAACATATTATCTAAAAACAAAGTATATTTATGAATTTATTTTAAAATAAAATATCTTAGTAAACTTTCTTAAATTTAAAATTAACATTTAAATTATTTTTATTGAAATATAATGAGATTACTTTTAATGACTTTGGTTCATCGCTATACAGGAAAAAAAGTCTAGGGTGACCATGCGATAAAGGCAAGTGTTACCCGCTTCAGGGTTGTGGTAGACTCATCATTCTGAGGGTCATCAGGTATGTCTTCATAACGCTCATTTGAAATACTTAGGGCCTGATAACGAGTTTGGCAGTCTTGAGACCGCCAAACTCGCGGTGGTGGTCAGACCGCCGCACTCCTGGCCCTCCGACAGCCAGATTATGATCCAAGCGGTTGGACTGCCAGGATCAGGGATCCTAAAGGGTTGATGGTGGTTGAAGTCGTGGTCAGTCACGGCGGTGCTGAGTTTAGTACTGCTATGCTGATCACGACTTCCCTTTCTGCCAGCCTTTTCATGGCAGGGTTCCCACTATGAAACAGCTGGCGAAAAGGTGGTGCTGGAGAGGCGCCTGCCCAGCACCCTCAGAATGCACACTGTCTGCTACGGCAGACACTGTCCAATCTGAGGGTGCTGGGGGCAACCTCTGTGCGACAGCATTGGTCTTGGCTTCCTAAAGGACCCGAGACCAATGCGGCAGCACAAACGTCATGATACGCCGGTCAGCCTGGTGGAAACATCGCAATACAACAGGGGTGAGGCCTTCGGCATGATGGCGGTCTCATCCCCACGCCTTTGGTGGTCCACTTATTGAAGTACCAAAGTCATAATCAGGCCCTTAGTTACTAAAAGCAGATCAATACCAAGCATTATGGAACTATCACTCCAGCAAGTTGATAAAAATACAGATAAGAAAGGCAACCTCCTAAGGGATTTATCAGTCATTGCCACTCAAATTCGTTTGGGTGTGCAACACAGAGTCTGCCCCCACAACTTCATTGGTATTCTGGTGTTTAGCTCCAACTTGCTTACTAATACTTTTCCTGTAGGAAGCAGTGGCATCTTGTAGCGTGGCATAGATATGCAGCTTTTTCTCCCAGTATATGCACAAACGGTCTAGGTATAGTATAGCATATTGGACTTTCCTCGCTTGCAGTTTCACTTTAACATCAGCATAGGCTTTTCTAGCCTCCTGGACTTTTAGGATAAGTTCCGGATCTTATCTTTGTACTTGATAGTGTATGTCACCTATTTTGGGTGCCTCATGATCCTGATAGTTTAGCAGTTATGCAGAAATAGAGCTAGGAGTTGGTCCTTCAGTGCCTGTTCTACAGCAAAAGTGGGAGAGAATGTATCAGCACCGGAAATCATTTTTGACATATTTTGTAGGTTTTACCCATGGCTGTGGATTCAGAGAGGCCCATAAGATGTGTATTTTATTCCTGCATAAGCGGGTTTGTAGATCATCATTCTTTGCACTCAATAATTCAGTAGATTTCTCCAAGTATCTCTTCTGAGATTCAGACAGTCTTTCTATATGGAAGTCAATTGTGTGTTGCTTGCGCCAACTAGCTGTGCAGTCAAGCCATCGATTTTCATGTAGTTTTTAGATCGAACCCTAAGAAAATTGATTTAGGGCCTCATTATGAGTTTGGAGGTCCCACAACATTACCAAAGCGGTGACCTTCCCCTCAAGTGTATAACAATGTTCCCGCTTGGCTGAACGGCCGGAACATTGTAATACGCATTCCCGCCGGGCTGACAGGCTGGAATAGTGTTAGGATACTGGTCTCGGCTCCTTTAAGGGAACTGAGGCCAAGGGCGCCAGAAGACCGCCAGTGCTACTGCCGGATGCCTGCCACAATAAGGATGGAAATCTGGCAGTAGCCATGTTGGCGGTCAAGGTGCCTGGGCGGTGCTTCCACCTGCACTGCCCCGCCAGTAGGACGTCGCCAGCCGTACTTTGACCAAAAAGACGGCCTGGCGGTGTCCTTACAGAACTGTTTCAGTTGAACAACTTTATAACTCTCCAGCATCTCCAACACAAAAACAGCTCCAGCTGGTGCATCTCCAGATTGAGACTTGGTGGTAAGTCACAAAGTGCAAAGTTCCAAGGCAGAACAAAGAGTTCCCAAAGAGAAGTTCAAAAATCAAAGAGTGGAAGTAGATGAAGTCCAAAGAAGAAAAACAACAAAAGCAAGATCACCAAAACAAGTGGTATGTGGTTACGCAATGGTCTGCACTGGAAATAGTAGTGTACACTTAGTCATTGTATGCCAAGCACAAATACAAGTTCAATCCTCACCGCTGATCACCAATGTTAGAAATGGGGTCTTTGGTTGGCAGTCAGGTTGCCCCCTGTCCAAGCAAGGACCCTCACTCTAGTCAGGTTGAAGGAAAATCACACTCAGTTAACCCCCGCTCACCCCCTTGGTAGCTTGGCATGAGCAGGCAGGCTTAACTCAGAGACAATGTGTTAAATATTTGTACAAACACACACAGTAATACAGTGAACCACTACAAAATGACACAACACAGGTTTAGAAAAATAGTAAATATTTTATCTAAATAAACAAGATGAAATATCATACAAATCTACAATACACCGTTTAAAATACAATCTTAGCACTTAAAAACACAAAAATAGTGCCTTGAGGCACAAGTCCTGCAATTTGGTGTTAAGTGGCGTTGTGATGGAGTCGTTTCTCACAATGCGACGCCACTGGCACCATTTACGGAGGTGTATGGACCCCCAGGTACAGTACCTATTTAAAAGAAGTAGAACACAGGCCGGTGTCGGGGAACAAGGTGTCACTGGATCTGATGCGGCGTCGGTTCCGGTGCTACGGGGCAGAGGTGTCGCGCATCGGCATTGGGTTCTTACTGCAAAGCAGTGCAGGTGAGGCGGCAGAAGTTGCGAGGTGTCAGTCCCTTGGTACCGCCAGCAGAGACAAAGTACGGCGAAGTCACAATGCTGCAGGGTGACCTTACGGGGTTGCGCTCACGTCACAGGATCACAGGCGCCGCAGCATAGTCGGGTGTCACAAACAACAGTGTTATGATACTCCAATCTCAGCGAAGTCATGCGGGATCAGCGGCTGTGGCGATGCGAGGCCTGTGGAGTCATTGGGGTCGTCGTGCTTCTGTGAGGTCCATGGCTTCAAGTGCAGGCAGTGTCCTGGGTTCCGTGCAGCGGCGTCCTTAGCGTAGTCGCACGGCATTGTCCAGCATTGTTTCACAGTATTCCACCAGAACTTCACTTTCAGTGTCCCAGGAACTGGAATGGCACCCTCTGGCAAGCTAGAGTCCACAGCATTTAGACTCAAAACTGGATAGTGAAGCCGCTGCTGTCCCTGAGGCTTCAAAACATGAGGCAAGCTGTACTCCAAGCCCTTGGAGATACCTTTCAAGCAGGAGTGCACAACAGAGTCCAGTCTGTCTCCTTTCACAGGGAGAAGCAGCAACTGCAGGATAGCCCAACAAAGCACAGTCACAGACAGGGGCAGCATTTCTCCTTGGCAGAGATTCCTCTTGATTCCAGAAGTGATCTAAAGTCTGGGGTTTTGGGTCCACTACTTATACCCCTTTCTGCCTTTGAAGTAGGCAGATTTCAAAGGAAAGTCTCTGTTGTTCACAAGATCCTGCCTTGCCCAGGCCCCAGACACACATCAGGGGGTTGGAGACTGCATTGTGTGAGGGCAGGCACAGCCCTTTCAGATGTGAGTGACCACTCCTCCCTCCACCTTAGCACAGATGGCCCATCAAGATATGCAGGCTACACCCCAGCACCCTTTGTGTCACTGTCTAGAGGAGATGTACAAACAGCCCAACTGTCAAACTGACCCAGACAGGGAATCCACAGACAGGCAGAGTCACAGAATGGTTTAAGCAAGAAAATGCCTACTTTCTAAAAGTGGCATTTTCAGACTAACAATCTAAAAACCAAATGTATTAAAAGATGTATTTTTAAATTGTGAGTTCAGTGACCCCAAACTCCATATTTCCATCTGCTCTCAAAGGAAATAATCTGCACTTTAATAATATTTAAAGGCAACCCCCATGTTAACCATGTTAGAGATAGGCCTTGCACAGTGAAAGCTGAATTTGGCAGTATTTCAATGTTATGACATGTAAAACACATCAGTACATGTCCCACCTTTAACATACACTGCACCCTGCCCATGGGGCTACCTAGGGCCTACTTCAGGGGTGCCTTACATATATAAAAAGGGAAGGTTTAGTGGGTACACTTGCCAAGTCGAGCTGGCAGTTTAAAACTGCACCCACACATTGCAGTGGCAGGTCTGAACCATGTTTACCGGGCTACTCATGTGGGTAGTACAATCAGTGCTGCAGGCCCACTAGTGCATTTGATTTACAGGCCCTAGGCACCTCTAGTGTACTTTACTAGGGACTTACTAGTAAATCAAATATGCCACTCATGGAAAAGCCAATACATTCAATTTCACATAGGGAGCACTTGCACTTTAGCACTGGTCAGCAGTGGTAACGTGCCCAGAGTAACAAAAAATAGCAAAAACAGAGTCCAGCACACAGAAACAACCTAGGAAGTAGAGGCACAAAGTTAGAGGAGACCACATCAAGGATGCCAGGACTAGCACCCATAATCTAATGTTTTTGACCAAGTGAGAAAGCCGAGACTAGGGGCCTCATTATGACCCTGGCGGAACCGCCACGGTCATACTGCCGATAAAGGCTGGCGGTACGGAGGACTCTGGGGCCCCTGCACTGCCCATGCACTTGGCATGGGCACTGCAAGGGCCCCCATGCACAGCCCCATCGCGCATTTCACTGCTCGAATTACGAGCAGTTTTACTATTAGATTCAGGCAAGCATACTGCTTCTTTTCAGAGTGGGTACTGTCCTCAGTAACCAAAGACTGTGATGAGATGGGGCCTGGATTGAAAATAACAGAAGACTGTCAATAAGTAATGTGGGAATGACTTAAAATACCTCCTTTTAATCTATGTCTTCCTTACTCGCATACTGTAGTTCATGTCACAATATTGACTACAGAAACATTGAGCAACCAAATATTGAGTACTGAAATGTTGACAAGATAAGTGCATATAGGTAAGCATCTGAAAAGCAACATGTCATTATGCTGCTCTAAAAACCTTTGCTCCAAAGTTGAATCAAATAACCCAACCATTGTCTCTTGTTTTTTTCTCTTATATACAATCAGATTTATTTCTATAATACTTTTTTTAAATGATAAATAACTATAATATCATCTTGTTACTAAACCTTCTAAAACAAATACTGCCACTGAGAGGAGAGAGCTGTCACCCCAAATGTAACCTCAGGATACATTTACTATGATATTTCTTTGAATCTGTCCATCCTTATGTGAGAACACCCGATCTTTGACTTATGATTCTTTGGAAACTTCTTATTGAATGCACCTGATAACTAAGAGCTATTCAATAAGATATACATTTTTTAATTAGACATCTGTACATCTTTGACTAAGATCCATTTGTTTAATATGATTCAACAAGATGCTAGAAGAAGGCTCTGTGGGCAACCAAAAAATCTTTTCAAAGGTTTGCTGGCCCTAAGATTTTTGCCTAGCATGTTACAGAATAGTATTCCTTGTTGGAGCATGGTTAGTGGGATTCTCAAAGAAAGAGGTTTGTCCAAAAGGCCGATTTTTTTTTTAAGCGTTTCTAAGTCGCTATCTAAGAAAGGTGGCCTTGATTTTCTTATAGTATAGACATCATCTGCTCCAAACCTTGTCCTGAAAATTCCTTCTATGTGTATTAGTGTAAAACCTTGTTTTTCTGGAAGTTCCCTGCTGATTGCCACATTGCTCTATTTGATATTGAAGAGTTCTAGAAAATATTTGAATATTTGATTGTAGGTTTAAATTTTCATGAGTCTGGTGTGTAGTTTGCTGGGGGGTGAAAATAGGGCATGCAAAGGGATCCAAAAGTCCGATTGTGCCCAGTTTAGAGGTTTTTTCCGTAAACTACTACAGGCTCATTTTGGGGGATAATTGATTGATTTGGGTTCGTATGAGGATTTAGACCCCGACTCATTTGGGAAGTTTCCCCTCAAGTCTATTTCTTCCACCATCGGCTTCCTGAAGAGTAAAGGCATCATCAGCACAGAAAAATATACCAATTCTTCCCCTTTCATGTTTTTTTTATTAAATCGTTCAAAGTTTCTTTGAGATGGTAATATTATACTATGGGGGTCATTCTGACCCCGGCGGGCGGCGGGAGCCGCCCGCCTGGAGGGAACCGCCATATGGCCGCTCCGCGGTCGAAAAACCCGCGGAGGCCATTCTGGCTTTCCCGCTGGGCTGGCGGGCGACCGCCAGAAGGCCGCCCGCCAGCCCAGCGGGAAACCCCTCCCCACGAGGAAGCCGGCTCTGAATGGAGCCGGCGGAGTGGAGGATGTGCGACGGGTGCAGTGGCACCCGTCGCGAATTCCAGTGTCTGCAAAGCAGACACTGGAATTCAAAGTGGGGCCCTCTTACGGGGGCCCCTGCAGTGCCCATGCCACTGGCATGGGCACTGCAGGGGCCCCCAGGGGCCCCACGACACCCCTCACCGCCATCCTGTTCCTGGCGGTCGGAACCGCCAGGAACAGGATGGCGGTGAGGCGGTCAGAATGCCCTGCAGGGCACCGCCAGCCTGTTGGCGGTGCTCCCGCATCCCTGACCCCCTATGTGTTTTCTCTTTAAGAGCATTGTCTAAGCTCGCCTGCAGAAAGGCATGCAGCTGTTTGTGGGATAGTTGTTTTTCCTGTGAATTAAAGCTACCTTTCTAGTTTACTCTAGGCATATGGATGAAGTATGATTCAATACAAATTTTCGAATGGTCTCTGCTTGCATCTGCACTTTGGACACTTCTGCATAATTGTTATATTATAAATCACAAAAGGGATACCTTATGGAAGAGTAAACACCTTGAATGTCTTGCTTTGATTTACCCCGTGCTGCTTTAGAACTATCTGACCCTGGGAAACACGGGATGAGATGTAATTATAATTGTATTACTAAATTAGAAAGGTAACATTCGATGCAAATGTTTCCCTTTGAGTTTGTTTGTTTTACTGTTTATATTTACAAAATGTACTGCTTCATTGGCGCTGTCTGGTTTACTTAAGACATCAATAGATGTAGTGTGCAAACAATGTTTTAGCTGTTCGGGATAGCCTCAGTAAATAATTTTCATACAATCAATACATGTTGAAATCATTTTGCCAATCACTGGTTTTCATAGAAATCTGGCTTGGACTTCATTGAATCATTTAGATTATTGTGCTAGCTATAATAAAACAACATTCAGGGCTGCATGGCAAAATATGTACTCTGTGCATTTCTATTTTTGGTGAAAACTTTAAATGGAAAAGGCAATCTTACTAAACTGGATAGGAGAAGATATTGGGTCATTATAAAATGATGCCCACTTGCAGCCTACTGCTTTCAAGTCTGGACTTATCGTTGATCATAAGTGAATTTGGCATCGGTTTCTAATGTCACCCCATTCATACTTAGCTAGTTTGAGATTAAGCAGGGTGGAGTTTGGGGGAGGTTGCCCCATCATCCTGCACGGTGCCATCAAGATAAGGTAAGGCCTCACCTTCTCATACTTGCATTCTTTAATTGTGTTTTCTTTCGCAGAATGAACTGCACATTCATCTAATACACCCTCAGCTGGAAAATAAGACAAGGTACTTTCTTCTCTTATGGGGTGAATGGTAAGAGCCAATAAAACCAATTTGTGGAATTGGCCTCCCAACAGGGAAATACTTATCTGAACCTGGGCCAATTCCCTGCAGTCATCATCAGCACAGAAATAGTGATTCAATGAATTAATCATGTTATATTTTTTTTTAGAGTGATGGCTGCAGATTGTCTTTCCAGGCGTGTTGCACAGTTGTCAGGTTATATGACATTTTCCAAGGACAGTATAATTTATCATACTTCTCCTTGTCATAACAGATACATTAATAGCTGGACATCTGTGCTGCAGTGGTTAACATGCAATGTAAATATACGTGTCCTTAAGTGTCACCTAAAAGGCCATGGCTAGACTGAGACTAGCTGTTGCCATAGGTCTAGCCGATGCAAACACAAAGAAAACATGTTTTTGCTGTGCCACTTACACATAGAAATTGTGATTTTTAGGACAAAATGGCACATTTATCCTTATTTAACAATAACAAAATGGTCCTGCATAAGACACATTTTGCCAAAAACATCATTCTTCTGCTGCTAAATGCCCTTATCCTTAGAAAAGCGCTGCAACATACAAAGTTGCCAGGGAAAAGTCTGCAAACATTTGACATTTTGCATAGATAATCTGCACAAAAGTTGCACTTGCCGAGAAAAAAGTTCACACTACACTTTCAGCTGTGTTCCATTAGAGTGAAAATAGCTGTGTACCATTGGAGTGAAAATGACTGTGTTCCATTAAAGTGAAAATAGCTGTGTACCATTGGAGTGAAAATGACTGTGTTCCATTAAAGTGAAAATAGCTGTGTACCATTGGAGGGAAAATGGATGTGTTCCATTGGAGTGAAAATGGTTGTGTTCCATTAGAGTGAAAATGATGTTGCAATTCAAAGAAAAACGTTGCTAGGGCAAAATAAAAATAAGAGCCTTTGAACACTTTGCAAAGGGCCAAAATCAGGAACGTCACAAATCTTTCCCTGCCGCAAAATGGGCACATTCTTAATGATGTTGGGCATGCCGTATGCAAGGCTTACCCCAGATGTTCGTGGTACCCACAAGAGGGAAAAGAGGAGACTGGATTACCCAGGGATGCGGTGTGATGTGAAAAACAGATTTAGATCACGTCCTGGAGCTACTGAAACTCTCACATCAGCTTCCCCGAGGACTTTAAGGAGCCAGACAGGAAGCCTGAACACAGTGGAAGTTCTGAATCTATAAATTCAGTAACTCTGAATGACAGGAAAGTCCAAGGCCGTGAAAACAGCATTGTGCAATACTATGTTGCAACAACTGTGGTCACAGTGGGCTCTTGTTGCAATCTTCCTTCTCTAGGGCAGTCTGACTACACTGTATCTGTATCACATCTGTTCTTAATCAACCTAAAAGTAGACCATCTTGGGGTGGTCGGATGTGTGCTGGCAGCCATCAGTGCCAAGCATCCTGAAATGGTGTGATGTGGGCTGGCTGTCAGTAGTGTCAACCACCTTTGAATGGTGTGGTGTAGGATGACTGCCAACAGCATCAGTTGTCTTGGAATGGTGTGATGTGGCCAGATTTGCAGTTGTGTAGACAATCCTGAAGTGATGTGATGTGGCTGAATGCCAGTTGTGTAAACCAACTTGGAATGATCTGGCGTTCTATCTCTGGTTTGTTGTTCACGCTGTCACATGGAAAAAGCAGACTTTTCCATTTTATGTGGAGTTGTTCAGTCCTGTTGCAGTTCTGGCATGAAGTACATGCTGTGGTAAAATGGGTGAGTGGCCGGGAGTTTTAAGCTAATCCTGAGGCATGCCTCATAGGCTTGGCCCCTTGCCCTAATCAGGGTAAAGCAGGGACCAAGGGCATCATTAAGAACATGGCAGTCTTCAGACCACCAGGGTTGCGGTGGCGGTCTGACTGCCGCCAAATTGGTGGTCCCACCGCTTTGGGGCAGTCTGACCGCCACATTATGACCATGGCTGTTGCGCCATGGTTGGACCGCCAGTACTGCCAGTTTCCCTCCACTGGCGGGACTGGCTCTGCTGGTGGTCCTAATCCGCCAGGGCTGTGCTGCATGCATCGCCGCCCCCGGGATTATGACCGACCCCCATCTCTGCCAGCTTTTACATGCCAGTTGCACCGTCATTCAAAAGCTGTCGGAGATGGGGTGGAGGTGACCTCATGGGGGCCCCTGCACTTGGCATGGGCAGTGCAGGAGCCCCCATGGACAGCCCGTCATGCTTTTCACTGTCTGCATTGCAGACAGTAAAAAGCGCGACGGGTGCTATTGCACCCTATGCACCGCAACATTGCTGTTGGCTCAATTATGAGCCAGCGTCAATGTTGTGGGCTGTTCCCCGCTGGGGCAGCAGGCGGAAACACTGGCTGCTACCTGACCGCAGGAGTTTGGCAGACGGCCTTTTCTTCCCACCAAACTCGTAATGAACCCCTAAATTTGCACATATTTTACTAATATTGGCAAAGTGGGTGATCACGATGCATTGAAACTCTGCTTACGATCCCCACATTAAATGACGTGAAAGTGCCTTTTGCACATTTGTGGATAACGAGGGCATATTGAGGAGGCCAATGGCCTCTGCAAATATTCCATAGTGGCCGAATGGGATGAGCTTCACAGAGCTTTTCTGGAGAGGAATACTGCTGACACAAGGCGCCTGTGAACCATCGTTTGAACACCCTTGCTAATCTCTAATGAACTATACTAGTTGCAAATCGACACCCTGTTGTGCCCCAGGATATCCCCCATAATCTCCTACAATGCTCAGTTGACTGCTTCCATCTTACCTTTTTGGCTTCCTCAACAGCAATCCAGGGTCACAAGTCGAATTCCTTAGTCCTACTTAAAAATGCTACCTCTTTCCTGTTGAAGGTGTTGGGGAATGTTCTAGTTCCATCAATGATTGATTAAGTTCTTTTGCTTGTGGCTTCTTCGTGTACACAACCAGCATGGCCTCCAGATGCCTGGGTAGATGTGTGACACGTGCATCGGCAAGCCTGCTTTATCATCCAGTGGCTGGCTTGAGTTATATCCTCAGCGTCGAATGGAAACAATTTATGATGCCTAAATGTATATGTACTCTGCGGTTGCAGTTGTAGACACGGTCTCGCCATGTCAAGACTCGTCACTTTTTTCTTGCTGAATAATTACATGCTTGCTTGTAATCCTTGATGAAATGCCAATAGGATCATAACTAGAGTCATAATTAGGGTGAGGATCAAAATAAGGAGGAGGTTTCTGATTAGAATAAGGGTTATAGTTAAGTTTAAGGTTAGTGTGATGCTCACAGGTAAGGCGTTATTTTGTAACATTTCGATAGCGCTTTCATACCTCGTGTTGATCCCAGCGGTCGGTGAATAATTACTACTTCTGTAGTGCACGGATGAGAGAAGTGAGATAACGAATTATGGGCCAGATGTAGCAAAGGTTTTTACCCATTCTGTGTCTATGGGAAAAGGTGTTCGTACGTATGGCTCTATGAGCGGTATTTAAGGTTATGATAATGGTGATGGTAAGAGATTGATTTAAGAACACTGTAAGTCCGTGTGATATTGAGGGGTGTGAAAGCCAGCTTTCCTTAAAGAGGGCATCTTTATACCATATTTGTTGTGGCAGACTTTGTAATGCTAATTACAAGATAATTTTTTATCCTTACACTCCATAAAATCACGTAAATTCCCCATGAGGCCATTCTTAACTGTTAATTTAGTTTTTGGCCCAGTGTTTTTCAGTAGGTTGCCCAGAAATTGGGCCTATTTTCATAGCAGCCGATGAACTCTAATACCAGTGGAATGGAATTGGGATAAACAGCATCCAAATATGAGTTTACCCCCCAGTAAAGAGGAAGAGCATACACATATTTGTGTTTACTATATCACATTATACATCTCCCATTTATTGTCAGGATTTGTTTCTCTAATAAATTTCAACAACTGGAATTGTGAGTATGGCGGCTAAAACGCCATTGGTTTTCTCTCGATATATTTTGGTGGTCAGACCTGACAATTAGGGGGAAAAAAAACAGATAAATACCGGGAAAAGCAGGTTTTTGGGACAGTAAGCAACGTGATCTGAATGTTATTCCCTATTATCAAGTAAAACCTCATAATAAGGTACGATTTATCACATCCAAAAAATTCTGAACAAGCAGTGTCAGGTTTTATTCAGGGGGTGGGGCGCAGGGGCACTCGTAATGAGGGACAAAGTCCTTTAGAACACTCAAAATGGCCTAACATCAGGGCCACTGGAATCATGCAATTGTGTGGCCGCAGCGATTTTTGCATAATTATAGAGTTTCCACATTTGCCACATAATCCATCATCTGCTACATATTCTGCAGATTTTAACAAAAAAACAATGGTTCAAAAGTTACTGAAAATGCAGCGACACGTGTTGCAGAGAAGTGAAAGGCCCTTGGAAAAGGTTGACTGGTCACCTTTCTGTTGCTTAATGCTGTATTTGGGTGTTTACCTGGTACGAGTGAAGTGCAACCAATGCCCAGACAGTGTTCCCAAGTTAAACAAGCATTTGCAATGCAACGGGTCTCGTGTTTGCTCGAGTTAGAGCTATTAGTGTTGTAAACTCCTAACCGGACTTTTCTTGCCACATAAATTGAAAGAAAAAAAAACTAGCACGATCAAGCTATGTAAAACCCAGCACAATCGCGCTGTAATTGAAAACCAAAAAAACGAGTGCGATCGTGCTATGTAAAACCCAGTCTGATTGCGCTGCGTTGAAAATAAAAAAGATAAAATATTGCAGAAACCTGGCTGAAAACATGGAGCCTCGTATGTTTTCAGTAATTGGCTGGTGCGCTCGAAGAGGGTTAAACACCGGAAAAGGCATGACGTAAGCATGCCTTTCACTAACGAAATCTAGTGGATTTTAAAAGGCAAGCCCACGAACCAATGAAAGTGACAGATGTGACATGGGCGTGGTTAAAAACCCAAAGAGAGATTACAACAGGGATGGAGCGCTTGTGCTCTCGACCTTAAAAACAATGAAATAATGAAGTCATGCAATAAGAGAATATGCCACATTATGCAACTTCATTTACTCAACCCGCCTCATAATTTTGCCCTCCCCTGCCACATAATTCCAGTGGCCCTTCCTAACATGGAACTTACATGATTACAAACAGTGTCAGGACAATTAAATCTTCCTGCCATTATTATTAGCGCTCTTACTGGAATTATGCTGGCTACTTGTAATGAGGGGGTTTACCCTATCGGAGTTACTTTGAGTTAAGTTTAGACTTTTTGTTTTAATCTTAAGAACTTTCTTTCTGCATTGGCCTACACTGCTTGAGATTGCGTCTGTCGGTAAACTAAGCTGCCTCTCTGTATCAACAGGCACAACGCAGCTACCAGGTCGTAAATCCAAGAGTTTTACCATAAACTTACAGAAGTCCGTATTTTTAGATTCTTGCTTCCTTTTTTTAACTAATATTAAATACAGTGGTTTTAAAGGAAATTGAGTACTTCTAATTTGTTCAAGTCATACACTTATTTTTAGGGGTGACCGCAAAGCGATCTGTCCCCTATTGTAATCTCTCTTTGGACTTCTAACCACGCCCATGTCATGTCAGTCACTTTCATTGGTTCGTGGGCTAGCCTTTTAAAAACTGCTTGCTTTCATTAGTGAAAGGCATGCATATGTCATGCCTTTTCCGGTGTTTAGCCCTCCTCAAGCACACCGACCAACTCCTGAAAACATACCAGGCTCGATGTTTTCAATCTGCTTTCTGGACTACTTTTTCACTTTATTTCGCAGCACGATTTTGCTGGTCAGTAGTTGCGCACTTTCCACGACATCGATCTTGTTACATAGGTAATTGCACTTTTGCAGGTTACATAGATAATTGTACTTTTACTGGTTACATGGATAATTGGACTTTTAGATTTCACTGCAAGCAAACTTATATTTCCCTTTGGGTGTCTGCTTTGCGCTGATGGCGGCCGTCGGCTCGCTTATATGAAACTTTTACTTTTCAGTTTATATGGCAAGAAAAGTCCGGTTAGTTATGTGAAACTGTTTTACTTTAACTTTTCAATTTATGTGCCAAGAAAAGTCCGGTTCGGAGTTTACAATGCCAATAGCTTTAACTCGAGCAAACGCAAGACCCATGACATTGCAAATGCTTGTTCGTTTTGCAGGTTCCGCTACACTCTAGGTGGGCTGTCCATATTTTTTAGGGTTTACATGCCTTATCCTTTTCTCATCTTTTTGAATTCTCATCCGCAAGCGTGTACTTCGTTTATTGTTTGTTTATCGTTTCTTTGGTTCAGTTGGACTGCTTCCTTGTATGCGCCTGGGCACTTTGCTACCACGTGTGTACAGCTGTAGAATGCATGGGGCACGGTTGCTGCTGCAGGGACTGGCAGACTTCGGCCCGCCTGCATCTTTCTCGGCTGACAGGGCAGGCTGGCAGCTCTGAGCACACAGCCTGGGTTCCCAGGGGCTGCCAGACGCCTGGCCCTGAGAAGTGGTCACCTCAGGCCGCACGCAGCCCGGATGCGCGCAGCTGCTTCCCTTTCACTCACCACCTGAAGAGTGGACCCTCTCAAAGAGGCGGGCAGGGGAAGTGGAGCGTCCTGCCCGGCGGCTTCAAGATTACTTCAGCACAGATGCTGTCGGGGCTGGCAGGCTAATCTTTCTGTGCACGCCTTGTGACGGAAGCGTATAATTTGTCTTCCATTTTGTATCCAGACCTGTTTTTTCAGCAGTGGTTAAAGATGCCAAATGCACACAACTGGAAAAAATGCGCATTTTCCCTCTTTTTGGCAGCTGCTCGTTCCTTTGTCTGAAAATACCTCGTAGCATGTTGTGATAAATGTAATATGTTTACTCTTACTGGCAGGGCACCAGTCCTAAAAAACAGAAGTGGAGGGAACTAACCAAGTTAGGCAGCATGCAAGTGACATCATGGCGCCTGACATCACAGCACATGGCAGCACACGTAGTCTCACCGGAAGTGATATCACAACCCATGACGTCATAGGGAGTGGCAGCAGAAGAAGTGATATCAGATCTTAAGACCTCACACATACGTTTAGTAGGTCTATCATGAGGCCGTTTGAGCACATTGCAATACTTAATAAATGCGGTTCTGCGTCAGGGTTGTGCCAAAAATGTGACACAACACTGACGCACGCATCTGGCCAGCAAGCTATACACATATTTTTAAAACCACAAAGAAATTGGCACCAAGGAGAAACATGCCAGTAAATCTGATTCTGCTAAATTGGTTGCAAAAGTCTGCCTTTTAAAATAACATATGGGGTTAATGCACCTGCAGCAGAGATCTATATGTGTTCAGTAAATCTCAAGAATAACAATAATGGCATTTTTCTTTTAGTTAGATTGGTAAATGGGTCACTGCTTTGAACACAGAGACCCTTTTATCACTTGCAGTTCAAAAATTGTAATGCGTCTAATATAGCACATTGAACTATGGAGGACGATTGACTTCTACTCCTTGTAATCCTCTCTTTTATGAAATACATCCTGATCATTGATTTACATGCTTGTATGATTTATTGTCGATGTATAATGTGTACGTATGATGTAAAGAGCTCTGGCACCTTGCATCGTGACGAGTAGCACTATAAAAATAAAAAAAATAGTAGTAATTAAATTGTTATTTGGGTAACTAGTGGGCCAGTATTTACACAACCCACACACTTTAACTGGGTAGCCCAAAGGCTGTCATTAAAAAACTCGAGATCATACAGAATGCTGCAGCGGAATACTGTTGGGTATTCCGAAAACATATTCAGCTCGTGGTGCACTTAAAACTCTGCATTGGCTGCCAGTCAATTGCAGAATACAATTTAAGGCATTGTGCATGTCACATGGGACTAAATATAAGAAGGACCCGTGTATCCTCCATCAGTTGGTTACTTCTTATCAGTCCAACGGGGATCATATCCAGGGCGGCCGGGCAGCAGTGCAAGGAGGACTGGACGTCGCGAAGGACAGCAGGAGCAACAGAGGACTGTCGCAAGGAGCAGCAGGAACAGCAAAGGAACGTCGTGTAGGACAGCAGGAGCAACGGATAGCCATTGAGACAATGACCGAGCAACCCGGCGGCAAGCAGGAGCAGCAGAAGTCCGTCAGCATCGACCAAAGCAGCACCGCAGCAGCAAGCACGCAGAGGATGGCCTTACTTGGCATCACCAGAGGCGGCTGAGGAGCGGAAGGCCCCCGACGAACCAGAGGAGGACGACAGAGGCTCCAGCGCTGGAATTCCAGGTACTGGTGTGGGGGGCCATCACACTGTTGAGCCAGGAAGAGGCGGTGCAGGGGCAATCCGGTTAAAAACCAGTGCCGCCCCCAGCCACACCCCCAAATGTGCACCCAGGCAGCTGGGAAGCGATGAGCACGGCCCTGGCAATGAGAAGCCCCCTACCTCCCCTGAGCTCCAAAGGTAGTTTTGAAGACGCCCCCACGAAAGTGTCAATAAGCGACCCAGGCCACCAAAAGTGCATCACGTGGCCCGGGCAACAAACAATAGAAAGAGAAGGGAGCGTGGGCAAGACCATGCCCCCTCCGCAATTACAGCCGAATGCCTGCAATGCAGCAATCACGGACTGAGGGCAGGGGAAAGACCACACCCAACCCCCTAGGCAGGAAGGATTTCAACCCAACAGCAACCTAAACATTGATTAAGAAAGAGGGCTTTTAAAAAAAAAAAAAAAAGAGAGAAAGACTAAAAGAATACAAACACCACAAAATAAGCAAGTGTCACGACTTACGTGCTGCTTTACCCTGGAGGCCGCAGAGCGAGTGGCGTGGATCCTGTTCTTGAAGGTTCGACCTTGGCCCAAGTAGGGGCGACTCTTTCTGGTAGCCACGGTGCTGCAGGCAATGGGTACGCCAAGAGCAGTCCGTGTCCCTCAGAAGTAGCGCCAGAGAGAAAAAAAAACAGAAAAGGGGAAAAAAACCTCCACAAGGATATGTTCCTAAAACAGGAATAAAAAGGAAGAGATATTAACAAGAGCAAATACAGGAAAAAGTATTCCGAACTATCGAGAACCAGCACAAGAATACGAGGAATCAGGAGTGAAGACACCTTCCAAACAGAAAGTGTTGCAGCGCAAGGAGAGAAAGAATCACAGCCCTTAAATACCAACAAACAGGAAACGACCAACAGGAAGTAAAAGGACACCATCTTAGATAGGGAAAAGTACATAGAACAGAATGGACTAGGAACCATAGAGAATAATAGGGAACAAGGAATGCTGGGAAGAGAAAGATAACATGGGAAAGGGGAAAAAACATAAAGGAAGGTAGAACCAGATATCCCAGAAAAGAAGAAAAGAAGAAAAAGAAGAAAAGAACAGGTGAGTGGGGGTCAGAAATGCCTGAAAACGCGGTGCACAGAAAAAGAGCGAGGCCCCATGCCTAATTTGGGGCCTCAGAAAGCACACAGCAGACTGGGGGTGCGCCGCGTCTTGGAAACGCGCGACAGCAAGTTTAAGGACAAAAAAAAAAAAGGAACAGTGCAAGATAATTTGGGCTGATTAGGCGGCCAGGGACAGCCCACTGGGCGATGCGACCTCGGCACAACGACTACTCGAGTCGCGAAGGGCGACTGAAGGATCAGCCTACGACGGCGAGCAGCCAGAGACAGCCTTTGGGGGCAACACGACCTGGCTGCGACCACAAGCGCAAACTCAACCGGGGACAGCCCATTGGGCGATGCGACCCGCGTTAGAGCAATTAACAGTAACAGGGGACAGCCCACTCAGGGCGATGCGACCCGATGAACTGGCATTGGCGCAAGTCAACATGGAGAACCACAGTGCCAATCTAGAGCTCGACATAGAAAAAATCATCAAGGCAGCAAGGGAAGCGGCGTTAAAGCACAGCAAAGACTGGATCCTGAAACAAATCAGAGAATTGGAAGCGATCGAGGGTCAGACACAGGAAGAACACAACAGCGGCAGAACAAGCGGCGCGTCCAAGGACGATGAAGAGCTACCTAGCGAGGTGAAAGAGCGGCAGCGGAACGCAAGCAGAGGAGCCAAAAAAGGGGACAAGAGAGATGCTGGCGATCTCCCAGAAGCGAGGGCTCCAGGACCAAGCAAGAGAGCAAAGGCGATAATGATGGTGAGCAAATCAGTATGATTGTCCAAGAATGTTTAAAATCAATGGCGCCATTATTATTTGCGAAACCTGGGGGATTGCGCAAAACAAAAGGGTCCGGGGCCACAGAATCCAAGGGAGACCCGACGCCCAGTGACACCCGGAGGAAGGGGTGCCAAGCAACCAGAGCAAAAGCATCGCCTGAACATTGCCCATCACCCAACAAGGGGGAGGAGGAGGCAGCATCCACAAGTGCCATGGCACTACCAACCCAAGTATGGGGCACTGACCCAGATAAGAATGCAGGCAGGCGGCGCAGCCCATCAGCTGACGGTCTGGCCCCAGAGGCTTACAAAAGGGGGAGCCTAGGGAGACCATACATGGTAGCAAGAGCACCAGGGCTGGCAAGCATAATACCATTAGCTGAGAAAGAACGAATATGGCGCAGGGAATTTATCACCATATTCACGCTCCTAGAAATTCAAGTCGAGGGCCTAGATTTGACCACAGTGGACAAGAAAGAGGAAGAGAGGAGAGAGAGAAACAGAGTGAGGAAAGAGAGGAATTTCGACAACTGGCTGGATGCTTTTAGAATCATGGCATGTATAATAGTTGAAAAATTCCCAGATTGTACAAAAGATTTATGGCTCTACGAATCTAAAATACATGAGGCACAGAGGCAATTTACAGGGGACGCATGGCTAGATTATGACAAAGATTTCAGGCTAAAAATGCAAGCCCACCCAGACATTGAATGGGATGAGGAAGATGTAGCGGGTTACATGCAAAAAATGATGATAACAAGAAAGGCCAAGAGCTGGGCAAACAAGGGCGAACAGCCCTTTTGCTGGAGCTACCAGAAAGGAAGACACAAGAAGGCGAAGCGCTTCTACAAGAGGCAGCAATACACATAGTGGAAGGGGCCACAAACTGGGAAGGCAACCACAGCAGTATGCTATAAGTTTGACAAAGACGAGTGCACCTGGGGTGCAGTGTGCAAATTCAGACATGTGTGCTCCACACGCGGGGGGCATCCCGCAGCAGAAGGTAAAAGGGGGGGAGGAAGCAGCCTCAAGAGGGAGAAAGATAAAAAGAAATAGTCACAGCAGCACGGTAGCCTGGCTGGGGAAAGAAGTGGAGTTGGCTAGATCCCAATAAACACAGGCAGATTGAGGCAGCTGGCCAACAAATATGACAACAAAAGGGACGCAAGAATAATATGCAAGGACTTTGAACAAGGTTTTAGAATACCTTCTAGTTTGAGAACATACAAGTCAGAACCTAAGAACCTGTGCTCTGCAAGAGAATACCCCAAAATAGTAAGGGAAAAAATTAACAAGCAGAAAGAGCTTGGGAGGGTGGAAGGCCCGCTGCAGGGCCCCATCCCACCTGGCCTAATCATTTCACGCTTGGGTGTGGTTCCCGAAAAAGAACAGGGCAAATTTAGGCTTATTCACCCTCTGTCCTACCCAAAGCGCAAATCGGTAAATGATGGCATTGACCCGGTCCACTGCACGGTGGGGTATGCTTCAGTGGAGGACGCAGTAGATTTATTGCGCACAAAAGGGCGGGGAGCGCTGATTGCGAAAGCAGACATAGAATCAGCTTTCAGGCTTCTCCCCGTTCACCCTGAGAGCTACCACCTCCTGGGATTCAAGTTTGAGGGCGAAACTTATTTCGACAAGGCCCTGCCATGGGATGCTCCATTTCCTACGCATATTAAAAAAAATTCAGCACATCCCTGGAATGGGCATTACACAAACAACACCCAAGGGGTGGGAAGCTGCACTACTTAGACGATTTTCTATTCGTAGGACAGCCCAGCGGGTCAGAGTGTCAGGATTTACTAGAGTCTTTCTAATCCTTAGCAGCAAAGCTGGGGGTTCCATTGGCAGAGGACAAAACCACGGGCCCAACCACAAAATTAGTTTTTCTAGGCATAGGGCTGGACTGCGAAGCAGGCACATCCAGCCTGCACCAAGACAAAGTGCAGGACCTGCTAAAAGACATCAAGAGTTTACTGGGCAAACAGAAGGCCATACTAGGAGAGCCACAAGAGTTGATAGGGAAAGTGAATTTTGCGACGAGTCATCCCTGTGGGGAAGGTGTTTGCTAGGCGAATTACACAGTTGACTAGGGGGCTAGAGAATAAACACCACCATGTCAGGCTGACCTCTGGGGTGAAACAAGATTTGAAGATCTGGCAATCCTTCTTAGTAAATTTCTATGGCACCTTAATATGGAGAGAAGGCTGGGTGTCAGCAAAACAGATTGACTTGTACGCCGATGCAGCAGGCAGTATGGGCTTTGGGGCCCTACTGAAAGATAAGTAGTGCGCCAAGAAATGGCCCGAGTCATGGGCAACACAGGGCATTACAAAAAACATCACACGATTTGAATTATTCCCCATCGCAGTGGCACAGACAATCTGGCAAGATCAGCGAAAAGACATGAAACTCACACTATGGTCGGATAACCAGGCAGTGGTACATGCAATCAATAGAGAGGCATCAATGTGCGCATTAGTATTAAAATTGTTGAGATACATGGTGAAAATGCAGCTGCAAAGCAACCTAGACATTAGGGCAAGACACGTGCAAGGCACAATTAACACTAAAGCAGATGCCCTCTCTCGATTCCAGATGGGAAAATCCAGGAGCCTAGCTCCAGGAGCAGATCAAGAGATGACATTGTTCCCCCCAGCCTGTGGGGGCTGGTGGAGGGGTCTTATCTACACGAATAGAACATGCCTTAGCGCCAAAGACAGCAAGAAGCTATTCAGCATGCACGAGAATGCTGCAAGAGGTGACAGTTTTAAGGTCCTTTGAGAGCCACGACGAGGCAAAGAGAGCAGTGGGTTTCGCGCAGAAAAAATCCAAGTCCTGGGCACAAGCACACTTGACCGCAGTAGGACATTTCAGCAAATTGGCAACAGGCAGAGACCCCTCTAACTCCCACTACATAAGAGCAGCAATGAAGGGGTGGGGCAGGCTGGAAGGGCCCACAATGGATCGGCGGTGCCCGATTAAATTTAGTATCCTGAAGCAGCTGGTGGGCGGGGGTCGAGTGGCCCTGCGAGGGGACAGCGCCCACAGCAGACAAACATAAAATGGTTCAGTTTACCGGGCATGAAATAGGAACACCCTCAGGACAGACTAGGGGGTCTGTTAGCCCCCACCACCTGGGACCCAACGTGGTAATAATACATCTGGGGGGCAACAACCTAGCACAACTCTGCAGGAGAGGATTAATGGAAAGTATTAGGGGAAACCTCTTGGCAACGCCTCTTTGATATGGTCAGAGATCATTCCCAGACAGAAATGGAGGGGGGAAATTTCAGCAGGGGCATTGGATACGTGAAGGAAAAAAATTGAACGTTGCAGTGAAAAAGTTTTGCGTCCAAAACAGCTGGGAGAGCATCAGACATGGGCTTATCAACTTGCAGAGACCGGAATACTTTGGAGAAGACAGGGTACACCTATCCATCCAGGGGACTGAGGTTTTCTGGAATAACTTATGGCCCGCCTTGTGGCTTGCAGGCTGCGAGTAAATCAGACAGAAAATAGGGGAGCCGCCTTTGAGCGGTAACCCAAAGGTGGTGTGGTGCAAAGGAGAGATAAAGGACAACAAAGGCCACATCCAATACAGCGGGGTGACAGGGCTACTTACCTTGGGATGCCTCACGGCAGGGTAAGGCAGTCGGGGGAGGTACACGGAAATACGGCACTCGCAGCCTGGGTCAGCCGGAGAGCTGGACACAAGGACTATATAAGGTAGCGAGTTAAGCCTAAAAGGAAATGAGTACCCTCCTACATAAAAAGGAATAACGCCAAAGGACTAAAATGCAAGACTGATTGGGGGCGAATTGGTTGATGGGCATGTAACCGGCAAATATCGACAAGTATAGGGTTGTTAAGATACAAAGGGATGTATGGCACAAATGTACCAATGTTAATCACAAATCCAGGGTTTTAACCTCGTGTGAGATATCTCGAATTATGACAACCTCAGAATCTCTATTTGCTTTTAACAGTGATATGACAAAGTGATTTATGGCTCTCATAAAAGCAGGGCAAACATGCTGTAAATCAACCCTAATAAAACTGCGGCCAACATTTCCCAAACCAAATAACCGACTATTGTACTATGTAAGTCATTGTGGGAATGGGCCATCTGGAGGTGTTTTGGGCAAAGGCCCGCGACCATAGGGAGCTCTAGGTGCCGGAGTGGAAACCCCGCCGAGGCCCCGAGCAAAAGCGTGCCGGATGGGGCACGCAAACAAAGAGAGGGGGGGACCGGAAGTGGTCTCCCTGCAAAGTAAATCACCCCTGCCCCCACTTCCGGCCCTGCCGCGAGTTGGGCACAGGGCGGAAGCAGAAAAGGGGGCAGGGAAAGAACCCGATGGCCCAATGGGACCAGTGCATCTTTCAAATTCCCCCCACCATGCCCCGAAGGCAGAAGTGGGGCTTAAAAAGGGGCTGCCCGGCACGGAAAGAGGACACCCACCCACCCACGATTAACGCTAGGCGCCCAGATCGTCACAGGCTGGGTCAAAAGGACAAGGCAAAGGAGGTGAAAAGGCGGAAAGGAGGGATAAAGGACAACAAAGGCCACACCCAACACAGCAGGGTGGCAGGGCTACTTACCTTGGGATGCCTCATGGCAGGGTAAAGCAGTCGGGGGAGGTACACGCAAACACGGCACTCGCAGCCCGGGTCCGCCGGAGAGCTGGACACAAGGATTAAATAAGTAGCGAGTTAAGCTTAAAAGGAAATGAGTACCCTCCTACATAAAAAGGAATAACGCCAAAGGACTAAAACGCGAGACTGAGGGCGAATTGATTGATGGGCATATAACCAGCAAATATCGACAAGTATAGAGTTGTTAATATACAAAGCGATGTATGACACAAATGTACCAATTTTAATCACAAATCCAGGGTTTTAACCTCATGCGAGATATCGCGAATTATGACAACCTCAAATCTCTATTTCCTTGTAACTGTGATATGACACAATGATTTATGGCCCTCATAAAAGCAGGGCAAACATGCTGTAAATCAACGCTAATAAAACTGTGGCCAACATTTACCAAACTAAATAACCGACTGTTGTACTATGTAAGTCATTGCGAGAATCAAATCAAATCATCAACATTTATAGAGCGTGCTACTCACCCGTGCGGGTCTCAAGGCGCTAGGGGGAACGGGGGTTACTGCTGCTCGAAAAGCCAGGTCTTGAGGAGTCTCCGGAATGCGGAGTGGTCCTGGGTGGTCCTGAGGCTGGTGGGGAGGGTGTTCCAGGTCTTGGCTGCCAGGTAGGAGAAAGACCTCTCACCCGCCGTGGAGCGGCGGATGCGAGGGACGGCAGCGAGCGCGAGGCCGGTGGAACGGAGGAGACGGGTGGGGGCGTAGAAGCTGAGGCGTCGGTTGAGGTATTCAGGTCCCTTGTCGTGGAGGGCGCTGTGTGCGTGGGTGAGAAGTCGGAAGGTGATCCTTTTGCTGACTGGGAGCCAATGCAGGTGTCTCAGGTGTGCGGAGATGTGGCTGTTGCGGGGTACGTCAAGGATGAGGCGGGCGGAGGCGTTTTGAATATGTTGCAGACGTTTTGGGAGTTTTGCGGTGGTCCCAGCATAAAGGGTGTTGCCGTAGTCCAGGCGGCTGGTGACTAGGGCGTGGGTCACGGTTTTCCTGGTGTCGGTGGGGATCCAGCGGAAGATCTTGCGGAGCATGCGGAGGGTGAGGAAGCAGGAGGAGGACACAGCGTTGACTTGTTTGGTCATGGTGAGAAGAGGGTCCAAGATGAAGCTGAGGTTGCGGGCGTGGTCTGAGGGGGTCGGTGCGGTGCCAAGGGCCGTGGGCCACCAGGAGTCGTCCCATGCGGTCGGGGTGTTGCCGAGGATGAGGACTTCCGTTTTGTCAGAGTTCAGTTTTAGATGGCTGAGCCTCATCCAATCTGCGACGTCCTTCATGCCATCTTGTAGGTTGTTCTTAGTGCTGGCGGGGTCCTTGGTGAGGGAGAATGGGCAGTTTGGAGGGGTTTCTTTCTTATACCACACCCCTAAGCTGTGGAACTCTTGCGATTAGATGATAATCTAACAAGCTTTAGGGAAACATCTAAAAGCCTATCTTAATCCTTAATGTCTTTTATTCCTCCCTCTCCAACTAGGATTGTTAGTGCTGGGAAGCCCGCTACAGATACCAATGGGCTTCACATGTGAATAGAATAGAATTGATCAACACATGGCATTCTTACAGTGCATGCACATCTCCTATTCATAGGGCAAAGTCAAAAGCATCCCTTTCTTAAGTACTTGTAAAGTAACAACAAGCTGTGTGCTTTTGTTTCCTCCCAATTGCATTTGCATATCGGTGTGAGGCTTCCAGCAAGGATACTTGAACAAACGGAGGCCTTATGGCTCTTAAACTTCTCCTTAGTTTTGGGCCCAGCCGGAATTTAAAATACCGAAACTCCCTTGCAGCCTGCAGGTTGGTGCTCAGAAGGAAAGCAGACAACAGTGCAGGTGCTGCTGAATGTGTCATAATGGCTGAAAATTACACTGGGATGTGTTCACCATCTTTCAGTGGGGTCCAACTTCTTGGCATGATGGAAAGCGTCCAACCTGTGAAAAGAGTGGGTAGACACTATCTACTTGCATGTACCCCTGACTTGTGCCCTGATTATTGGTAACTAGCACTTGTTAGAACTTGCGTACATACAACAGGTTCACTTGTTTGCATGCCTCAGTATCTATTACACTAACAGGGGTTACTTTGCACTTTCTGCGAAAACAAATGATCATTATGTGTGCACGCACGCATGACTTTAAACCGTCTGCAAGATGGCTCAGTGAGCTGAACGTTCCCTGCTGATAGGTACTGTGACCATCAGGTAACACGTTTTAATCCATCTGTGATTGATAAATTGAGTACCATTCAACTGGATAATACAGAGCTTAGAGGCAAGAAAACCGCAACATAGAGTGCTATATAAAGAGCACTATATGATCAACCTGGTGTGGGTGAAGATGTGACGCTTATGTGCTTCTTTTTTTATTTGCAATCCAAAATGCCCTCTGTCAAATCAATGCTTTTGGGCCCACTAGAAATGGTCTCCTCTCATTCCATCTCCATGTTCTGAATATTTTATCTGACTGATTATAATTTGTCCTGGGGTCGTTATTTTGATAAAATTTCTTGAGCTTGACACATGACTTTTCCTAATTTAGTTTAGCGCGTCCTTTCGCCCACACATTTGCGTGAGCACACTCTTGATTTAATTTTCAGGCTTACTTTTCTTGGAGATGGCCTTTTTACTACACTTGATTGGTCCGACCTTTGTCTCGAGTTGTTTCATAGCTATTTGCCTCCAATGACGCTACTTGCTAGTATGCCTGTGTAACTTCTTTATGAACCGGTCTTTAAAACGTTGTTTGCAATCTATTGCCTATAATCTTGAGAGTGTGATAGTGAACATAGTTCACCTGGTAATGTGGGAATCTTGCCAACCATCTTGGGTAGGTGTGTCATTACCCAAAATGGACGCTTTGCACGAAGACAGACACTTCATGGTATTCTGATGATCTCAGCAAATAATAAATCTTTAACATACAAAACCAACATAATGGAATACACTCTCCATCACATCAGCAAATCAGAGCTGCAGATCATAGTTTCAGAAGCTCTTTCTCTGTGTCTAGTTTTGCTATAAATTACAGACCTTGTTGTTATGCGTCTGTTGCAGGAAAGTCCCTGGCATAGTATAAGGGTCTGTAACCCATCATTGAGTGGCGGAATGCTGTGAGGCCAGGTATCCTGACATTTGTTTTGGCCCTGCCGTCAGGCTAACCTAGTGCGTGCACAGGGGTCTAGGCTGTCCCTGAACTTGCGAGGTCCAGTACCTGTCCTGTGACCCAGAGGGGTGCACCAAGGATGCACTCGTAGAGGACAGAGGACTACTGTCCTTGTCCTCAGTTTAGCCCTTAAAGCAGTGGTGGCATATCATGTTAGTAATCTGATAGTCGAAAAGAGCTAATGACACCCCTGGTGAAATATTCAGCTGGCATGTGAAATCAAGAACTTTGCACTGACATCCTGTGTGTATAGCAAATGCATGTGTGTGTCTAGTGTGGCAGTAGTATGTGTGGCAGTAGGACACACTGGGCCTCATTATGATTTTGACGGACGGGTTTTTCGTTGGAGAAGTTGCCGCCATTGTGGCTACCTCTGTCCCAGGCCCATTACGAGTGTCCCGCTGGCCTAGCGGGAAACAGCCTGCAGAATTGAATCTGGCTCGTAATAGAGCCAGCGGCAATGCTGTAGTGCTTAGGGTGCACCAGTAAAGCAGACAGTGATCATTGCGAAGGTGCTGGCCAGAGGAGCCCAGGCACTGCCCATGCCACGTGCATGGGCAGTGCAGGGACCCCCATGGGGCCCCCTGCACCCATTCTATGACAGCATTTTCATGACGGTGCTACGAAGTCGTAATCCCCAGGGCAGCGTTAAATTAGTTTAAAAGTTAATATTCTATTAAAAATAAAATGTTAAACTTGTACTATATTTATATAAGTTTAAGTTATTATACATTTATATTTAACAAAAAATTAAAAATAAGTATAATAATTTCCCCTTATCTTTCCCACAGGGAGAGCTTTACCTCAGTGTCAGAGAACTCCACCGTGGTGAAAGAGATCTCCACAACAGTGGCGGAGATCTCCGTATACATACAAAATGCTATAAGTGGAAACTTTATACTAGTAAATTTGGCTTTGCTCTCTAGTTGTGGTGGATGGAGTCATGTAAGTCTACAATTTGGAAATGGTGAAAGTAGTAAGTACATCTACTACAAAGTATGAGAGTAGGTTTATATGACTAAAAATGTAGCTTTGTGAATGACCCTGTGTGTTAAATTTTTGTGTGTAGATCTCATACTCATTTAAATTTGTCTTTACATTTTTGTCTTCATCTTCTTTGAGAGCTAGAAGTTCTTCGGAAACCATCTTGTTCTTCTGATCCAAGACAGCGTATAGGCATTAAAGCTTTCTTGTCAGTGGTTAGATTTGTCCCGCAAACCTTCAAGTAGTTAGCAAAAACTTTTTTACACTAAGGCCAAGTAACCACAGAAAAGGCAAAACAATGGTGGGGGAGCTATAAAGGTATGTAATGTAAAACTTAAGAATAATAACAGAAACAGCAAACAAAAAAACACACAATAAGATGTAAACACAGTATCCAATCTGATATCTGATAACCTCCTGTAAGAGAAAATATACAGGGTCATTTCAGTGTTTTGTGAAATATTTAATGCACACAAGATAGCATTGGAGAGTTATTAACAACAGAGTACTCCTGAGAGAGAATGTTGATTCATTACACGTATGTCCGAGTACCAGGAAGAGATCCTTTGTGGCCCTGCATGGAGTGGCGAGCAGGAAGGGTCCACAGAAGAGTAGTGGAGTCTACTGCAGAGCGACTGGGAGGCGCTCTCTTGTATGAAAGACATACAGAGTGGGTAAGACTGCAGGCTTATGGTTCCTAAGCGCTTGCCCCACATGCCAGCTCTGAACAGGTAGGTCTTGCGCTAAATGTTGAAAAGTGAAGCTTGCAGTGAGAGTAGCTATCAAGGTGGAGCTTGCGCTGAGTGTAGACATGTTCTCAGCTCCTGCTGCAAGCGCCTGCCTTGAAGGTGAGCTTATGCAGGAAGCAGTGCATGCCAGCATTAATTGAAAAGTAAAATGGTGAGGGCAAGTAATCAAGACTTGAGAAAAAGAGCTCCAGGGATTGCCTTTTCTGTGGAGATGTTGTAAACTTAAATGGTGGAAGAATTGAGAACACAACAGAGGATTGTCTCTCACAACCACAGACACAATAAATTAGTAAATGTGAAAGCAGTTGGCATAGATCAAAGGCAACCCTAGAATAAAGTAATGTAGCACAGTACCTTAGGGTATTAGTTAGAAATTGGCAGACAAGATATTCTGTTAAAAACATGGCGGATGTCCCGGATGCCATATTACAAGTACATTATAGCCTGTGGCACTAGTAATACGGTCGACTGGATATCTGCCACGCTTTGACGACATATCTCACCTGCCAAACTCTAAATAAAGCCATAAATCTTAACAATCTCCACAGGGTAGAAAAGTATGAATCTAGAAGGAAAGCTCGAAGCAAATGAGCAACAGTCAGCAAAAGAAAAAAAATATATGTATACATGATGTTGAAGCTAGTGCAGGAGAGGTTTCTTCAGCGTGGCCGCCTGGCAACAGCTGGTGGTCCGCCAAAGTGACGGTGGGCCTCCACCTCCTTCCCCAATGTTCACATCATAGGAGAAGAAGTTCTTGGACATCCTGCATCCTGAGGGCTTGACAGCAATGCCTGTGGGAGTGGAGTCCAGTAAGTCACAACACTGGAAATGTCACTCTAAAGTTCTGTCTTGTATGCTCACTGATCACCTTTTGACATCATTTTTTTGATTATGTTTGTCTATTAGCTTTCACAATTTTGCCTATAGATTATACAAGACAGGATAACATTTCGTTGTTCAAGCGACATTACTACGGATAGTTATAGGTTATCTGATATTCCAACAATATAGGCGTTGTGGGTCCAAATATGCATGATGTATATAATTGAATTGGGTAAACCTAAATCGAGCATTATGGGAAATCTCTCTTATGGAGTGTAGCGCTAGGTTCCATTCTATTGCAGTCAGTGGTTGTGGCAATGCTGTATTCCATTTTTATGTGCTGATTGTAAAAGGGTATTGGTGGGCACGCGCAATGCTATATACAGGGTGGTAATAACGCGTTTAGTGGACGTGGCAGATAAAATGGCGTGTAATGCAGGAGACGTTGACGGTTCAGTAGTCACCGTGCCCCAGAGATGGCGCATGCACTGTATCAGGGTACAGTAAGTGATAAATTGTCCCGATGTGATGTCATATGTGGTAATCATGTCCGTGAAGGATTTAAGCTTGCCCTCCGAGAAGAGATGGCCCACTCGGGTGGCCCCCTTTTCTGTCCAGTAATTCCGGTCATGGGCTTGTGTATTCCGTTTGATTCCGGGGATGTCCCATTTGGGTATCTCCGGCGAATAAGGAATGTAAGTTCCTTTAGAATGTAGATAGCGGTGCCAACATGTGTGTGCTATTTTTAGTAGTGGAGAGGTAGTAGGACCGACTCTATTAGTGTCAGTTAACCAGATGTACTGTATAGTGCCACGTTTCCCAGATGGGCCTGTATGTCTCTTGTTTCCGGGTGTAGCGGGGAGGTTAGCTATGAGGTCAGCCCTTGCAATTGCGCTGATGCATAATATGACTCGAAATGTGGAACACCCAAGCCGCCCTCCTGCAGGGGTCGTTGTAGTTTAGAGAGAGCTACTCTGTGATGCTTGTCTCCCCATATCAGGTCCAAAAGCAAGCTATTCAACGTGTTGAAAAAATAAGTGGTATCACTATAGGTAGTGCCAAAAAGAAATACAACAGCCGAGGGAGAATTAGCATTTTAGATATTGCCACTCTGCCCAGCAGTGATAATGGTAGCAAATGCCAAAAGGTGAGGGACAAGCGTAGATTCGTTAATGTTCTGTTTAAGTTGCCATCCAAAAGATTTTCAGGTGTACGATATATATTGACTCCTAGATACTTAAAGGTATCATATTGCCATTGCAAGCGCAAAGTTTTTCCAGTAAGTCTGACGGTTGGGGGGCACAATGTCAGCGGGAACACGCATGATTTAGGCCAATTGACCTGGAGACCCGAGGCTGTCCCAAGCGTGTTAACAGTTGTTATAGTTCACTTAGTGTGGTGCGTACATCCCTTACATATATAAGAGCATTGTCCGCATAGAGGGACACCACATGGAATCGTTGTGAGTCCCATATCCCCCAGGCTTTGGCCCGAGTGCGCAAATAGCATGCCAAGGGTTCCATGGCCAAGGCAAATAGGAGCGGTGAGAACGGGCAGCCTTGTCTTGTGCCTCGCTGAATATTAAAGCAGTGCGATATAACCCGACCTGTCTTCACTCTGGCCAATGATTCCCCATACGATGTCACGACCCAGCGTACACGATGTGGGCCAAATCCCATTTTGTCTAGACAAGCAAAGAGGTAATCCCAACCCAAGGTGTCAAAAGGCCTTCTCTATGTCTAGGGAGATTGCCACCTGATGTATGTCACCAACTGTGGTATTGTGGATCAAATGTAAGAGGCGTCTAATATTAAGAAATGTGGTGCGACCAGGTATAAAGCATGACTGGTCATGGTGTACTAATGTGTACATTACAGGCAATAAACGGTTGGCTAATATCTTTCCCAGGATTTTACAGTCTAAATTAAGTAAAGACAAAGGGCGACAGGACCGTACATCCGTTGGGTCACGGCCCAGCTTAGGCAACACCACAATTAGGGCTTCCCGCAAGGAATGTGGTAAGGAGCCTCTTTCAAATGCTTCCTGATAGACCTCCAGCAGCCGAGGGAAGAGGGTGGTAGGATGTGTGGCAAAGTATTCAATGGGCAAGCCATCTATACCTGGTGTTTTGTTGCAGGCTATTTGCGTAATGGCTATTTAGGTCTCCTCTAATTGTATTGGTTCGTCTATACTAGTGCGCTGCGGGTCCGTTAGCCTAGGAAGGGATACCTCCCGTAAAAAGCTACGCGCGCCCTCCGCACTCAGGTCAGCCGTTCTTTCATATAATTGTTGGTAATAGTCGCAAAAAGTAGCATTAATAGACAATTGTGAGGTGGCCGTTCTGCCACCCGGTTTCTTTATGGACATAGCCGGTATGTCATGGTGTATTCCTTGGAGAAGCCAGGCCGCACTTTGCCCGAACGATCTCCCTGGGCATGTTGTAGAGCCACTCGTGTACGATAGTCGTGGCGACTTAGGGTGGATTAAGGTGGTTCTTGTCTACGAGTTTGGAGCTCGCGTAGGTATGGCGGTGAAACAGTGCACATTGCGTCATGCAATTCTGCCTGTCGCAAGTCCTGCTCTATCGCAGAGAGATCAAATAGTAGTTACCGCCTAGCTCCCCAGGTCGAAGACATGCAGTGTCCTCTGATTATACTTTGTGAGTTTCCCACTCTATCGCCCGAGAGGAGGTAGAACCCGCATTGGCTAGAAAATATTGTCGGATAGTTTGTAATAGTGATTCACGAAACGGGGGATCTAATAAAGCCTCCGTTTGCAGGCACCAGGTACGTATGGAAGTGAGTGGTAAACCCCAGGTTAGTATCGCTGTCAGTGGATTATGATCTGAATGTGTCTTGGCTAAGTACTCTGAGCGATCTAGAAGGAGTCCATTGTTAGTAGAACTAAATAGGAAATCTATCCTAGTGTGAAGGTCATGTACCGGGGAGTAGAATGAATAGTCACGGTCATGTGGGTGACCTATGCGCCATATGTCCCTGAGTCTCATATATGTGCTCCAGGACTGATAGTGGTGGGGTTACGAGTACTAGTTGCTGCTGATAGCGGGGGATGGGAGCGATCCAGTTGGGGATCCATAATGTAATTAAAGTCTCCACCCCAGATCGTCGGAACAAGTGATCCTGGAACAACGCTGGTGTGAGGGAATCTAACAATTGTGTTAGATTTGTATTAGGAGCATAGACAGCCACCATATTAATGGGCATGCCATCTAGGTTGCCATTCAGTATGACATATCTGCCGTCCACATCTATGGTCTGCGATATAAGGGCAAAGGGAGTTCCAGGGGCCACCCAGATTAGTGCACCCCTAGCATATGCAGATGTGACAGTACCATATGTTTGCCCCCACCACCTGGATCGCAACCTGTTTAGTTCTGAAATCGTAAGATGCATCTCCTGAAGCATTGCAATATGTACTTCATGTCATTTGAGGTATAAGTGTATTCTATAGCGCTTGGTATAAGTCGCCATACCCCGGACATTCCAGGTTAAGAATCTATATTGTGGCACATGGGAATTCAACGATATGTTAGACATCATTTCTAAGGCAATGCACGTTAAATAACAGGTAACTGAGACTCACTATGCAAATATATCGGACCACTCTTATAATCATCTGCATTCTTGTGTACATGTGTTTAGAACAGCGGTGCCGCTCAAAGCACTGTAGTGTTAAGCATGGTAAATCATAAACATGAAAAATAAGGAATAACCCCTACAATAAGAACAATCCCCCCAGGGACGCAGCCATACAGTATACCACCCAATACGCACAAACAGGAGTCAAGTACCAGTTACCATGATGTAACATCTTGTGGGGATAGTGACAGTATATTTGTGAAAATGCCCCACATTGGGGCCCGTTTGGGATAATAAGAAAGTATATTGAGGTGGTGATTGTCCGCAGATAATTCTCAGCATTGGCCAGGAAGGAGATAGAGGACGTTGGATTGTAGTGCCAAAGTTATTACTGGGTTGCAGTCAAATAAGATTATCCACTGATCCAGGCGTGACATGAGGTGTTTTATTGCTGCCTGTCGAGGAGACTTTAGATCCCGATGGTAGTGCATGTTTAGAGCGCATAGGAATTGGTCCGACATTTAGTTGCTGTTTCAAATGTTCGGGCTCGTTCCGCCTCTGCCTGTGTGTGGTCTGGTCGGGAGTTGGGTAGGCTGCTGCGACGTTTTCTTGGTTTAGGGGTGATCCACGTGTCCGTCTCTTTCTCTTCACCCTCTGTTGTCGCCAGGCCCTTGGCATGTAGCCAGGTCCATACATCTCTGGAGATTGAAAAACATGTGTTTTCTCTTGATCCATGACTTTAAGTTTCTCTGGAAATAGAAGAGCATATTTGATTTGCAAGGTGCAAAGCCGTTGTTAAACTGGCATATAGGATACCCTTTTACGTTGCACCTCCATTGTGTAATCTTGGTATGCAGATATCAATGCTCCTTCAAAGTGCCAAGATCCTTTGGTGCGAAACAAATGAAGTATTGTATCTCGGTCGTGGAAGTTTAACAGGCGAGCTATGAGTGGACGCGGTGGAGCTCCCGCTTTGGGAGGGAGACCCGGTATACTGCAAGCTCTTTCTATGGAAAACAAAGAGGGTACACTGTCCTGAAACACCTTTGAGCGAAGCCAGTTTTCCAAGAACAGCTCGACACTGGGGAGTTCATAACGCTCAGGAAAACCAATGAAGTGGATGTTATAGCGACGTGAGCGGCCCTACGCATCTCCAGCCCTGCGGTGAAGGGCATTCAGTTCTTCCCGCATGGCTGTTATTTGCATTTGCATGGATTGGAAAGTCGGCGATACAGTTTGTGTGATAACCTCTGCCTGGATGACCCTCTGCACGAGTTTACGATGGTCCACTCTCAGCAAGTTCACTTCCAAAGAGACCGAGTCTATCTTAGCTTCCAATGAGGTCTTAGTATCCAGTATGGCATGTAAAATTGTTTCAAATTTCTCAGAATGACCATTGAGTGTGGCTTCCAGATGCCGAAATTGTGCAGTTTGTGATGAGGGATCCGTGGTGTCAGTCTCGGCTGTGTGCAAGTTGTCTCCTGGTGTTCTTGCAGGCCGCGGTTTCCCCATGGTTTAGCAAGGGAGAAATCTATAGCAGCAAACAGATCCTCTCTGGATTGAGTCGCTATGAGTTGCGACACAGCAATAGTTCTATTACGGACAGGGATCTGCAGGTACCAGATGGCAGTAACCCAACCAGCGGTGCTATACAATCCCTAGGATCAAAGCGCTGTGTAGCCAGTGTGCGATGCTAAGGGCGCAAGCCTGTAGTCTATGTGATCCGGTATACCAACGTGCAGGAAGGCCCAAGGGGAAGAAGGCCATTCATTGGGGTCCAGCGCAAGGTCTTTCATACAATGCGCCGAGTAGTGGTAGTGTAGCCGCACATGCTCCGATAATCCTATAGGTAGGCGCTTAGATGCTCTGTACTAGGAGTGCCAAGTCTGCATGAGTTCGCTACTTTATGACAATGTTTTTTTTGTTTTTTAATCGGCGGCTCTGGCCCATGTGTGCCCACGTGTACCTCTCCCCCAGGGCCCACGCTGTGTGGCGGCGTTCGTCTCCAGCAAGACAGAGTGCAGGCGTGCACCTGGTGTTGGGGTCTTGCGCTTCTGTGCCAGTGATAGCATGCACCCCTTCTTCCCTTCTGCAGTAATTCACTCACTGCGTTACCGATCTGCAGGATGAGAGTGACCCTTCGAGCACCCCCTCGCCGCGCCCGTCCCCGTCAGTGTGAGGGCCCCCTCTGTCAAGCGCAGCGCCAGTGTAGTTCTGCGTCGCACGACAGCCATTGCGGGGCCTCTCCGTTGGTCTTGGCAGACAGGCCAGGCAGCAGGCACGCCGTCTAAGATCTATCGGCAGGCCCGGCTCGCCGCGTTAGGTGTTAGGTCACGCCACAGGCCTGAGCCGCCATCTTCCCTCCTGCAGCAGCCTCTGTTATTGCGGCCCGATCGGGGTCTGCCACGTCGCCCTCCACCTCTCTATTGCAGTCCAGGGGTCCAGTGTGCGAGGATTAGGCTTGTGGGTTGCAACACTATCAAGGGGACCCCCGTGGCAATGATTAGCCAGGATAATATTCCGGCCCCTTACAGAGCTCACCAAAGAGCGTCCGATGCGGTCGCCATCTTGGACACGCCCCCCCCTTTTGACATCATAACAGCCAACACACTCACCAACCCGGTGTCCAACTGTCCAAATACCCCTCCCTGCCATACCACATGTCAACTAATCTCACCTGGGGGCACAGTATCTGTGAATGGCATAGGTAGTACAGGGACTAACAGCACTACAACTCCCAGCAGGCACCGTTCTACCATTAAGAAAACCAGAACAGTGTACCTCAATGAAAATAGCCCTGCATGTCAACTACACAATCCACTCATCCCACCTGAATGACCCACATTCTTACAGTCTAGGGCAATGACAGCAATGCCATGGGCATCTGCCAGTGCAATACCACCAACACACAGCTACTGCTGGGTCCTCTGCTAAAATGGCCCTGTTACCTCCCATCACCCATTGATAGATACTCACCTGGGGGGTACACACGAATCTTCAGTGTGCTGTACCAGGTGTAATGTTATATATATGGGCAGGTAGAATGGTTACTCCTAAGCTGATGGACAGGTCTCTGTCCGCTTTACTTTCTGCACCTGACTGGTGACTCAGTACTTAACAACTGCTAAATGGGAGTTACCATGAGCAACATCAAGCTACACAGCTGCCAAGACATGCGTCTATCGACAGCTAATCTGATATCCTGTAGCAAGGTGTGTGACATATTAAGTCCCTGTACCCCATATAGCTGTACCCCAGATTTTAAAGCAGATGTCACTGTCATATCAGGGGATCCGGTTAAGCCTTGCTTACCTGGCTCAAAGCATATCCACCTGTCAAAGTATGATACCGCATGTTGCATGACAATCTGTAACTGTCGGTTCCACTTCTCCAACAGGTCACCTACCCATTATGAGAATGGAGAGGACACCTGAGACAGCCACTTCCACCTTGGATGAAGCCATCAGTGAGGACAACACCCCTGGATTGTGAGGACAATGAGGACGACTCTGGCCCATCTGGGATACCTGTTCAGTCTACACCTGTCAGCCTCATCCTGCCCACAACTACTCCTTCCAGCCCTTGTGCTTCGACATTCCAGGCAACCATTCACCCCAAACCTGTGTCCCAAGGACAGTTGATACCATCATGTGCCCCCCAGTGCAGGTACCAAAGCAATGAAGGACCTGGCACCAGTGGGAGTAGGCAAACTGTGTCAAGGGCACAGGCACATGGGGGCAGCGGGTGTGGGGGGAATGCAGTGGGCCAGGGGGTTGAGGCTACAAGGGATACAACTGGACACCATGTCCCAAGTATTGGGAGCCTACCAACAGACCCAAGGCTTGATGGGCCAGATACTAGCCATGATGGGTGAGATCATGCAGCTGCAGAGGGACAACCACCAAAATGTCATGCAGAAGTGGGAGGCCCACAATGCCAACATGGCCCCCCTAACAGGTGTGCTGAGAGACATTATCACCACCCTGAATAGGTTATGTCCACCATAGCAGATCCCTTCCATTGGCCATCTTACATCAGGACCCTCTACATCTGTGGCAGCCAGTGGAATGGAGGCTCTGCAAGGAGAAGAACATGCTTCAGACACCACTGTCTCTGTATCTAAAGAATCCCCCCTCCCGCAAACGTGGATGTCCACCTAAACATCAGGAAGAACAGATGCCAAGACCGCAAACACTTCCAGGAAGTGATTCCCCTAAACATTGGTTCCCTCGTGCGTGACAGATACACCCTGATGACTGTTTTACCACCACTCTCCATTTTCCAAAGGCACAAAGACTTGAGACTCCATATGTTGCCCCAGCTACCCTGATGAATTACATCCACCATGACTCAACGCTTCATTGTTTGCACTAATGATTTCTTCCCATTCCTTTCACCTACCTGTGCGCACGTAAATAAACACAACCAAACCACATATCTTTGTTGAGAGACATTCCTTTGCTATTTTGATTAGTAAACTGTGAAACATTTTGTATACACATGATATTCACATATGTTACCATTCTCTAAAGTCCCAGCTCACATGTACAGTTGAATCTGGTCGGATACATGTAAAATTGTGCAAATTGACACACCCTCATTCCCATTTAGTGCACTTGCCAGCACATAGGTTGACAACATACTAGTTATCACACAGGGTACTATAGCACAATGTAATGGTTCTGCATAGGTGTAAAAAACAAGAATCCCACAGACTCCTGAAGTTAGGGACATGTTAGTATTTGGCTGTCCAAATAGACAAACAGATTTCTTCAATGTTTCATCAGCTAAAGCCTATCACATTTCCATGCCATACCTCCCAATTAACCATACTCCATATTACTGACAGAAGCCAGTACAACTGTCCCCAATCATGGAACCTTCCACTTACCATGGTCAGGTATCTGTAGGCATGCTACTCACCTATGTCAGTCTTGACATACATGCACAGTGGCCTGCAATGAGAAAACACAATGACAACTACATACAAATTAAATAGTATCATAATCAAACCAATAAGAAGGTTAAGGTGATGGAGTACAATGGATGACATCTGTCATAGACACAAGGCAACCCATATGGCACCATAGAACCCAGACAACATGGCACACAGGTCTATTGTGTGGAACAGTACACTACCACCTCACTGTCCTGACAGTCTGGGCATGGAATTCAGACAATATGATGCCATACAGTACCTGGATCCATCCATGTTCACTTCACATGTCAGGCCTGCAAATCCCAACAGCATGTGACACAATTTAGATTTGAGCACATGAGGATGACCTTGTGAAGAAATCTGCAAAGTGAAAATGTAATACAAAAGGTATAGGCAGGTAATGGTAATGAAGACCCATAAAGAAATGTTCCAAATACAATTGTCACACTGACTGTGCAGTGGCACAAGCAATAACAAATGGGATCATCAGGATATCACAACTCCATTGACAATTTTGCATGCACAGCTGAGCTATGTACTGCTAAGCAACCAATGAGCTGTCTGATGGTCATACTAAGAACCTTCACAAACATCTCTAAGGACCCCAAATACCGACTGAGTGAGGTATTATGCAGAACAACACACACCTACACTCAGCTCAAGGACTGATTTATAAGATCTGCACAGCTGTCTCCACCTTCATCCTCATCATGTCATCCTCACTTTGCAAATCTGCATTCTCACCCGATGGACCTGCTGGCTCCCCACTCATCTGGTATATATGGGATCTGACGTCTAAGGGTGAGGTTGTGGAGTATGCAGCAGGCAACAATGATTTTGCAGACTTTGGCGGATGATAGAGGAGGGCTCCACCTGACTTGTCAATGCAACGAAACCTGGCCTTTAGGAGCCTGAAAGTCTGCTCCATGACACGCCTTGTCCTTCCGTGGGCCTAATTGAAGCAAAATTCCCCTGGCATGGTTGGGTACCTCACTGGTGTCAACAACCAGGGACGGTTTGGTTAGCCAGAATCTCCTGTAAGGAATCATTACATGAGTGCAGACATTAATATTGGTCATCCTTACATTTGGCAGCAGACATCAGATACTCACACTTATGACATATACGGCTTACCAACCAGCCAGGCCCTCTCTGTGTACCGTTGTGGCATTAGATGTGGGATATTGCTGTTCCGCATGATGAAGGCATCATGAACTAATCCCGGGTACTTTGTATATACTTGGGAAATGTAGAGGTCAGACTGACTTATTTATGGAGTGGAAGTTCTTCCTGTTCCACTACACCTGTTCATTGCCACTTGGGGAAACCAAGGCTACATGCTTTCTATCAGTGGCTCCCACCACATGTGGAATGTGTGCCAAAGCATAAAATTCTTTCTTCACATAGGCCAAATCGTGATGTTGTGAAAATATGATGTAGCTGTCAAGGTGTTTTAACAATGCAGAAAGTACATCCTTCATGACTAGACTGAACATAGGCTGGGACATGCTTGCAGTTAGGGCCATGGTATTCTGAAAGGACCCTGTGGCTAGGAAATGCAGCACTGACATGACTTGTACAATGGGTGGTATGCTATTTGGATGAGGAATGGCAAGCATCAGATCTGGCTCCAACTGACGGCAGAGATCCAATATTGTCTGCCTATCCAGGCAGTAGATCTGGATTACATGTCGATCTTCCATGGTTTGCAGGTCTGCTAGTGGACAGTACACTGGAGGTTGTCTGACCCTTCTCATTCCAGGCTAACTAGATGAAGGAATACAAGAAGGTATGTCGATCAGCATTGGGTCCATTGTAAGTGTGAATGGACATATGTCGCACATGATGCGTGGACATTCCATATGGCATAGTTAAACATGGTACACAGGACATACCCACGTAAATGAAGGCCTTTTGCTGCAATGTCATCCCCTTACTTCGATCATTACTAGTAAATGGATATGCATGTCACTGAAAGTCTCAGTGATAATGACATTCATATCATGTTTCACACATGAGAGACACTAATACCGTCTATCCAATTGCCATGAGGGTGCAGAGCATGCCACTAACGGTACATGACTCACATATTATGTATCGCATCTACATATATATTTAATAGGATGTTAAATACATGGTTGCTCGCAGCCAGCACTGAATACTGTGGCGTAGATATGTTTGTGGTCTCGTGATGCATCTTTATTAGGACTTTTCTGAGCATCTAAGGACCTTAAAATGGCAGCTGCATGACCTACTATATTGGACATTGAGAAGTGACCTAGGTCCGCTGGCGAATGTCGTCATGGCGGTAGGCGGATACTACCTCAGTGGTAATTGCCATTGGAACACATTGCTGCCTTTGGTGGTCTTGGGCCAATGGCGATGTCCACCGGCGTTGGTGGTGTTGTACGTGGGAGACGTGACCGCCATTTCATACTTCATCTCTCACTTGGCTCCTAATACTGCTGCCAGCAAGACCTCCACGGCAAGAGCTGCTGTGTACTGCCTCTGGGAGCAATCATGCCATGTCCTACAGGTGATAGGGCCCCTGCCTTCTCACCCAAGGAGCTGGAAAAGCTGGTGGAGGAGGTCCTACCCCTGTATGAACAGCTCTATGGTGCACAAGAGGAGCAGGTAAGTGCACCATGTGCACAAGTATTTCCTTAGCCCAAGTATACTTGTGGACGTTAGCTAAGGCTGATGGACAATGTTTCTGATTGTGTGCTTAATGTCTGTAGGGTGCCAAAGTTGTCATATTATGGAATGAGCACCTGTTCATGTACTGACATTTAGTGACAGATTGTGACATTGTGGAGAGTGTTTGATGTATGTTCCCTGACCAACCTTGTAACTGTTGAACAGAGTTAGTGGAGTTGGTATAGCAGACTCCTCCTGATATAGCATATTTGAAATTGTGTTTGCTGTCTGGTCATATGTGATGACATGAAAGTTGGTGCTGGAGATGCATGTTGTCTGCCTGTTTTCACCTCACATCTGGCCTCACTGCATATGCTCATCTATTAGTGTAGTGGATGTTACCGACAGTCTGTGTTTGGCTTGTTGTACCAACTAGTTTTAAACCTGCCTGTTGTAGTATGGTACGTGTGGCCATGACATACTTTCTTATCTATGTCATCCATGCCCATCAGAAAAAGGGGATTTGGTGTGCCGTCGCCAAGAAAGTGCAGATCCTGGGGGTCCACAGCTGGCGGAGTACCCACTGTCGAAAGAGTTGGGAAGACCTGAGACCCTGGGCCCGGAAGACTGGAGGGACCCAGCTGTGGATGTACTCCAAACGAGGATGGGGTGCCCGTCGGATATTGACCCCCCCAATGGTCCGCATTTTGGGGGTGGCCTAGACTGAGTTAGATGGGCGATTGAAGCCAGCACAGCAGCCACAAGGGGGTAAGTACAGACCTATGTCATGTTTGTCCCTTCACCAGGTAATTGAGTGAGGGAATTGGATGTTGGCTCTGACAATGTGGTAAGTGCAGTGTCACAGATTTCCTGTGTACACATTGATGCACAGTAGCCATATATGTCACACAGGAGTGCACATACAAATGTATTTAGAGTCATGTTACTCAACTATGTTGTTCCCTCAATACAATGTATGTAATGGTGCACCTATGACTGTGTCATATGTGTCCCAGCATACTGCATGTTATACTTTGGTGATTGTAGATACCCACCAACAAGTAATTCCTCCCAATGTAATGGTGGTGAGGTGGGTAGGTCCTTGTACTCTGTCATCTGCAATGTCTCAAAATTTGTTTTCATTTGCAAAATAGGGCAGATATTTACTATTCCTCACTAGTTTACTAATACTTTCTGATAAGTGACAGCAGCATGTGAGACGGTGATGTCCATCTGACATGTCACATAACCTACATGGTTAACATCTTTACGCCTATTACAAGGTACTCCCCCTTGGTAAGGGAGGGATGTACATAGATATTTGTGATGCCTCATCAGATTAGACAACATGCATGTTGGATACCATTGATGTGTTCCAACATTTCTAGGGGCATACACATGTTGATATCAGAAGCTAGGAATATTAAGATCTTGCTAATGTTCTGTGAGTGGAAAGTGGCCACACAACATTGTCATTGGGTATAATGCTGTAGCCATTACACATGGGCAATGATATCCTTTTCACATGTACATACTTGCCAGATATGTATCAATATCATGTATCATTGGAAAGGTTCATGGAAGATTCAACATTGCAAAATGTAATGTATACTTGGTTTTGCTATGAAGGATGTGGTGTATGAGCCCTGCCTGTTTGGGAGACAAATGTTGGCATGGATACCAATGTGATGCTGGTGTGGTAGTTCACATACACATGTGAGTAGTGATGCGATTGTATCTGGGCTTGCATCATTGTAGGTGTACCTGTCAGGTGAGCAACACATGTGCTTTGGACCACAGATCACTCCACAGACAGCTGTAAAGCTTGGCATGTCTGATGTGTGCATAGTGATGTACCCACTCAATCAGTGGGCTAAAGCTGGACTAATTGCATGATGGATTAGGTCTGATTGTCATCTTGCAATACAGTTTAGTTATCCATATTTCTGGTATACTCTGATTGACATCTTGTGATAGTGTGTGCGACATAGGTCAGAGGCTACTTGTGCCTTACTTGACAGATTGTTATTTGTCTAAAGACCAATGACCTAGATGACTTAGTCCACTGTTTGTCAATCCATGATGCATCATAATTGGTGCTTGTGTGTGTGACATGGGTTCAGACACCTTTACCTTAACTAGCAATGTATGGAAATTTGATGTCTTACAGGTTTGATTAGGTCCATTGTGTATGTTTGGAAGTATGTGTAATAAAGTAGGTTTGACCTGTCTACACCAGGCTTGCTTGCCTTTACTTTCCAACAAGTCTCATTACTTTCCAACAAGTCTCATAGCCTGGTTCATCAGCTTAAACATATTTGTATGTGTTGAGTATGTGTTCATGATCAGTCTTGAGCAATTTCACTTTCCTAAACTATTGCTTCATTGGTGCCTGACTATGTTTTTGTGGATAGGGAACCTGCATAATGTGACAAGGTCACCTTGTTATGGTATTGTTAGTGTGATTGGTATTAAAGGTGCCAGTTAGGTAGCTTAGCTGGTGTTAGACAATGTTCATATTGAGGGTCATCCATCAAAATTTGTAGTGACATGATGTTGGCGCTCTACTGGCACTACCTGGGGGTGAGCAGGATGTAATGTGACTTATGTGTACTGTATGATGGAAGTGTTATCTTGTGAATGTGATGGCCATACCTAACTTTCTGTTTGTCAGCATCAGCACCGGCAGGCGAAGGAGACGGGGCACAGCCAATTGGGGAAGCTGCTGGCCATGGGACCTCCAGTCACGAGAACACTGACAGCGAGGGACACAGTGGGCTGGAGGGGGAGGGGAGTACCACAGGGGAGACTGGATTCAGTACATCTTCTTTGGAATACTCCTCCAGTGGCCACTCCCTAGTGGTGGCAGATCTATCTGGGACACACCCTGTAGCATCTCTGTCTGCCACCCCCCATTCTATCACTGCCCTCCCTATAGCTCCCCACCAAGTTGGCCATGCCCACTCACCCAAGAAGGTGGGCATCTCCTTCGCCGTAGGCACCTTTACCCCAGCCCCTGTTTACCCTGCTGCCCTCAGTGAGGAGGCTATTGACCTCCTGAGATCAATCTCTGTAGGTCAGTCGACCATCGTAAATGCCATCCAGGGACTGGCTACTCAACTACAACAGAGCAATGTGTTCCTGGACTGCATTCATGGTGCATTGGCAGGCCTACAGAGATCATTTCAGGCTCTGGCCTCCACACTGATGGCAGCTAGTCACCCTTTGTCTATCATACCCCTCCACCTTCCTATTCCCAGTCCGAATCCCCCCTTCCTGACCCAGCCAAACCACACAGACAGACAGGCATGCATCCACCTCAACATCCAAGGGTAGCGCAGACCAACATAAGCACCACAAGACACACCACCGGCATGCACAAAGACAACATCCACCTGTAGACACAGCAACAGTCACAACCTGCCCTGACACCTCCACCGCCCCAGCATCACTGATACAACACCTGGCACACCTGCAGACACCACATCAACATTCAGTGATTAAGCCCCCACACCTATCCTACCGGCAGATATCACCTCAGCAGACCCTCAGACATCCACCCCAGTCACCACACCCACAGACACCACAACCACTGACACGCCTACATGCAGCACATCCACCATACCTGCAGTCACCACCCAGACAGCCACCCACCACGGTATCCCTCAGCACCTCCACCTCCCCTCAGCCCAAGAAACATAAACGCCCACCCAACAGACACGAACCACCCACAAGCACACCTCCCTCAAACACACACCCAAGACATCCACACCGACACTTCATACAAACACTTCCTCACCTCCACACCCAAACCTCCTTCAGCTGACCATCCCTGTGTGTCCAAGAAAACTTTCCTTGCTGAGTTTGACCTTTTCCCTACTCCACTACCCCAAGTGTCACCCCTAAAAGGTAGGCTTCCCTCCCCAAGTCCATCCCTTTTACCTCCAAGGCCTCCCCTACCCCTCTGTCAGCACCAATGCCCCTCTCCCTGCCATGGAGAAGCCCACCCCTCCCAAACAGATCTGCCTCCCCCAAGTCCAAGCCTAAACCTCCACCCTAAGCCCAAACCCCCACCTCCCCTACCACCCCTAAGGATCCCTGAGGTGCCTGCCTGCCCCTTTGATGCACCTACCTGTGGAGGTTAGATGGCAGTCAAGAGTCAACTGGGGCACCATGTAGTGCCTTTGGTGCTGTTTGCACCACCTATGGACTGGCCCATGGCCTTGGACATTGTTTTTAATTAATTCACATAAAGGTTGAACCAATGGTTTATGTTCCATCTTTGTCCAGTCTTTGCTTTGTGTGTGTATATGTATATATATTTGCTTATATATAGTAGTAAATTGTATATTTTCAATAACAGTGATATGTTATATACATATATATATATATATATATAAACATACAGACATATATATTTATGTGTGTGTTTACATAACTATATATTTAGTACATTTTATTAATGGTATACATTACAATATTTAAGATTTACTATTTTAAACCATAGAAACTGTGTATGTATTGAAAAACAATATTTTTGTATTTTGTTTTAACAAGATAACAAATAACATCAACATGCACACACACATATATTCATATATATTTATGTGTGTGTTTATATAACTATACATTTATATTTAGTGTGTTTATATAAGTATATATTTATATTTAGTACATTGTATTAATGGTATATATTACAATATTTAAGATTTACCATTTACTATTTTAAAATGTACGTCCTGTATATGTATTGAAAAACAATATTTCTGTATTTTTGTTTTAACGATATTAGTGTGAAAATATTTTTTTGATATTTTCGTACTTACCATTAAAAGCATAGTTTTTGACACAATGTTTGTGTATCCCGATATTGTGGTTGTAATTGACATTATGTCAGTGATCCTAACCCACCATATTCAGTGACCACAAAACTTTTGATATTACGCCCCACCATCCGTTGTGCTGGCTAGACCTATCCAGGGTCATGTCCATGATTGTGCTCATTTCTCCCTCAAACGTGAGCTCCTCTAATCATGTGGTCACTCTGAGCATAGGTAAAGACTTCTGAGATTGCAATTTTAAGATAGACTCTTGGTTCATGCTGGGTCTGTATAAGGCTGTGATGGTTTTCATGGTGTGGCCTACCCTTGCAACAGCACTCAGGCACTCATTGCGAGTTTGGCGGTCCGAGTACCGCCATGGCGGCAGTGGCTGTTGCACCTCCATAATATGACCATTGTGGTCTTCCCAACAGAACACAGCCAGTTCACCACCAGTACTGCTAGTGAGGAGGGGCCGCAGTGGATGGAGGTAGGCATCTGCAGGCTGGCAGGGACCATATTCCAGTTGAGTGTATTATTACGCTGCACACCGCCAGGATTTCCGGCGGGGTCGCACCACCACCAAAACCCTGGCGGAACCGAACACAATAAAAGGAGACACTCACTTTCGAGAACACAGACACGTTCGGAGCCCCCATTGAATCAGAACTTGAAGTCTTCCCACTGCTCCTAAATGCCCTGCGTCTCCGGACCCAGCGACGATGAAGATGACAACAACCGTAAGTACACCCACCTAGCACACACTGGAGGGAAAGGTATTTGAACACACGGACACACAACACACACATTAGGGATGGCAAGCAACTGCCGCACACACACGCAACCACACACTCATACCAAGACACACCGACCTACATACACACATGCACACACAAAACACAGACACTACCAACAAACACACACCACAGTCAACACACACGTACAATACACACCCCAACCTTCACACACATTACCACCACAGGCTAACACACATGTGCATAACACCACCGACTCACACAATATCACAATCACAACTACATAAACGCATTGCTAACCCATAGAAGTGGACACTGACAGATGACAACACGTACTGCCAACAACACACAAAGATTAGTCACAACCAATCAACAACACATACCATGCAACGTACCAAATGTCACACCAGATCCACACAACATACAACACATATGACATCACCGGACACACACGGATGCACACACAAAAACCATATAATGGCACACAACACCACCACAACACATCACACTACGTACAATGCACAACTCTGCAACACACATGCATGGAGCTACACAATCATATCACAGACACAAAGCACACCAATAGCAGCGGGACCAATGGCAGGCCCACACACACACATGCAGCCCAGGCACAACAGCTAGCACATCCATCACACACAACTCACACACACACAAACCAAATCCCACAAACACAACACATCCATGTCGAAGGAAACACAGGACAAGTATGTCACCATCAATACCAACAGCAGGTTGGTCCAGATGTAATAAAATAAGTGCAGTATGTTAAATTAACTATATACAAAATTAGGCCATTGGCCAGTCCATAGTCAATGGTGCCCATGGCACATATGGCACAACACAGTGCCCCAACTTGACTCCTGACTGCAAGTGACCTCCACAGTGTAGGGGCATCAATGGGGCAGGCAGACACCTCAGGGGTGTTTCAGGGGTGGCGGAGGTGGTGGTCTGGGCTTGGGAGGGGGGGGTCCTTGGGTTTTGGGTCTGGGTTTGGGCGGGGGCTCCTTTGGTTTGGGCGGGGGGGCTTGGGTTTGGGTTTAGTGGGATGGTACTTAGCTTCTGCCTTGGGAGGGGGGACCTTGGGTAGGAGGAGTTGAGTTCTTAACAGGGGGAGGCGCATGGGCAACACCAGGGGTGGCTGGGCCCATACATGTGCCATTCATGCCACAGTGGTGTTCGATGGGTGGATGTCAATTTCAGTGCATGTCCAGTGACTTAGGGGGTGATTCCAAGCTTGGCGGGCGGCAGGAGCCGCCCGCCAAGCGGGAACCGCCAGAAGACCGTACCGCGGTCACAAGACCGCAGCGGTCATTCTGGGTTTCCCGCTGGGCTGGCGGGCGACCGCCAAAAGGCTGCCCGCCAGCCCAGCGGAAAAACACCCTTCCACGAGGAAGCCGGCTCCGAATGGAGCCGGTGGAGTGGAAGGTGTGCGACGGGTGCAGTAGCACCCGTCGCGAATTTCAGTGTCTGCTAAGCAGACACTGAAATTCTAAGTGGGGCCCTCTTACGAGGGCCCCTGCACTGCCCATGCCACTGGCATGGGCACTGCAGGGGCCCCCAGGGGCCCCACGACACCCCATACTGCCATCCTGTTCCTGGCGGCTGAAACCGCCAGGAACAGGATGGCGGTATGGGGTCGGAATCCCCATGGCGGCGCAGCAAGCTGCGCCGCCATGGAGGATTCCCCTGGGCAGCGGAAAGTCGGCGGTACACCGCCGACTTTCCGTTTCTGGCCGCGGCTGTACCGCCGCGGTCAGAATGCCCAAAGGAGCACCGCCAGCCTGTTGGCGGTGCTCCCGCGGACCCCGGCCCTGGCAGTTTTTACCGCCAGGGTCGGAATCACCCCCTTAGTGCCTCATAGGCGGTGTATTCATACAGGGCACTGGCATAAGTACATACGTGGTCCATGCTGGGAAAATATGCAGCTTTTAAATGGAACATTACACATGTTATGTGTGGGACATGCTGTTGGTGAGGGCCTGCAATAGGCAGCAAGGATGGTCTACATGGTCCGTCTACAAGGCCACTATGGTATGTGGCAACTGTTGGGGCATGTCTACAGTGTTTGTTGTGTGCAACAAGGATATTGTCAGCTAGCATGTGTAGAGAGCTCATCAAATTGTACATTCTCTTCTCTCTATCCTAGATACCCTGTAATGGGGAGAATAAGACATGCAAAAGTGTACCGCCTCCTAGTAGACCTTGCTACCCTGGAGGAGAGACACATCATCCAGACCTATTGTCTGGATTGTCAGACCATAATGAATCTATGTATCCAGTTGGAGCCAAATCTATTGCTTACCATACGTAATCCCCATGCCATCCCTCCCACAGTACAGGTTTTGTCTGTGCTGCACATTCCAGGTTACAGTGGGCTTGGCAGCAGGGATGTCACAGCCCATGTTCAGTGTTGTGTTGAAAGATGTACTGAAACGGAAACACCTGGACAACTACATCAGGTTCCCCCAATGTGTGCATTTGCCTACTGTTAAGTCTGACTTCTATCATTTTGGACGCATCCCTCATGTGATAGGGGCCATAGATGGCACCCACATTGCTTTGGTCCCTCCCAAGGCCAATGAACTAGTCTATAGGAACAAGAAAAACTACTACTTCATCAATGTACAGGTGGTGTGTCTTGAATACCAGTACATCTCCCAAGTGACGACCAAGTTTCTAGGATCTGTGCATGACTCCTTCATTCTGCACAGCTACAGAGAGAGAGCTTGGCTCATTGGTATGTATGCATTAGGATGTGTGTCACTGTAATGTCAACTGTCATCCCATCCCTGTGCCTCTACCGTATTGTGACAGGTCCTACCTTTGTGCACACAGGTAACTCTGGCTATCCTAACCTTCCCGGGTTGCTGGCACCAGTGAGGGACCCTACCACGGATGGGACACACCGTTTCAGTGAGGCCCACGGCACAACGAGGTGTGTTATTGAAAGAACTTTCGAACAACTGAAGCTCAGATTTAGGTGCCTCCACGTCTCTGGAGGTGCCCTCCTCTACACTACACTAAAAGTATGCCAGATCATAGTTGCCTGCTGCATGTTGCACAATCTAGCCCTGAGACATAAGATTCCATTACTGACTGATGCGGAGGAGGAGGAAGCTGGACCAGTGGCTTATGATGGTGACATGCAAAGTGATGAGAAGGCTGATGAGGAAGGTGCAGCTGATTCTAGGACTGGGATGACCAATCATTACTTCCAGTAACACACAGATATGTTGTGTGTGTATTGTCAGGTCTCTTATTTCCAAGTTGCCTTCTGACAGTGCTCCTCCTGGTCATGTACATCAGTGTAGATGTTCAGTGTACCTATCCCTCAGTGTGACTTGTGGTGGGAGACAGATTGCCTATCAGGAGCTGTGTTACTGATGTCATCTCTCTGACATGTGTTGGCAATGCAGGTTGATATTTCCTGTGTTCAAGCATGTGGTGTCATGTGTCCTGCAATCTCCTGTGCAGAGTTTTTCCAACTATAGGCTGTGTAGTGTGTATCACTCCCTAGCCTAACTGTTGGCTGTGGCATTCATGGACACTGGCCTTTCCAAATAGTAGTAATTGTAGCTTTTACCCCATGTCAGCTGTGAGCTACTGTGTAATAGTCATGGTATTCCTGAGAACGTGGATGTGGCTTTATCTTCTGTTTTCCCCTGCGTTGTTGTCAATCCACACGGGGCACGACAACAATGTACTACATATGCGCTGTGACTGCCACCATACCTACGATCCTGATGTGAGTCCCTGTCTTGGTCTATTTGCAGGTTGGATTTGTGGATGTACTCTGCTGTGTGGCTGGACTAGTGACTCCCTTGCAACTGGATTTTGGAACATGCCTGATGTACTGTGTCACCTGCAGTGAAAGCCTCCCTCTGCTGTCAATGTAACAGACCTTTGGTGAAGGGGAATAAACACACAGTACATTTTGGTAAAAAATATATTTGTACATGTAATAATAAAGACACGAAGGCTGTTCCTGTGTTCTATGGTGTTTATTGTGCACAATGTGTAGAACAGCTGATGAGTGGGGTCATGGTTGGAGTAATTATCAGAGTAGGGGGCCTAGCTGTAGGTAGTACAGGTCTAGTATCCAAGGGCCATGTGAAAATGAAGATATGACATTGAACAGCCAACAGGGTGTCTCAGTGGCACACAAGGGAGAATGTTCAGGAGTGGATAGACGACCACGTTTGTGACGGGTGTTCCTCAGCTATAGAAGGAGGGGTGCATGTGGCCTGCGATTCCTCTGGCAGGGCCTCCATTCCAGTAGCTGAGACTCTTTTGGTATCTGGCTAGTGGAAGGGGCCTGCTGGTGGTTGGAGGAAGCACGCAGGATGGTAGTGTGCTACTTGACCACCCCTGCAATGGAGGCCATGATGGCATTGTGTGCCTGCCACTGCTGCATGGCCTTCTGGTGGTATTCTCTCTGCAGCATTTGGTTTTCCTTCAAAATGGTGAGAACTTAGCCCATCTTGCTCTGGTCTTGCTGGTATGCTCCCAGGACTTGGGGGATGGTTTCCTGGCCAGTCGAGTCCCTTGGAGGCCCCATCCCCTGCCCCACAGGTTCCCTCCCATGGCCCCCTGTGCCTGTGCCCCTGGCACGGTGTGTGCCCACTCCCATTTACACAAGGACCTTCATTGTCTTGGGTGTGAGGGGTCAACTCAGTTCACTGTACTGTGGGGCACACTACTGATTGACCAGTCCTTGGGATGCAGGTTTGGGGGCAAGGGTTTGGCTGTGATGTTGATGTCACAGGTTGGGGAGGGTTGGAAGTGGGCAGGGTGAGGCTGGGAGTGGTGGAGTGACCAGGTGTCCCATCTGGGCCAGGTAAGTCAATGTCCAGACTTCTTGAGACTTTGTCCTCACTGAGGCCCTCATCCTGAGGAGGGCTGGCTGTCTCTGGCATCCTCTCCATGGTGGCAGTGGCAGAGGTACCTGTGAATGAAGTGGGAGAGCGTCGCATGGTGGAGGTGTGAATGGTGGCCTCTTTGTCTGATGCACACAGTGGCTTGACTTGATCCAGTTATGGCAATGACAGATGCAGCACTGCAGACACAGTTTGTGGGTAATGGATATTGAAATGGGTACCATGTTCCATTGAGGGTTGATGAATGAGGATTGCATTGCTGTCATTGTCATGTATAGGTCCTCAGTCTTAGCATCCTGTTGGTGTTGCAGGTGTGATAATTGTACATGCAGGTGTTGCACTGTGATGTGGACATATCAGCTTTTCACGTGGATGCACAGGTGCATTGTGGGACTTGTAGTGAGGGTGATTGGCAGTGCTATCCGTGCACTGTACAGGGACTGTCTGGGTATTGTGGCTGGGTGGTGGTGTGGCATGCAGGGGAGGGGCTTTTAGTGATTGTGTGGGAGATGTAGTGGAAGGTAAGGTGACTTGGGGAGTGATAGGGTGGTGGGGTAGCATGCTGGACTGGATTAATTAGTGTTAGCTACTTACCAGAGTCCAGTCCTTCGGGTATTCCAGTCTGGTCCTCAGGTGGATACAGGATGCAGGATGGACACAAAATGCAGGATGTTCAAGACCTTCTCCTCCCATGAGGTGGCGGCCCAGCGCCAGTCTTCATCACAGCAATTTGGTGCCTGGATGCCATGGAACGCACCTTCCCCGTAGGTCGTTCCACCTCTTCCGGATGTCCTCCCTTGTGTGAAGATGGTTGCCCACTGAGTTGAACCTGTCAACAATTCTCTGCCATAACTCCATTTTCCTGGCTATGGATGTTTGCTGCATCTGTGCTCCAAGCAGTTGTGGCACTACCCTAACGATTTCATGGACTGTGACCCTCAATTCATCGTCTATGAAACGTGGGTTTTTTTGACAGGACCTGGTAATTGTGTTGTGAGTTGGGGTGTGTGTGGTGTGCAAGTGGCAGAGTAGGGTGCTTGGTGGGGTGGGGGGTGCTTGGTTTTGTGTGCTGGTTGTTTGTGGTGTTTGTGTGCTGTAACAATGTGTGTATTGTGTCAATGGTGCAGTTGTGTAGTGTGTGCTGAGTGTTGTGTGTGCCCTCGGTCATCCTGGCGATCTCGCATTTGTGACTGTATTTTGGCGGTGTTCAGTGTGTGACTCGTAATACGCCAGTCGGATTACCGTCTCCATTACGGTCTTTTGGCGGCTGCCACCACGTCGGTCTTCGGTTAAGACCACCAAACTCGTAATGGGGGCCTCAGTCTTCTTTCAACTCGGTCAGCCTTGGTCATTTTTACCATCCCCTTAAATTTCCCCTTAAATAAGAGACCATCTGCTTTCTTAGATGGGCCAGAACAAAAATGCTGCACTAGGAGGCATCTAGTCCACAGTCTCAGCCAATCTCTACTCCGTTGTTGATGACAGCTGAAACCTTTTTAATATTTGAGGGCCTTATTTAGAAATTGATGGACAGGATACTCTGTCACATACATGAGGGGTGTTGCATCCATCCTCTGTATTGCAAATGCCTTTTAGCCTAAGGCACTTGTAATACCAAGGACAGATATCCACCACTTTTTTATGAAATATGCCATTTACAAAACTCAAAATAAGGTCCTGCGTGTCTCAGACATTTTTCCTGATCACCACTAGATTTTAAGGTTGTGTCTTCCTAAAATGCCAAGAAACATCTGCATACCAGTGAGCTACAAAGTATAATGTAATGTAACATAACATAATGGTTGTCTGAATATCAAAACTAAAAATATTGTGTGGACAGAATATTATGTCAAAACTTTTGAGGATCAAAATATTGTGAATGTAAATGCAAGTAGGTGAGTATAGATTTACCATTCTCAACTCTACTTCTACATGAATTAAAGATATATATATATATATATATATATTTTGTTAAGTTACATATATGTGAAGTTAAGTTTAGTAAAACTTTGCTCACCCACAGAAACGTACCTTCATTATATTTTTGCCCTCAATATTCTTGACACAGTATTTTGTCCACACAATAATTTTATCTTGATATTTTGTTCAAACACCGCAAAACATAATAACATAATGCATAATCTCTGCTTGGCCTGGGAACATGAATTGATCCTCCAGGAATCTAAAAACTCCAGGGGAAAATGTGGCTATAACTGAGGAATAACTTGGGAAATCTGATGGGTTAAATCTAATTCACCAGTTATTCTAAATAACTAAGTGGGCTTTCGGGGTCTGACCCGGAATGTTTTTTTTTAGCCTCTTAAGATACTAGTCTAACCAATAATGGCTGGATTTCTGGGACATACTAATGGGCATCTAGTAAAGAAACCCTACATCTTTTGAAACTTGGTTTATCTGTTTTCGAAAATGTACAGCCTTTAAACTAAAGGTTGCAGCTTTTCACCAGATTTGTTTCAAATCATACAGGATTCTGTTGAAAACACATTTGTTTTGCAGTGTGGTACACTGCCTTGGCTTTCTTATTTTGGCTGCCGCATACATCTTGAGGAAGGAGGATGCATTCTGATACAGGTTCTCTTGCAAGGCTTCAAGGTCTGTTAAGTTAAGAAGGTCCATATTTAAAGCACTGAGGCCCATATTTATACTTTTTTAGCACTGCATTTGCGTCTTTTTTTCGCAAAATCAGCACAAATTTACAAAATACAATTGTATGTTGTAAGTTTGCGCCGCTTTTCTGTCACAAAATGACACAAATGCTGCGCTAAAAAAAGTATAAATACTGGCCTGAGTGTTACAGAAAACTGTTCACTGCTGCTGTTTCTACAGTGATTGGCTGGGATAACAGGTGCTTCCCATCTGCTGAGGGATAGGGTTGTATTTCAGGGTATAGAGATGGGAGGAGAAGGGAGAGACTTCGGAGGTCTGTTGTTAGACCCATGTGTTGGAGGCATTAAGGTTGCATGTGAGCACTTGACACAGAATGTGACCAGGCCACTCACAGACTGGTTGAAGCTCTAAACTCCGAAGCAAGGGCCATATGTACTAAAGCATTATCCCATAGACACAGAATGGGTAAAACCCTTTAATACATCTGGCCCCAAATCCATTGTCTGTTGATCGACTGTGGTCATCACCTTTGATAGTTATGTTTTTGGCACGAATCGGGGGTCAGTTAAAAAAAATCAATTCCAAGAATTCTGGTTTGTATCCTGGAGAGTGGTAGACCATTTAAAAAATAATTGAAATGTTGTGGTTAAATGTTAAGGGGACAGAATTATGCATTTGACCATGAATAGATTTGTGTATGTAAGTATTGTTCTACTCTGTTGACATTATTGTTTTTGGAAATAAACTTGCACCCCACTGGAAGGAGGATACCACGTTACTGTTAGTTTTCAGGACAGAGATTATGAGTGTCTAGAGAATGCTTCTGAGTTAAGTGTATGTAAAAGAAATCTAACTCATTGGAGGATTAGGGTGCTTGACCTCAGCAATGTTAACTGAATAGCTGATGCTTCAGGAGTGTGGCATGGACATTGCTGATATGATGTGTGAAGCATTGTTCATGTCACAGTTGGCTGGTGTGAGAAAGATGTTCCCCTTGCGGATTAGGATGCGGATAGAGTATGCCTTTGCCGCTGATCGACATAGGTAGTTGCAGTGATGTCTTTGTATTGTGAACTAGTGGATTAAAAGGTGGAGGTGAGAACATCTCACCTGGTGATGTTAACTGGTCTGTTGACATCAGTTTTGCAAGCAAGTCCTGATTTCAACCCAAAGACGTTTAATGAGTTTCACCCTGATAAAAAAATCTGTGTTACCACCTACTTCATGTGTGCAGATAGTCCTTCATCAAATGTATTATTATGCAACACTGAGGTGCTACCCTGACTGAACCAATGATGTATGCTAATCCCAACCACCACAGTAGAGTAGATAAAATAAAGGTGACCTCTAAAACTTGGACGTATACTGTGCCCAACCTCTGCTATTTCTTGCATGGATGGTCTCCTCCAGTGCATATCCATGCCCATGCTACCAAAGCCATGGTGACTTCAGTTGTACTTTGCAGGTATGTACATGTGAAAGCCATGTGTAGAGTAGTCAGGTGCCTGCTCCAGGCATTATACGCTTGGCATATTCTCTAGTAAGGTGATGGCCAAGGAATCTTGGGAAATGCATAAGCCCTGTTGGTCAATCTGCCAATCGGTTGGGAATAGTAAAGAGCCATGGTATAGGAGGTGGACAAATTTACAGTCATGGTGACTCTGTTACTCCTAGTATGACTGCTGTGTATTTTAAACTCTTTCCCACCAAATCATCTGTCAATTGTCATAACAGTGATAGGCTCATATGGGAGCCAGCTGGCGATGGTAACTACTTGTGCATGAGAGGACAAAGGCTAGGGACAGTGTGACCATGTATAGGCGGTGATGGCTGCCATGAAGCTTCCTTCAGGAGCTGTTTCCAGTTCTACCCCTAAGTGCCAGAATGAACATAGCACAGCTAGTTTTGGGGGACGATGCTGCATAATGCTCCACACCAGTGTTGAGTTGTAATATCAACACCTACCTTTGGCCCATGGATACTTCCTTAGTAATACAAGTTTGCCAGTGAAGTGAAAGGGCCTCAGCAGCATTCCTGTCCTGTATAAAACCACCTACCGTGGTCACCATAACTGTATTTTACCTAGTTCCTTTGCAGAAGGTTCAGTGGGGGCTTTCTTTATCCATCCATACTCTGTGGGTGTTGTGGGCTGCAGAGAAGCAGCACCTAGGTACGTCATGTATTTCTTTAGGACATGTAGTCTGGCAGAATAGGATGAGGTCTTTGTATAAGTGGGTTCATATATACCAATGGGTTCAGAATAACATTGAGACTGAAGTTTGAGTTGTCTATGTCACTCTGAACCCTTGTTGTTCCTTACTCATATATGCCACAAAAAACTTTACATGACCTCATGTCACCTACATCCCATTCTCGCCCCATTGAGCTTTTATGCGAACATGCTCTGTAAAGGGGTGTCCGTGGACTGTCCCGACTCTCCTGCCACCGTCCCCCATCCGGCCCTTACTCCTACCGCCACAGCACCCTTCCGTCAGCTTCCCTCCGGTCTGATCTGAGTGGTACAGAGGAAGGCGGCGGAAGATGATGCCATCTTGCAGGGTACGTTTCATCTGTGTGTACACTGATGTGAAATCTCAGCAGTTGACAGGAGCTGTCATTTTGTAAAATGTATTTCTACGACGCCGTACACCACAACAGAACAACAGGTTAACATGTGGTGAATGGTTAATTGAGCACAACTAGCGGACCTCTCCTTGGCACGACTCAGCAGAGGAGCTCTTTGATTCAGCAGAGAACCTGCAGAGTAGCCTCACTTCCTGGTTCCTTATATCTGGGGTTTGACGTTTCAGGATGTTTCAAGATGTTTCATCATCCCACTGAGTGTGAATATACAAGGTGGATGTGCTCAGTCCTCTCAAGGAAATGGCTCTATTGTTGTCTTAGACTTTTTCCGCTTTAGTCTGCAGGACTGCATAATCCTGTTCTTATGGTAGGTTGGGGCAGAGGTACCTTGCTCTGTCTGATTGTCTGAAAATTAATTATTTTTGAAAACTGCGTTCGTAGCAGTCGTGTCCTCCCAATAATAAATGCTGAGGAAGATGTGACAGAACAGTGCAAGCTAAAAAATGCCAAAATTGCAAAGATAGCTGAAGTGACGTCACTCACCCTTTGCCCCCACCCCTGATGACCTCCCAAGGTTGACCGCCCACCCACAGCATACTCCAATTGTTGCTAAGGGAGTAGACGAATGGCAGGGAGTGTGAACTGCACAAAGTAAACAAGTGTCTTGGAGCGCTTGCTTCACCCTTTGATGGGGCTGCTGCTGTGTTTGTGGGGTCTGGTAACCCATAGAGGAAGGATTTGGGAGAGCACCATGCTGTGTGAATTATAGCTTCTTATGTTACATGAGATTTCGGACTTCTGTGGTTCAGAAGAGGAGCAAATAGTCTTCCTTCAACTTGGACCTTGATAAGAAAACGCTGAGGCCACACATAGTGAGATGTGTGTTTATATAGATAGACCCAATGCCCATAACTTCTAGGAGCAGCTGTGAGACACTCTTCTATAAGCAAAACTTTAGCACATTTAGCCCTCCAGATGTTGGTCACTGTTGTATTCTATTCAAAGGAATCTTAGTGGGCTGCTTAGCAACTGGGAGGAAACTGGAATGTTATGATTAGATTGTAAGGCAGGCAGTTGTTGATAAGACCTGCCAGGGTTGGATGTGTATTTCTTATCTGAAGAATAAAGAAGAAAAAGAAGCATCTGTGGTGCAGCGATTTCTTTACAGTGGTGACGAAGGATGGGATCATAAGGAATAAGACGTGGTCCAACCCTGGCAGCAGTGTACTGTGACTGGTGGTGCGAGAAAGCGGTGATCTTAATGACCATAAATTGAATGGTGGATTTTGTGATGGATTCCGAACTCGGTTTGTCAAGTTGACCGAGTTGTGGAGGTAGCGCGTTTTTTTTTCTTTCTTAAAGAAAAAAAAAAAGAAGAAAAAAGTTTGTGCTGTTGGGTTGGCATTTTGAATGAGGCACTTACCTGAAGAGTCTCGCGGATGCTGCCCAGAGACCGGTGCCCAGTTGGATGTGACGTCAGCGGTGTTTGCGGCAAAACAAGGGAAACCTCTTGTAGAAAGAGGTCGAAGCAACAGTAAAAACATAACAACTGTAACATATTGCCTTCGACTTTTAACTTTGCAGCGCTTTCAACTTTCAACTCTGCAGTGCTGTATTTTAGTTTACTCAACGGTGACAACGGAAACAATCAGCCTGAGGACGGTGACAACGGTGACTACTTTATTTATGTTAATTTTTTTTTTTTTCTCTTCTCTCGTCATATTTCATTAGTTTTTTAGATTATTTATGGGATTATTTATGCTCATAATAGTTAAATAATTTACGTAGCAGACATGCAGTCGATTGCACCACCACCTACATTTTTTAGCATGCCTGGCGAATCAACCATGTCATGGGAAGATTGGAGGGAGGCGTTTGAAACATATTTAGAGGCTTTGGGAGGTGCCATTTTTACTGACAAAAGGAAGTTGTCTTTGTTAAAACACAATTTGGGTGTGGAAGGTAGAAAGATTTTGAAAACGTTGCCATTTGCAAATTTTGTAACGAATAACGATGGAAGGTCTGAGGATGAGGAGAATGACAGTGAGGACGATGTGTATATGATGGCGTTGGGGGTGTTGGAGGAGCATTTTAGCAAGAAAGTAAGCATTGTTGTAGAACGCCACAAATTTTTTTCTAGGACCCAAGCGTCTCATGAATCGGTCGATCAATTTGTGTGTGCGTTACGTACGCTGGCTAAATCGTGTAGATTTAAAGACTTGCATGAAGAAATTATTAGAGATCAATTAATAAATGGTACATGTTGTTTGAAAATTCTGGAAAAGTTGTTACATTTAAAAGATCCATCTTTGGAGGAGGCCATAGCAGTGGCTAAACGTGTTGAAAACACATCTAGGTATGTTAAGGAGTTAAGTAGAAATGATACCGAGGCTGCACTAGTACAAGCTGTAAATTCTGTGAAAATCAGCAAAAATACGACTGTAATGGATGAAAGAAAGAAATGTTTTAAATGTGGAAGCATAAAACATCTGGCATCCTCGATGAATTGTCCTGCAAGAGAGGCTAAGTGTTTCAAGTGCGACAGAAGGGGACATTTTTCGAAAATGTGTAATCAGAAAAAAAGTACTTACAACAGAAGAAATGTAAATTGTTTACAAGATGGTAATCAAGGACAACAATCGTATTCTAACGGTCAGATGTTGTGTTCCGGTGAGGAAGTGGATAACCATTTTGAAATTTTAATGCTTAATGTTTTATCCATGGAGACTGCTTATAAACCTCCTAAGTGTGCGATAAGCATAAATGGTGTGGTGATAAACGTGTGGGCTGACTCATGTTCACCTTATACCATAATTGACAAAGCAACGTGGAAAGCAGTGGAGGGTGGCGAATTGGCTAAAGCGGAAGTGGATTTGGTGGGTTATGGAGGCAACAAAATTTCTGTGTTGGGATATTTTCAAGGGGAGGTGTTATTTAATCAAAGACAGGCAATATGTGATGTGTATGTGGTTGAAAATGGTCGATGTTTGTTAGGATGGAATGAACAAAGAACGCTGAAGATTGTGTTAGATCCAAATAGTGAAAGACAGGTTTTGTCAGTAGGGGAAGAGAGTTCAGAAAAATGGAGTAAGAAGTTTCCAAATCTTTTCAATAGCGAGTTAGGTTGTTTGCAGAAGTTCCAACATCGCATTGTGCTGAAAAGTGGGGCTGTTCCCAGTGTACATAAGGTCAGGAGTGTGCCGGTTGTTCTGAGAGATCCATTAAAAATTGAATTATCTAGATTATTGCGTTTGGGTGTGATTGAGAGAATTGAAGCGTCGGAATGGTTGAGTCCAGTGGTTTTGGCCCGCAAACCTAATGGCAAGATTAGAATGTGTGTAGATTTGAGGGACCTTAACAGTAATATTTGGGTAGACAGACATCCTATTCCTAATATTAATGAACTATTGAGTGGTATTCAAGGGGGAAAGGTGTACTCAACCCTAGATTTATCCAGTGCGTACCACCAAATAATGTTGCACCCAGAGTCCAGGCATTTCACGTCATTTATAACGCCTGAGGGAGCTTTCAGATTTGTGCGCATGCCGTTTGGGCTTGCGTCTGCCTCAGCTGTTTTCCAAAGGGTTATGCAAAATCTACTGGGTGGTGTAAAGGGTGTGAGGTTTTTTCAGGATGATGTGCTAGTATGGGCAAAGGATTTACAAGAGCATGATACCATTCTGGAGAAAGTATGCCATATTCTTGAGAATGCAGGTTTGACTGTTGAGGCTAGCAAATGTAAATTTGCATGTCACAGTGTTGAGTATTTGGGCCATACTATTTCATGGAAGGGTATAACGCCCAAGGTTAATCTTATGGAAGCAATTGAGCGGGCACCTAGTCCAGTTAACAAAGATCAACTGAGATCATTCCTTGGATTAGCGGAATATTATGCTAAGTTTGTGAGGAATTTCGCTGACATAGCATATCCTTTAAGAGTGTTAATGAAAAAAATCAAAAATATATCTGGTCAGATGAGTGCCAACAAGCGTTTGATAAATTGAAGAAAAACATTATAGAAGCAGTTGAATTAAACCCTTTTGTGGCTCATTATCACACTATAATAACAACGGATGCAAGCATGTACGGGTTGGGTGCGGTACTAATGCAAGTGCATAATGGAAAGGAACGTGTGGTAGCGTTCGCTTCACGTACATTGAAGGGAGCGGAAACAACATACTCTGCTGTAGAAAAAGAAGCTCTTGCTTGTTGGTGGGGCATCACGTACTTTAAAAACTATGTGTGGGGTAGAAGTTTTGAATTACGTACAGACCACAAACCGCTTGTGGACATTTTCACTACTGCAGGTGCAAGTCGTGCTTCTTCTAGGATTGCCAAGTGGTTATATAGGTTACAGGAATACACTTTCACAGTAAAATACTTGCCTGGTATAATGAATGTAAATGCGGACTGTTTGTCGAGGTTGCCATTAGAAAATGTATGTGGAGAAGAAGAGGAAGAATGGGTTGTGGCTGACCTGCAAGACATCAAGACAAAGGCTATCAGTGAGGAAGTTTGGAAGGCGGCGGTTCAGGAGGATACTGAACTTCAGGCAATAATAAGGAATTTGCATAAGTGTTGGTCTGAATTGGGTGATGAAACCAGTATGTTTTCAAATTTCAAAAGTGTGTGGTCTGAGTTGTCATTACAGAGTAATTTACTTAGGAGAGGTGATAGGTTGGTAGTGCCACATAAGTTGAGGCAGACTGTTTTAGAGATTCTACATGAGGGACATGGTGGTATGTCGGGTATGAAGAGGAAAGCCAGGGAAGATTTTTGGTGGCCAGGCATGGACAAAGAGGTTGAAAGATTTGTTAGGAATTGTGTAAGCTGTGCTTGTAGTGACAAAACACACGTGTGTGAGAGGACACCTGTCATTCCTGTACCTTTTCCTGTTAAACCATGGCAAAAGATAGCAATAGATGTGTGTGGCCCGTTTGATTTTGGTGATGGTGGAAAGTTTTATGCCATGGTTATGGTAGATTACCACTCCAAATGGCCAGAAGTTAGTATCGTCAAAGACACTAAAGCTGGAGTGGTGATTGAATTTTGTGAGGAAATTTGGAAAAGGGAAGGTTATCCCGAGGAGGTGGTGACTGACAATGGGACACAATTTACTTCGTTTGAGTTTGAGGACTATTTAACATTGTGTGGAGTAAACCATGTGAGGACAGCTGTGGCACATCCAAGAGAGAATGGGTTAGTAGAAAGGTTTAACAGAGTGTTGTGTGACAATATTCAACTGTGAATTCAGACTGGTTTGTGTTGGAGGACTGAAGTGAAAAACATGCTATGGAATTATCGGACGACTCCGCATTCGACGACGCGAGAAACCCCGTTTGTTTTGTTGAAGGGAAGGAAACCGTGTACCAAAGCTGTTCCTGGTTGGATGGGGAAAGCTGGTAAAAAATGTGTAAGTGTAAGGAATCTTGCATTTAGAGTGGAGGGGGTGCAAGAGAAGTATGACGAAAGTGTATTGGGAAAACCGAAGGAATGTGTGGTTGCAGTTGGGGACTGGGTGCGAACCAGAGTATGGCATGGTGGCAGGAAGGGTTTGTCAAAGTGGTCAGAACCAAAAATGGTTGGGGGAGTGAAGTGTTATAGTGTGGTTTTAAGCGACGGTAAAAGATGGAATATGGCTGATGTTGTCAGATGCAGTGAAATGGAAGTAGCTGAGTGGAAGAAGCAGGTTGGGTGTGGCCGTGGTGTCGAGGAGTCAAGAGGGGTGAGAAGGTCACAGAGAGTATTCAAGAAACCAGAATATATGAAAGATTATTATACAGCGTAGTTGTGTTTACGTGTTTTCTTGTGTTAGTTTATGTTATTTATTGTTTTTTTCTTGTTGTTTTTAGATAATTTTGTTATTGTAAGAAGGGAGATATGTTGTATTGTATTCAAAGGAATCTTAGTGGGCTGCTTAGCAACTGGGAGGAAACTGGAATGTTATGATTAGATTGTAAGGCAGGCAGTTGTTGATAAGACCTGCCCGGGTTGGATGTGTATTTCTTATCTGAAGAATAAAGAAGAAAAAGAAGCATCTGTGGTGCAGCGATTTCTTTACAGTCACTTATTGCTATTGTCCCTTGTCCGACATGCATCCCCACCTCTGTACTTCTCTACAGTACCCCTACCTTGGAGGAACATGGTGTTGCTCAGTAGTAGGGTTTGTCTCATGTACGTACCCATAGATACAATCAGACATCAGTTTGAGTCCCGGCTTTAAAAACTGAGATGCCTGCTATTGAAGAGGTACAGTTCCCTCTTAGTTTTTCTAACCCTGGCAAAGCCTTCTTCAGCAAGCAGCAGTCTTCTGTGGGATTTTTGCTTCTCTACATTTTCCAACTGAGTGCTCCAGGATGTTTGGTCCCCCAGTCCTGGCTTCCACTTTCACGGCCTTGGTTTTGAATACTTTTTAATCATTCGCGCTTGGAGAGAAAAAGCCCACATGCCTAGCGTTCTATCTTAACCTTTTCTATTTCGTGACTATTCTGATCTGGAAATATCCACTTCATGCCTACCTCTGGTACGGAGGACATGCTCAAGGCTCTTATCTTTCTGCTCCAAACTGAAAGATATGTAGTCCATAAGCATTCTATAGTGGTAGCTCTAGGTAAGAAGCTTTTGAAGCTGTGCATCAGAGGTGCCTTAGCCTGTCTTTCTATTATTTTTTTCCTCAAATGTTCTCCATTTGAATGTTCATCGATTGGTCTCTGACCTCAGAAGTGTTTACCACTCGGCTTGGATTAAATGGGAGAACATTCTTTGTGCCTCCCTATTTAACATCAAAGGAGTCATCCCTTGCTTGGTTGGACACATGCTAGTCACAGTTGCGAGGGCAGCTATTTCACTATATCTTGGGGGGGGGGGCAGGTTTAGCATTCACACCAACACCAAGTGGATCTAAGTGTCCTTATTCAAAGGTTAGCACATACAGCACCAAACAAGACTTCTGGTTGTGATTCCAGGAGTTGGCCCGCTGTCTGTCAGGCGTAATGTAGAGTTGATACAGATAGGCCACATTCCCATGTGAGTAAGAGAAATGGACTTAGAAGCTTATGCCAGAATGGACAGAAAACACTAAAGCAAAATCTACCCCACCTCCCATATCAAATCCATTCGTTCCTCCATAACTGGATGATTCCCCCATGCCCGATGTGTGTTACAATTGAATTAAAAATGATGTAATATGATATCATCCTTTTTTTTAGCAATGTTAACATGCAGTATTGAGCTCCCCACTGAAGGGCTAGCCCTAAGTCATGACAAATTCACCAAGGAGCCACTGCCATAATTGGATGTGTGAACGTTTTTGTTGGGATGTGTGGGCTGGGCCTAAAATGCACATATTACCATCCTAACCAATCTTTGCTGGGGAGTGAAGCCCACAAAGATAACTCCCATATATGAATGCCTTAACACATGCAAATTGCTTATTCATGGCAAGGAGTGGGACCCATGCCCGACTTTTCTGGGCTGAAAAATTCTGGAACCTCAGTAGGCAGTAATTTAGCTCCCACTTAAGAATGGAAAGGAGCTGACCACCCCCCCTGTAAAGAAAGGGGTCTATAGTTGGCAGTGGGTTTGCACCCTGTCCAAGTAGGGACCCTCACTCCTGTCAGGATAAGGGAGATAAAAAAAACAACAACAGGAGGGGTGGAGTGTGGGATAATTGGAGGATAGACTCCTGGTCCTGTGTGTGGAGCTCCCAATACTGTATAAACCAAAAATTGCACACACGGTTCCAGAAAGCGGGGAATTGTATCTACCGGTTCTGCATATCAGGGAAACCAAAAGGTTGTAAGCACGAGCCCTCACTCACCTTTCGGTGACATGCTTCATCATAGGGCTGTGCTCCTCGTCAGGCCCGCGCTGCAATGCCTGACGGGCCCCACACGGGGGCTCTTTGCCGGAGATCTTTTTGAGCGAAATGCGTACCGGTCAAAAGTAGGAATCGAGGATTGGAATGGAAAAGGTTAAAAATGCCTAGAGGTAAAAACTGTTCATATCTTTAATTAAATGTTAGTACCTCTGGCAAGATTAAAAACAAAGAATAGGGATATAGTAAAATAATGTCTACACTCCCCATAAAATGCAGAAATGCTATTTATAGCCACCAACTCTCCGGGGAACCACAACGAACGTAGGTCTACAGTTTGCACCACAACCGAAGAAAAACCACAGAGGATTTTTCTCAACTCGATGTTTGTCCCCCGATGAGGCCCTGCATTTAGTATTTGGAGGGTTCTGCTCTCCCTAGTATGGGTAGCCCAAGTGTTTGAAGGATTAGGTACGTCTTTGAGGTCCTGACGAATCGCATAGCGAGAAGCATGTTGACCTGTGATGTAGAGTAACACAGGGGATCCTGTGTTTACCTCATTTCATTTACACCACTCTCTAGTATGAGAGTTGGTGGCTATAAATAGCATTTCTGCGTTTTATGGGGAGTGTAGGCATTATTTTACGATATGCAGAACCGGTAGATACAATTCCCCGCTTTTTGGAACCGTGTGTGCAATTTTTGGTTTATACAGGATAAGGGAGATATCTGCTCAGATAACCCCTGCTCATCCCCTTGGTAGCTTGGCATGAGCAGTCAGGCTTATCTCAGAAGCAATGTGTACAACATTTGCACATAACACACAGTAATACAGTGAAAACACTACAAAAGGACACCACACCAGTTTTTTAAAAAATAGCCTATATTTATCTGTGTAAAACAAGATCAAGACGAGATGAATCCAACATACAGTAATAAAGATATGAATTTTGCAAGAATTTACTTAAAAAGAAAATTCCTTGAAGTCGATAGCTCCACCTGGGGCTATTACAGTATTGTGATCAACAGATCCAACAGTTCAGGCCCGCCACGGGTTCGCGGGCCAGCTATGGTGTCGGGAAGAGCCACAAACATCACCTTGGAAATGCAGGGCGTTGTGATCCTTGCAATGAGGTCCGGAGAGCGGCATCGCTGGTGTCACGGTGTCGGTTCGGAGGTCGTCGGGCCCTTGAAGTCGCACTCGTTGCAGGTCGAACTCCGGGCTGATGAAGTCAAGAGTGCCGGCGTGGATGGCGTTGGGGCTGCGGTGCGAATGGTGATGATGTGACATGCGGTGCCCACAGGTCACTGTGCAGGCAGCGGCTCGGTGACGGCATCCAGCAGCGTCGGTGAGACAAGGGTTGTGGTGTGAAGCGGGCAGTGCGACATGCAGTGTCATCATGTCATAGTTCAGGCAGCAGCATTGTTGTTGCTGAAGTGCTGTTGTTGGTAGGCCCAAGTCGGCAGGGCGGCACAGAATGGGCTCCGTGCGGCGTCCACAGGTCACGGTGCAGACAGGGACGCCTAGTGACGACACTGGAGTCAATGGTGCTGGCGTTGGTGGACCGGGGCTGCGGTGTGGGACGGGACGGTGCTTCCAGTACCTCACATGCGGTGTCCACAGGCCACGGTGCAGGCAGCGGCGCCGGTGTCAGCAGGAGCGGCATCGTCAGGGATGCCCAGGCTGTGGTGTGAGCAAGGCGATGCTGGAGTGCAGAGCCTACAGGTCGCAGTGAAAGCAGTGGCTCAGTGGCAGCTGCGGATGGCGTCGTGAGACCAGGGTTGCTTTGTGAAGCAGGGCGGTGTGGCTCTGTGCACCTTCGGCAGGTCACTGTGCAGGCCAGCAGCATCACTGGTGGCGTTGCAGTGATTTTTCTTCCTGAACAGCACAGAACCCACAGTTCCCAGTGCTGTAGGCAGATGAAACAGAAGCCTTTGGTGTCCCTGAGACTTCCAACAGGAGGCAAGCTCTACTCCAAGCCTTTGGAGAACTCTCTCAAGCAGGATACACAGCAAAGTTCACCCTCTGCTGTCTTTTAAGGCAGAAGCAGCAACTGCAGGCCAACCCAGCAAAGCAACACAGCAAAGGGGCAGTACTCCTCCTCCAGCTCTTCAGCTCTTCTCCTTGGCAGAGGTTCCTCTTGATCCAGAAAGATTCTGAAACTCTGGGGTTTTGGGTCCACTACTTATATCCCTTTGTGCCTTTGAAGTGGGCAAACTTCAAAGGAAAGTCTCTGTTGTTGACAAGATCCTGCCTTGCCCAAGCCTGGCCCCAGACACACACCAGGGGATCGGAGACTGCATTGTGTGAGGGCAGGCACAGCCCTTTCAGATGTAAGTGACCACTCCTCCCTCCACTCTAGCCCAGATGGCCCATCAGGATATGCAGGCCACACCCCAGATCCCTTTGTGTCACTGTATAGAGGGAATTCACAACTGCCCAAATCTCAGTCTGGCCACAAGCAGGCAGAGGCACAGAATGGTTGAAGCAAGAAAAATGCCCACTTTCTAAAAGTGGCATTTTCAAACAAACAATTTAAAAACCAACTTTACCAAAAGATGTATGTTTAAATTGTGAGTTCAGAGACCCAAACTCCATGTTTTGATCTGCTCTCAAAGGGAAACTGTACTTTAAGGATAATTAAAGGCAGGCCCCATGTAAACATATGTGAGAGATAGGCCGTGCAACAGTGAAAGTGGCAGTATTTCACTGTTAGGACATGTAAAGCACATCAGGACATATCCCACCTTTAACATACACTGCACCCTTCACATGGGGCTACCTAGGACCTACCTTAGGGGTGCCTTACATGTAGTAAAAGAGAAGGTCGGTGCCTGGCAAGAGGGTACACTTGCCAGGTCGAATTGGCAGTGCAATAATGCACACACAGACACTGCAGTGGCAAGTCTGAGACATGTTTACAGGGCTACTTATGTGGGTGGCACAAGCAGTGCTGCAGGCCCACTAGTAGCATTTGATTTACAGGCCCTGGGCACCTCTAGTGCACTTTACTATGGACTTACCAGTAAATCAAATATGCCAATCATGGATAAAAAATCATCAGTACAAGTTATATAGGGAGCACTTGCACTTTAGCACTGGTTAGCAGTGGTAAAGTGTGCAGAGACAATAAACCAGAAAAAACAGAGTCCAGTATACCATAAAAACAGGAGGTCAGAAGGTAAAAGACAGGGGAGACACGCCAAAAAGCTACCAGGTCTAACACCCCCCCTCCACGCCATCTAAGGCCAAGCCGAAAGAAACATTTCAGGAACCTACTGACTAACCTGTCAGTGAACCTTGAAGCACTCCCCGAACAAGGAGGACGTCTGTGCTAACCTTGGCCAGCCCACCATTCTCTTGAGTGTACAACCAGTCATCCCATCGAGGAGACTTGATCACAATGACCAGATGCCGCCAATGATTGGGGCGTACAACCGTCTGCGCAGCTAGAGTGTCAAGAGACACTAGGGAGCCCCCTCTGATCACCACTGAGCTTGAGGATGAAGTCCTGGCCCACCATAAAAGAGATCCACAATTTACAGTCTTGGATAGGGTCTAATGTAAATCTATGGCTCCACTGCTCCTAGACATTTTTAAACTTTGGAGAGTGGACTTTATGACCCCTCTCCCCCATCCAGTGGAAAAACTCAACATATACCTATAGGTTGTGAGTTATCAGAAACTCATAAGCCTAACTACATTGCACCAGGGACCAAAGGCATCCGCAGGGCACTAAAGATTTCTAATCCTGACTGGTGCATTGCAAGATATGGACCTGTTAGCTAGCTAGGAAGCTCCAAACCTTAAGCACGGGATGCCAGAATATCAAGGCATCCAGAGACATCCAAAATATTGTGCCCGTTCCTCCCCTCCCCGCTACCCCATACATCACCACATTCTTCCCAGGGCCACATTTTCACAAAACTTTTTTCACGTTTCACGATGGGCCACTCTGTGCCACTACTGTGTAGCACAGGTGCACAGACTGGCTACCTGGCAGTAAACACTACTGTATTGCAATTGTATTTATATAGCACTTCAGACCCGAGGTGCTGATGCGCATTAAGGGGCAGGTAGCACGCTTTAGCAACGGGCAGAGCTTGGCTGGAAATGTTGAAAGGCAATGAACAGTAGGGGGGAGCATTTTGGTGTCATCTTATATTGTTTTAGGTGCGGCAACCTAGGCATGTGATGGATGTCGAGGAGCATGAAACGGGCACATGCAATTTACAGTAATCCATTTTTATGCCTGACTGGGGTTCTCTCTATGGGATCCACCTACAAGTGACAGAGAAGCAGCCCACAGCATGCACAGGATCCCTGCAGTCACCGCTTAAATACATGCCACTTCCTCACTGGAGTGACAGGTGAGATAGCTGGAGGCATGCAAAGAATACACCCAGCTATGCTAAGTCATCTGAGTCCATGCAGGGGCGACAGGCACTAAACCTCAGGCGTGCACACGACATCATCGCAGTAATGCTGTTTTGGGGCTATCAAGGAGTGACTGAGGAGTGACCCACGGGCATGCATAGGATAAATTCCTTCACAGTACTGCTCTTTAGGTGTTATCAAGGAGTGACCACAGAAATGCACTAAAAGGTGGCCATTTCGCTTTCCCACTACGCTATCTGAAACTGTCTGGCGGCCATAACATGGAAACCATGGGCCAGATGTAGCAAGCATTTTGCATGGTGCAAACTGCGAAAATCGCAGTTTGAGCCATGCAAAAAGCCGTTTGCGATGCTCATTCACAATTCGCGAGTCGGTACCGACTCGCAAATTGTGAATGCTATCGCAAATAGGAAGGGGTGTTCCCTTCCTATTTGCGACTCTCATCGCTATGCTAAATTGCTTTGTGACCGCGAATGCGGTCGCAAAGCAATTCGCAGTTACCACCAGTGTCACACTGGTGGTAACCAATTCGCAAAAGGGAAGGGGTCCTCATGGGACCCCTTCCCCTTTGTGAATGTTGCCAAAAAAGGTTTTTCAGAGCAGGCAGTGGTCCAATGGACCACTGCCTGCTCTGAAAAACCGAAACCAAAAGGTTTTTTATTTTTTTTTATTTTGCAACTCGTTTTACTTTAAGGAATGCCATGCCACAATCCCTGTGAGTGCATGGACTAGCTATGGGGTCGCAAAATGCGACCCACCTCATTAATATTAATGAGGTGGGTCTTTGCGACCCCATAGCGACTTGCAGAAGGTGTCTGAGACACCATTCTGCATATGGTTTTGCGACTCGGAAATTGCGAATCGCTCCGAGTCGCAATTTCCGAGTCGCAAAACCTAGTTTTGCTACATCTGGCCCTATATGTGCTAGAGATATCTGCTTTTCACTAAAATCATAATTTTAACTCTTCAGTAGATCCTCAGACTGGGCGTTGATCCTGCTCAATTGTGATAATTTGAGATATGCTGTAGAATGGTGAGCGCTCTCAGGTGGCCTGGGTGACCAGTCGTCCAAGGGAAAATTCCTATTTGAATGAATAAATAAATGCACTAGTTACAAATTCATAGACTGTCAGATAGATATAAAACTCCAGCAACCAAGATTACCCGTGTTAAATACAATAATTATTTCAAATGGAAAATATTTTGCAACGTTTAGAACATTAAAAATACTCCCATTGGAAAGGAGAATGTACTCACTAGAAATCACTTTATTCCGAGCTTCCAAAAGTAGGTATTAACATACTCCTATTTTCAAACCCTTGTTTGGATGCCAAACTCAGCCACTCCTGATGCAGGTCGCCTGTGTTGTGCCCTGGTGGAGCAAGACCTGCCATGTTTCTGGGATGATGATGTGGGTGGTGGTCTTCTCATGGTGGAACATGCTGCATGGTTAGGAAAGGACCTGACTCCTAGTCACCCATTCATCATGTTTCGAGTGCTAGGCTTTTATTTACATATTTTAAAACACAATGGGGGTCATTACAACCTCGGCGGTCTTTTAACAAGACCGCCGAGGGACCGCCGTGCGAAAGACCGCCAGTAGTGGCGGATTGCCGCTCGGCGTATTTTGACCGTTGCCGGCCCTCCGTCGTTTTTCCGACGGAGAGCTGCCAACAGCCATACTGGAGGGCGGCGGGGAAGTGGAGTTTGCTCCACCTCCACCGCCACTGCAACAGAAAACCGCCCAGCTAATCACGTCCTGTGATTCTGCGCGGCGGTGTTCTGTTGGCGGTGTGGTGTCGGCAGAGCTGCCCCCATGGCTCCCGTCCCCTCCCTGCGGATCGACGGAACAGGTAAGTCGATCGTCCGTTGGGGGTGAGGGGTGTTGTGTGTTGTGTGGGTGCATGGGGGTGTGCGTCTGTGTATGTAGAGGGGTGTGTGAGTGCGTGTATGCTTGCAGGGGTGTTGCGTGTTTTAGGAATGAGTGCGTGTATGTCTGTAGGTATGACTGTATGGATGTGTGCGTGTATGCTTGAATGTGGGTGTGCGTGTCTGACTGTGTGTGTAGATGTTGGCATGTATGTCGGTGTGTGTGCGTGTATGTGTGTTGGTGGTGCCTGTGTGCGTGTCGGGTGTGTATGTGTAAGGTAATGTCGGGGGTCGGGGTGGGGAGGGGGGCCCTGCCACCTTTGGGGGGTGGCAGGGGTGGTGGGGGGTGTAGGGGAGGGAGACGGGGTGGGGGGTGGGGGAGACCCCTATCAGTGCCAGGGAAGGAATTCCCTGGCACTGATAGTGCTTACCGCCATGGATTTCATGGCGGTTCCTACCGCTGGTAATCCACGGCGGTAAGCTGGGTCAAAATACTGGCAGCGGTATTGTGATGGCCGCCGGGCTGGAGACCCAGGCATCCAGCCCAGCGGTCATTTCCGCCCTGGCGGGCGGAACGGAGAAGCAGCGGATGACCATGGCGGTAACCGCCATGGTCATAATACTTAAAAAAAGACCGCCAGCCTGTTGGCGGTCTTACCGCCGCTTTAACACCGTCCACCAGGGTTGTAATGACCCCCAGTATCTTCTGGGAGTTGTAGTCTCAGATCCCTTTTATTAAAACCATAGCACTGACGCACATGATGAAGGTGTGCACACATGGTTACTGTATGCCTGGAGACACAACCACCTTTTTGTAATAAAATGGACGCAGCTTCTTTTAGCAAAAACTTTAACCTGAGGATTATCAGCAAATTATTGCCCACTTTAGCTTAAACCCAGAAGAACTAGGTGTATACTTTGATAACATTGACATCTGACAAAGGGCACACACGATAAATGTCACCCTGATGTGAGAACCCCAGGGCAGAGGTAGAAGGTAGAAGGTAGAATCTGCATTGGAAGGCCCCCTCCACCTAAAGCCAATCCAAGCCCACCTCCAAAGTTTTTTTGCAATCATTAAGCCCTCAACAGGCACTGTGTTTTCTGCCATCATCTTTGGCATTCAGCCTGATTCGCCAGTGATTCTGCCCTCATAAACTGCAACCTCTGTGCGATGAGCAGTGAGTGGTAACATCAGGCCCTCTGAGTAGAGGCCGGATGGTCCTCTACACTAACTTATGGGCGCAGGAGGGAGATGGTCAGTGCTTAATTTGAGCCAGTGGTTTCTGGCACCTGCACTTAACTGTCAACGCCATCACTTATGACAGTCTGTCACATGGTGGCGCTGTTTGTATAACTTAGAGATGAGCAGAACAACAGTTGTTAATTAATTCAATATGCATTAAAAACGACTAAAACCTGCTGCCCAAGCCATTTCTATAGCTTTGGGGGCTTCAAAAAGTCAGAATTGTAACACTTGTAGGAGTGTGATGGTGAATAGTGATTTAGGTACTGTAGTTGGCAGTGCTGGCAGGGGCAATTGGTGGTTCAGGTGCAGTGGCCTCCTGACGAGGGCCCTGGAACTTATAAGTTTTTTACAAACTAGGCACTGGAAATGGTAGCACAGTGCAGCCGATGCGCAGGCTAGAGAAACAAAAAAAGAGTTAACACCAGGAGCCAGGCAAGCTTAAAATCCCTCACTACCACCGTTCCTTCCCCCAGGTCGTGAAAGAAATCCCTTTCAGCAAAAGTTTTCAACAAAGGAAATAAAACCAGGAAAGGGAAGTCTTTTCTTGGGGACAAGTACCTACCTACCTACGCTGTCAATGGGAGTGCATAGTCGGGCTAGAACAGAACAAAGCTGCCCCCGTTAGTGAATGTAATTGGTAAAAAAAAAAGTGGGCCACAGTTGCAAATCGGGGCAGTAAAGACACAGTATATAGCTGTTTTGTAAGGCAAGGCAGACTGCAGGCATTTGTGCTTGCTGCAGGCAATAACTGTGGTAATAGCAGAGAAATCAACAGTAACAAGCATTGGCAATGCCAATCTGTTTCTGCTGTGGGAGATGTTTTTTAGACATGTTGCACAGCAGCATGAGCTGCTGTGCAGCATGGCTTAGAATAAAGGAAAAAAGGTGCTATGATATGATCAGCATTGACTGCATGTTAGCCCAATAGTCCAGTCCAACCTTAGGAGAATGCCCATCATCCTTGATGCAGACTAAGGTGTCACAAGCACTTTTGCTACATTGTGGGGACAACAAATGGATGCCCAGAACTGAAAAAATGGTGTCTTGTTGATCTGGAGTACAGTGGAAACCTTGTACATAGCCACAGATACAGGATTGAACTGGGATGAAAAAGAGGCCCGGGCACCAAAATAAAAGTAACCCCCGTTAGCAAACCTGAGAGCCACAAAAGTGGCCCAAATTTTCAAATCAGCACGTTTGAGCTTGTACAGACTCGCTGTAAGAGTATGACTGCAGTCATTTGTGCTTTCTGCATGCAAAGTTTGGGGTAATATCAGGGAAATCAACAGTAAAAACCAGCTCACCAGGCCTAAAATAGGCCCAAAAAATTAAGAAAACTGCCCAGACACTGATCTGTGAGACCAGCCAACCGGGCACTGCCTGGTTGCCCTTTAGGCCAGTCCGACCCTGCACAGGTATGCTGTGCCATGCGCTCACGGGACTCCCTGGTTCTCATGCCTACAAAATGGCGCCCACGTAAGTATTTTTTGATAGGAAATCTTGGCTAGCTAGATAGAAACTGCTGGAACGGGTACCCATAGCTTATGACGTTCAGTCTCTGAGACGGAAAAGCTATTTGATAGCGTGGGGTACTTAATTATAATTGTTTTCAAACACTAGCTTCTAACGCTAGCACTCATAGATCCCACCCCAGGAGCCTTTTAGCTTTAAAAACCCACCTTGCGCCCCCCGCTGTTGTCTAAACCTGTTTACCGATGGGAAACCCGTAAAAGGGAGCTTTCATATTTACTGAGTTTGCAGAAGAACAAGTGACTTTGTCTTTTCCTGGCACCGCGTAATCACAGCATTCCACCCACATCCATACATTATGTACTGGACGGATGCCCACATTCTGTGCCAGGAAACGTGCATTAGATGCTGTTGTGCTATAATTAATGCTGATTACTGCAGACTTGTGTATGTAACACGAGATCCGCAACCTAATATGCCTTCGCAGTGGCTTGGCTGCAGCCCCACTCTGCAGCCCCATGGCATCGAGGCCCGTGCCAGTCCCATGAAGTCAATTTATTAATTTATTGAATGCATTTATTTCTGTGTTTATTCACATACACGTTTGCTTATTCATCTACCTATATATGTGCATACGTATTTATTTATTTAAATGTATTTATTTATTGCTGTTTCTGCTGTACAAGTTCTGTGTGTGAGGGAAGTTTCTATTATGGTCTGAGTCCTCTTTGCAGGTAGCTTGCAGCGCCGCTGCATGTTCTGTGGTGCCTGCTCCATGTTTGAGGGCAGCTAGCATTGCTGTTGTCTCAGGTACATATGCTCCTTGTGTGAGGGAAGCTTGTACTGCCCCTGCCTACATTATACCCGTCTTGTTTGGTGGTAGCTTGCGCTGCCAATGTTGTTTCTTCTGTGCCTGTCTATGTATGGGGGAAGCTTTCACTGCCTCTTCCTGTACAAGGTTAATGAAGAAAGTTGGCCCTGCTGACCTTTGTTGCAGTACCTCTTCTGAGTATGTGAAGGATGCAAGCACTGCCCCTGCCATCCTAGGTATGAGGGAAGCTTTCACTGTACATCTTCTGGGTATAGGAAGGATGCATGCACCTCCTCTGACATCCTGGGTAGTACGGAATATTCACTGCCTTTTCCTGTACAAGGTGAATCAAGGAAGCTTGCACTGCTGCTCCTATGCTATACCTCTTCGGAGCATGTAAAGGATGCAAGCACTGCCCCTGCCATCCTAGGTATGAGGGAAGCTTTCGCTGCTTCTTCCCGTACAAAGTAAATCAAGAAAGCTTGCTCTCCTGCTCCTGTGCTGTACATCTTCTGGGTATGGGAAGGATGCATGCACTGCCTCTGACATCCTGGATAGAAGGGAATTTTCACTGCCTTTTCCTGTACAAGGTGAATCAAGGAAGCTTGCACTGCTGCTCCTATGCTGTAACTCTTCGGAGCATGTAAAGGATGCAAGCCATCCTAGGTATGAGGGAAGCTTTCACTGCTTCTTCCCGTACAAAGTAAATCAAGATAGCTTGCACTCCTGCTCCTGTGCTGTACATCTTCTGGGTATGGAAAGGATGCATGCACTGTCTCTGACATCCTGGGTATGAGCACAGCTTGCACTGCCTCCTCCTGTACAACATGAATCAAGGAAGCTTGCACTGCCACTCATGTGCTGCGGCTCTTCTGAGAATGTAAAGGATGCAAGCCCTGCCTTTGCCATCCTGGGTACCAGGGAAGCTTGCTCTGTCTCCCCCTGTATAAAGTAAATCAAGGAAGCTTGCACTGCTACTCATGTGCTGTACCTCTTCTGAGTATGTAAAGGATACAAGCCCTGCCTCTGCCAACCTGGGTACCAGGGAAGCTTGCACTGTCTCCCCCTGTATAAAGTAAATCAAGGAAGCTTGCACTGCTACTCATGTGCTGTAACTCTTCTGAGTATGTAAAGGATGTAAGCCCTGCCTCTGTCATCCTGGGTAGCAGGGAAGCTTGCACTGTCTCCTCCTGTACAAGATAAATCAAGGAAGCTTGTACTGCCACTCATGTGCTGTACCTCTTCTGAGTATGTAAAGGATGCAACCCCTGCCTCTGCCATACTGGGTAGGAGGGAAAGTTCACTGCCTCCTCCTCTAGAAAGTATACCCAGGAAGCTTGCACTTCTGCACCTGTGCTCTACCACTTCTGAGTATGTAAAGAATGCAAGCCCTGCCTCTGCCATCCTGGGTACCAGGGAAGCTTACACTGTCTCCTCCTGTACAAAGTGAATCAAGGAAGCTTCCATTGTTGCTCCGGTGCTGTACGTCTTCTGAGTATGTAAAGGATGCAAGCACCTCCTCTACCATACTCAGTACGATGACAGCTTGCACTGCTGTTTCCCGTATAACGTGAATCAAGGAAGCTTGCACTGCTGCTCCAGTGCTGTGCCGCTTCTGAGTATGTGAAGGATGCAAGCCCTGCCCTGCCGTCCTGGGTACAAACACAGCTTGCACTACGTCTTCCTGTACAAGGTAAATCAAGAAACCTTGCACTGCTGCTCCTGTGCTATACCTTTTCTGAATATGTAAATGATGCAAGCAGTGCCTCTGCAATCCTGAGCACGAGGGAAGCTTTCACTGCTTGATCCTGTACAAAGTGAACAAAGGAAGCTTGCACAGCTGCTCCTGTGCTGTACCTCTTCTGAGTATGTAAAGGGTGTATGCACTGCCTCTAACATCCTGTGTATGAGGGAAGCTTTCACTGACTCTTACTGTACAAACTGGATCAAGGAAGCCTACGCTGCTGCTCCTGCGCTTTACCGCTTCTGGGTATGTAGAGGATGTAAGCACTGCCTCTGCCATCATAGGTTGAAGGGAAGACTCATTGACTCTTCATGTACAAAGTGAATCAAGGAAGCTTGCACTGCTGCTCCTATGCTGTCCTTCTTCTTAGTATGTAAAGGATGCAAGCACTGCCTCTGCCATCCTTGTTATCAGCACATCCTGCACTGCCTCTTCCTATGCAAAGTAAATCAAGGAAGCTTGCACTGCTGCTCCTGTGCTGTACCTCCTTTTAGTATGTAAAGGATACATGCACTGTCTCTGCCATCCCGGGTACGAGGACACCTTTCACTGCCCCTTCCCGTACAAAGTGGATCAAGGAAGCTTGCACTGCTGCTCTTGTGCTGTACCTCATCTGAGTATGTCAAAGATGCAAGCCCTGCCTCTGGCATCCTGAGTAGGATTCACTTCCGATTTCTTTACAAAGTGAATCAAGGAAGCTTGCACTGCTGCTCCTTTGCTGTATCTATTTTAAGTATGTAAAGGATGCAAGCCCTGCCTCTGCCGTCCTGGGTACGAGGGAAGCTTTCACTGCCCCTTCCTGTACAAAGTGAATCAAGGAAGCTTGCAGTGCTGCTTCGGTGCTGTACCTCTTCTGAGTAAATAAAGAATGCAAGCGCTGCCTGTGCCATCGATTGTACGAGGGAAGCTTTCACTGGCTATTTCTGTACAAGATGAATCAAGGAACCTTGTACTGCTGCTTCGGTGCTGTACCTCTTGAGTATGTAAATGATGCAATCTCTGCCACCCTGGGTATGAGCACAGCTCGTCTATCACTATTTATGTGCTCTATCAGACTACAAATAAGTGCAAGAAATATGCATCGCTTGCTAGGGCACACATAATCAATGCCTTGGTGAATAATATGCATTGAAATCTTGGCAGGTTATATTTCAGGCTAATAACCAAGTGAATCCGCAATCTGCTGGATATATGGAAGGGTTTCATGTCTATGGGCTGCCTCAATAAGCATTTAAAGCAATTGGGATTCGCCAAACGAAGTGGAGAAATTAGGTTGTGGTCTCTGTGATGCTTACTGAATTCAAATATGTAGGAAGACATTTCTTCACCGCAACATGGGAAGTGCTGCGGTACAAGGATAGTTGATGAACTGGGTAATCTAGGTGTCCCTTCACTTAAGTGACAATCCAACAGGATCTGCTGTTTTCCATTCTCCATTCCACTCTGTTTACCCTGCCTAGGTACTGCCAGGAGATGGGTTTTTGTTATATATACAAGGGTTGAAGTTACAACCTTTGCGAACCAGAACCTGGGTCAGAGTGTGCAGAATAACATGAAGAAATGGTACATGTAGTATGAAGAATACGGCCTGCTCAAAAAACGAATGCGGAATGCTCCTGTTCAGTGTCACCTGCTTTTTTATTCTCCTAATCCTAGGCACATTCCGTTAATATCACTCCACTTGCTACTGAGCCTAGACCAGTGGTCTTCAAACTTTTTAATGCTGCGTCCCTGCAGTGAAAAAAAAAATGCCCCCCCCTCCGAATTTTTCACAATTCTATTAAATTGGCAATGTTTAAATATGTCTAGACTTATTTCAACGTTGAGCGTGCATTCAGCGCCAATCAAGATGGTGGCGCCATTCTAAGCTCTGGCAGACACAGGAGCCTTTTTTATCTGCGGGACTGCTCCAATGCCTGTCCAACAAACGAAACAGGCATGACTCTTCACTCAAACTCCTGGTGAGTCGCAGGAGTCAAATTCTGACTCATACAATGTTGTTTTTTTGCTTGGCAGCGGGCGCATTTCTGTACAAGCACCGCTACCAACCTCACACTGCCACACTTACTTATAGCGCTCAGGGGCACATATTTAAAATGACCTCCAGCCTGGCTCGTGTTTAATTCAGTTTTTTGCATAAAGAAGAAAAAAAAAGAAAAACTCAGTTTCTGCTTGTTAAATGGATGGCAAACAATTTTCTTTCAACTCCTTAAAATAATGCCTCATCACACCACTTTCAACATCTGTCCTGCACTGATCTCTGGAATATAGTCAAGGAATATCATGTCCTAATATGAACCTCCTCCAAATGCTCACATGCTTTACAAACAAATATCTCAGGCTTTTTCTTTGTTTTTTTTATCAGTTTCTATGGCACATTAACTTGTTTTTTTTAAAGAAACTGCCTCCTTCATAAAAGATTAAATGACTTTATATACTGTATTCAGGATTGTTTCAGCCATAGTGTCCATGCTTCCAGTCTTCAATTTGTAGTAATCACTTCAAGTGTGTTTTTTACATTTTTATTTCTACAACCTGTGAAAATTCCATAGGTCCCTGGAATTTCTCTTTATTTCTTCAGAAACATTTTACTTTTGATGGATAATATAGGAAACCTTAAACTTTCTATAACATTCAACAAAGTTATTCTGTCAGATTCAGATTCTGTACACAACAATATGGATGACACTATTTCACAGAAAGGTGAAACTCATTCTGGTACTATCCCCAAAGATTCCTTGTTAAGTAAATCAGAGATGGGATGAAACAAAAGACCTAACAAAACTCCTCCATCTCCATTGAAATCCATACCGCATCTATCGATGTGATTCTTGAGGAAATTCGAGCATTGAAACCTTTTATGGAAAAGGCTACTAAAACATTGCAACATCTAGATGATAAATGGTCTTCTCTAGAATCACAAATCTCAATGGTGGAACAATAAACAGAAAGTTTTCAGATAACAACTTCACGTATCTCCCATATGGAATTAGAAATTTCTCTTTTTCAAAAAAACACACAGAGGACTTAAAAATCATAATTGCAGAAATAATCTATGCATATATGGATTACTGGAGAACACTGAAGGCTTGAACCCAGCTGTTTACTTCCACTGTTTTCTGCCAAAGCTTTTTGATATGCCAGCTACCAATCCTCTCAACATAAAAAGGGCACATAGGCTTGGTCCCCAAGTCTCTACAAAACCGCAAGGAGTGTATTCTTCCTGCAGTATACCGACTTGTTACAAGTTATTTCGGATGTCACAGCCAAAAAACAGGTTCTCTGACCAGCCACAGACTGTTAGTCTCTCAAGACGTTGCCAAAGTTACTGCATGTCATCGTAAACAATTCATGGACATGCGCCCTCAGCTAAGAGCTATGAACACGAGATCTGATCTCATTCATCCTTTTTTATTTAAAGTGATGTAAAAAGAAAAAAAACACTACTTATGAAGATCCTTTGGCTCTTAAGAGTTTTCTTCAACAACACGGAGCGGGTGATATGGACACTTCAAGGATTACTTCAATGTCATTTGATCACTAATACTTGTTTTTGCTCCCTTTTAGTAGTTATTAAGTAATGATTTTGTTTATATATAATTGTTATGATGCTTTTTCTTGAATGAGTTTTAATACTAAAACATCTTTCTATTTATGATACAGATATATGTCTAACTGTCCTGTTCCAGTGAGATCTCAATTTTATGTGATGTCTTCATTCAAGCCAAGGCTACCCTACCATCCCATGGTGTTGTTGCCGTTGTCTTCCGGTATCGCCACCTTCCCTCTCATTTTTGTGTTTTGTAGGTATGTTTCTCAGTCATCGTATGTGTGACTTGTACTGTTTTTTTATTCTCAGTTTTGCTATTTCTTTACTCATGTTTCCCTTTATAGTTATATTCTGTTCTTTCTTTTTCCCTATGTCCCATCCTATCACCCCTTTCTCCCTTTTCTCCCTCATTAAACAAAACTTTGATTTCTTCCAACAATTATTTCTTATCCTTCTTAATCTTATTACTGTAGACATAGTGCATGTGACTACTCTGTTAATCCATTCTGGGTTACCACGTGAAATATTAAAGGGTTAGGGAATCCTATCAAATGGCACAGGGTGATATCCCATCTAGTTAAATTAAAAACAGATATTGCATTACTCCAGGAAACAGACCTTTCTGAATCAAAGTTTACCAAGTTGAAGAGATGTTGGGTAGGTAATGTGTTTGCCTCCCATGCTCTAGGAAAGAAAAATGGAGTATTGATTGTTTGACATAAAAAGCTAAGGGCCTGATTTATATATATTTTTTTTAGCACTGCAATTGCGTCATCTTTTGACGCAAAAGTGGCACAAACTTACAAAATATAATTGTATTTTGTAAGTTAGCGCCACTTTTGTATCAAAAAATAACGTAAATGCGGCACTAAAAATGTATAAATCAGGTTATAAATGTTACAGTTATTAACCAAGAGAATACTTGTGAGAATCAATGGATTATTGTTAAGCTTCTTGTTGGTAAAATACCTTTAACTATTTTAATGTGTAAGGTCCAGTCACAGTTGATAATACTTTTTAGACCAACATCTCAGATAAATTACTTTCCTGTACTGATGATTATATTATTTTTGGTTGTGACTGCAATCAAGTTCATGATCCCATACTAGATAGAAACTCAATAGTCAAATTTACTCACACTAAAATAAATTCACAATTCAAAGCCACCACCCAACGTAAATCACTAGTTGACATTTGGAGGTTATGCCACCTGGATCTCTGGGAACACACTTTTTACTCCGCCCAACATCACACACAATCCCACGTAGATTATCTCTTTCTCAGTAAATCCTTAACACAACATCCACTCTTTCTTTCTTGGTGGGGTAGAATTGACTCTATTAAAATGATGCTCACTCCCTCAATACTATATTTTATTGCTATGATTTATGTCCATATCCCTGACTATTATTTTAAGAAAATAGATTTTATCTTATCAAAATATCTCTGGAAAGGCAAATCTCCCTGTATAGCCTTGTCCTTATTAAGAAAGGATAAATCAAATGGAGGCCTTAAATACCCAGATTTAAAAAAATACTATCATGGTTTCTCTTTAAAGCAAGCTGCCAGATGGCTTTCTATAGATCTCCCCATACATCCTCCCTTGTGGCTGCAATTGTAGAAATCCCTTATCATTCCTTTTGAATTTGAAGAAATCCATGCTTTCACAACCCCTATTTCTCAGTTACTCTCTCCCATTATTTCTCATTCCTGCAAGCTCCTGATGCCCCTCCATCTATCAACTTACCTTTCAGTTGATAACTATCAGGAAAAACCTATTGGGCAGAATAAGTCTTTGTGAATCAAGAATCACTCTACAAATTGGAAAACCTGGTGAGACAAAGGTTTGTGCTGGATATCACAACTTCTCACAAATTGTCAGCATTTATCCCTTACTGACATCCAAACACAATTGTCTTTACCATCTAAATTCCAAACATAATATCAACTCTTATGTACCTCGAATAATCAATATATTTCCCAATTGCAATCTACATCTCTCCCTCCATCCATATCCACAGTACCCTTTCCATTAATACACATTAACCCATCAGCTTCCACTATTTATAAATCTCTACAAATAACATCAGCGATAGGTCAAAAACTGAATCACCTTGGTGAAAAGAATTAATAGAATGTTGGCATACTACTATCTGGGATACAATACGGCTTAAACTTCATTAAAAAAAACAAGAGCTGCAAATACTACCCAAACCCTTTACTTTATTTATCACCGTCTCTTATTCACCCCAACGCGAAAATCCTGTTCTCCTATGCTGATTTAAAGCATATGTTATTTGAATGCCCTCCTATTTACTAATTTTGGAAAATGGTGGTGGTGGCAAATTATTAAGATTTTTAAAGTTACTATTCCCTTAAATGTCTAATATCTTTTTGGGTAGTTTAGCACCTCAGTGATCTCACATAACCCCACGTTGATAGTTGATTGATTTACTATTGGCTATTGCTTTTCACTTAATCACATCAAATTGGAAACAAGCTCAAAATGTAACTTTAAAATCCTGGTGGAATGCCATTTGCTTTCATCATAGACTAGACACTAATTATATCTCCCCTATATGTTTAGCTATAAAGAGAGATCTTTTGTGGCTTCCACTAACAACACATTCATCTCACTCTGCCTCCCCTGTTAATAAAATTATTATAAAATCAGATGAAGCAAGAAAACCCCCATGAATTCACCCTACTGCTTTTACTCTACTATCAGAGATTGTTTACCATTCATAAACTTTTTCAGATGTTTTCTTTTTTCTTTTTTTATAACGTCTACAGTTCTGTGATGTTTCTAAATTTACACAATAAAGTCCATACTGTTCTCTTCAATGTTTATCCCCCATATACCTTATGTATTTATACAGTTTTTGCAGCATATTTTCTATGTTCATCTGTGCTTGTATATATTTTTAGCAACAGTATCTCAAGTTTACATCCTATGCTTATTGTTTTGTATTATTTAATTTATATTACTTACATTAATTATTGTTTGGCTATTTTTAATTCTTGTCCTCAATAAACTCAAACTTAAAAAAAGATTTATTTAAACATCGTAGTTAAGGTCTCTTACTGTTTTAAAAATGCATCAGATACATTACGCCAAACATACTATTCTTGTCAGGCAGGCCTTACTAACACGTAAAGGTACCCACAGTGTGATTATTGGGGACAGGGTGGGGGTTTAGAAGAGTATATGAGGTATCTTCCCTTTTGACACATACTCCCATCTTGGATATAAATAACACAACATGTAATTGATGGCCCATTACAGAGATGTGTACTACTGCTTATTTTTTCAGCTTAAAACAAAGCCCTGCTAGTTGCATAATGGTTCTTTTGGCAAGAACCTGGTGTCCCTGCTGGGAGCACTTGAGGCTCCCTTGGGGGGGGGTGCCCTCAAGTTTGAAGACCTCTGGCCTAAACTCTTTTTTACCTAACCATTGGATCTGTGTCCGTCCTAGATTGGCAGTCCGAACTACTTCTTAAAATGAATAATGAACACTTCGAGACATAAATTTTTTCCCCCTTTGGGACTCATGATTCAGAATATGTACTCTCTTCTGTAAAGGGAATTAAAAATGGTCTTGCTTTAACCTGGCCATTCTGGCATGACATCAGTTACTTACTTAGGGAGATAACGCATCTTTATTTTATATCCATAAAATGAATTTTCTTCTTTATCTAACAAGATAATTCTGATGTTAACTAGTTGTTCAGAAACTGAGTTAACTATAACTTCAAAAACTCTTTTCGATGTTTTGATTGAAAAAAATGCAGACTTAAAGTTGGATTTATCCTATTCATAAATTGACATTTAATAAGTGTGCATTATATTAATTAATGATACATTCTCCAGTCTTTGTGGGGTCCTGTGCTATGTATGTAACGTCTCTAAGCGGGTACATGCCTGGACATCCTGGTTAATTTTCTACAATCTTCTTCTGCTGTGGACTGTTTTTTTCAGTTACCTGATAAGGACAACTTACTGATAACATCCGATTCAGGGCTTTGACCAAGTGCTAATTGTACTGTAGACCACTGTGTTTAGGACTGAAGTTCATGGTTACCTATATGTCAACCTTTCATGTAAAAATGCACTATATGGAGACAGGATAACCATTGTGCAAACTTTCCTCTTTGAAGAAATACATTTTTAAGCAGAGATGAGCCATGTCTTTCAAAATGGATCTCCAAAGCATCTAAAATGGGAAGGTTCAGGGTATATTCATATATAATTTGTACAAATAGAAAGGACTGTAACCTCATTGCACTTTTACTAATAGGAAGTTGGACGTTTTGGGACAAATTCACAAAGGTATTCAAGAGTATGTGAAGTAGTACAATTTCACATACTCATAAATGTCATAGCAAATCAATATTTTCTAACATTATTGTGAAAAGTTAGAGGGAATCCATAAATGTCTGTGTTACAAGATCACACTTTGACATTTAGTGCACAAATGAGTGGGGAGCAGCTCTTTCCAAAAAGTGCATGTATCCACTATTCCAGAGTACCTATTTTCTGCTAAGTAGGTGCTGTCTCAATAACATTACTAGGCCAGGGCTGAAAAGTGCAGATGCTATCCTTTTCAATTAAACAAGGTTACTTGACAGCACCTGCCCATTTAAAGACTGCTCTCTTTCTATGTTCCACAGAACACTCAATCAGCACTGAAGTACAACTTCTTTAAAATAATATAGCGCTTTATACGGTCATTTAGAGCATTGTTAAGTGTTGCAAAGAAGTAAAATCATATGTCCTGGATGTAAGCAGATTATGGTTCTGTTATGATACTAAGACTATACCTTCTTCCAGGTCGAAGCTCGTGGGCCTACAAGAAGGGCAATACATTTCACAACACGCTGGTACTTCTGAAAGGCCAGTAGGGCTGGAGAAGAGACAGTCACATTTGCTGGTGTGGCGTGAGGCTGAATGTATTCCAAATTTACAGGCATTTCTATGCAGCCCAGACAGCCTCACATTAAAGGGCGAGTGTCAGTGTAACACGTCATACCATTTGTGCTTCACATGTTATTCTGAGGATTTATACATCGCCCAGCATGTTAATATGAATAGACTATGGATAACATCGGTTAATGTCACACAACAGATGTACATTTCAATCGATCACGTGGTAAACAATTCTTCGAGTAGCATGGTGCTGTCTTCATCCCATTAATTGCCATTTTATATTCATTTGTCTGAACTATGTATGGGGAACGTACCCCTTCCCTTTAATAGGTGTCCCCAGTTTTGGAAGATGGCGGAACAGTGATGTGATGCAGTGAAATAATTTGCCCAGGACCACACAATGTATCAAGGAGACGAGGCCAAACTACAGGCATCAAGTTAGTTACAGGATCACTTCTCCTTCTTATGGGCACCGCAGGAGATATCTATCCCAGGACGCTCGCACCTTTGAAAGGTAAGTGGGGCTGGGCAGAGCCAGTCATATGTGCATGCCTGACATGTGAATCCTAGCATCACCAGACTTTCCACATGAGTAGGTTCTCCTATGCCTAAATCGTGTGTATCTTCGGACCATTTCTGTCTGCATAAGGTACTTGGGTATTCAAAGCAAAGAACAGGTTTGTGTAGCGTTTGGCTGTTTAATAGGAACGCTATAAAAGAAAAACAGGCGCTATATTCACACATTGCATGAGGGCCTATGTGGAACAGGATAAGTATTTCTGGTACAGACACGGATAGAAAAACGTATCCTATTTGTTCTTTAAAGTGTTATGTAAACAATAATACAGTTGTTAAAATAGTGTGACCATTTTGTTTACATGTAACTTTAAATGCTACCGTAATTCCCTCCACTCTTTCTTTCCATGGTGTGCCCCCCTCCGTCTTTGCCTCTACTCGTCCCTTCCATGGTGTGTCCATGGCAACCTCCCTTCCTCCACCCGTCCCTCGCGTGGTTGAGTGACCCTTAACTGCAGATGAGACGAAGCAGCGTGAGTGCCAGCCTGCCTGGTCAGTTCACACTTCTGTGTGTGACTAGGGTGCAATGAATGCCAAGTGCACAGCACGACTTGCCTGTCCCGCTGTGCTGCGTGCGCCCGCTGCTGCTCAGCCTGCCAAGCCTATTGGCTAGAATTGGTCACGTGGCTTAGGAACGCCTCTCTGGCTGCCATTACAGCTCTGTGCTTGGCGTCTGTGGTATTGATGGCCTTCAGTATCGCAGCCCCCGACATAGCGCACTGAAGCAGGCCTCCGCTCCAGGCTGCACTGTGTCTTACTGCTGTGTGCCGAAAGGGCCCACCAGCTTCTGTGGCCGTGTCATGATACAAGGGCCAGCCACTATGCTGCGTGCCAAAAGCCAGCCACTCGCAGCTGGCAAACAGGTTGTATGTGTGTTTGGGGAGAGACGGGGTCTGTACCTCTGTCTGGGTGTGTACACACGTGGCACAGTGTGGAATTGGGTGCCCTTGCATTATTGCGTCAATGTGGAAAGTATACTAACATGCATTTCTGCTGCATTGCAGGAACTGAGAAAACCTGTGGATTCGTGTGGCATGCAGACAATGAACACAATATGCATTACTGTATCTATGCAGAAAAAAAACACAATCTTGTGGATCCCTGAGCACTGTGAAAAGGAGTGAATAGATTACGTACTGGAGACTTGCAGGAACGGGAAAAATACGTGCCTATTGCAACACTCTCAAAACTTGAGACATGGCCCTGTGGGAACTGGGTGATTAGGAACACTATTTACTCATTATGGAACCTGCACAACATGTCTGTCAGTGTTGATGAAGCTGAAATGAAGGCTTTACATTTATTAGCGCTTAAACGTAGTGCTGCAATAACCATGTGTGACTTTAACCGAACTAATAAAGATTGTACGGGGACAAAATGTGCCCTCAGAGTAGTTTGCCAACATTTATAAGCGTGCTTTATATAACGTGATGTATTAGAATTGCACTAATCCGACATAATCATAAACGTGTGCTATAATTTGCTTGTTTGAAATGTTTTAGCTTAGCATTACTTTAATGGAGGCTTCGGCCTAGTTGCCTGGTCTCACGGTTTAGATGCTCGTATTTTTCCAATGTGCTAATAAACGTGTATTTCTGCTTGAAGCTGTACTTTTCCACTGAGATCGTTCACATGCTTATCTTAAGGTTTCGTGCCAGCCCGGCATTTTTCTCTTTGCTCCAAGGTCAATCTGCAGGTGCGGACAATGGAAGCTCTGAAAATGAGTTAATTGGTATAAAATGTTGCAACTTGCGTACCCGTCTCCAAGGATAATGTATGCTTAAGTAAGAGCTTGAGAACTGTTGTTTTTGATTGGACAATTTGAAGCTAACCTATGAACTCTCCAATGGAAGACCCTACTGGATTTGAACTGTTGTCTATTTAAACCAGGTGCACGAGAAGAAGGTAGCCATTACCCGACATTGCACCCATTGCGCCATTTTGCAGCTGTTATGGCCCACCTTGCTGCGACGCCATTTTGAGAGACTTTGATGCTTTCTCTAATCGAGAGAAAGAGACTTAAATGATTCTTACCCTAGAGACTTTAACTTTGATTTGTCCCTTTGCATGAAGTAGTAGTTTATCTTGCCGCCGTGAGGCAATTGCCCCGTCCACCCCTGCCCCTTTGCCCCGTCCCATGCTGATCGAGAAATGATACCTGTGAGACGAAGACTTCCTTGAATGCTGATTGAAATTGGTAAATATGAAAGGAAATTGTACAATTGCATTGTGTTTCTTTTTAGGTAACCAACTGCTGATTTTGGATGAGCGCCTTAGTTAGAAGTTTTCCAAATTAATGTTGCTAAATTGTTTTTGCATGAAGTCCCACATGCCGATGCTAATTTGAGGTTAGATGAGGATTCCTTTTGTTGCACGATGCAATTTGAGACCTTGTTATGCTGACTAAATGTATGCAATTAGCTCATTACAGATTATAGTTCTAGTGATTTGCATTGCTATTATCGAATGCCTTGTTATTCAAATGTTGCATAGATTGCACCTGTTTCGCCGTTATGGACAACTATTAATGTTCATTTATGTTTATCATTTGGTGTTGAGACACATCTATATTGTGCTAGCTTTGTTAATATAGGGAAATAAATTCACTAACTTTGAATAAACTGGTGTGGTTATTCCTGACTGAAAGGTCAGGGTTCGCCGAAATGTATTCTGGATTAATTGTCAAGTGTTATGTTGATCAGGGCATTGCTTACGTTCGTTATTGATTATTGGTTTGATTAAATTGACTGATTAAGGGTGGAGAGGGTCCCACTTAGCCAAAAGATTCATCGGCCTAAAGAGCGTCCAAAGTACAGGTAAATTATTAGGTTGGAACGCTCTATCAGTAGATGGTAGCAGAGGACGGTTTCGCCTTTTGGGACCCCGTACTCTTAAAGTACATGGTGTTGAATTAACGGTTACGCCCTTTGAGACCCCACTCGAGAAGTCGAATTAGATTTTCTTGGATAAAACAGATTGACAGAATGATGATGGGCTAAGTCCCCCGCGACTTTCCCGGGATCTCGGAGCTTGCGAATGAAGAGAACGGAGGTGTGAGATCAGCGTTGGCGGTACTAGTGATGGTATGAGTGAGGTTAGGGTTTTGCGCTTGCACAGCTTATTGCCGCAGGTTGTGTGAAAAGGTTGCGAGGATTTTAGAGAATAGCGGAGGTGCGACTCCGAGTGTAGAAGTAGGGAAGTCGTCGAACTTCATAGAAATAGCAGAGGTGCGACTCCGAGTGTGAGAGTAGGGAAGTCGTCGAACTTCATGTGCATGTGGCGCTTCGTGCATAAAAAGGTCCACGTGGTTGTTGTTGTTGAGACGGGCCCTGCGAGGTCAAGAGACTCCGGAGTATGTTGAAAAGTGTATGAGACACCTGTTTATGTTGTGGTCTGGTCGGTTTAGTAGGTTGATCGGGCGTGGTCAACGAGTCGGTACGTGTGTTAAGGGAGTGAAAGAAACTTCGACTTCGGGCTTTGACAAATTCTAAGTGCACTAGAATAGATCACTGACAAGTTGAGAGCAGTCTGCGGGTCAGATTTGCTTGCGAACGTGGGGACCGAGAAAGATGGAATAACTGCCGAGGCTAGTGAAAAATCCCTAAGGTCCTGAAGCGATCGTGTTACCCCTCCTGTAGTAAACCGACAGGTCTGTTTTATTATTATTATTTTTTTGGTAGCTCGCGATACATGCAAGAAGTTGTTACGAGAGGAGCTGAGTGAAGGAGGACTAGCCGCGAGGCTTTGTCAGCCGCAGTGTGTGTGAGTGTGACGTCACTAGGAGCCGCGCTGGGATAGGTTGGTTGTAGAGAAGGGTCGCGCACGGATTGGACGCAGTCCGTGGGGCTCGATTGAAAGGGGAAAGGCAAGCGAAGAGTATTCCGTGAATTAAAGTCACCTATTGATTACATATTTTGTGAAATAAAAGACGAGAAAAATGAAATTTTTTAAAGCATTAAGGAGTGCGATGAAGGGGGAGTCTTACATTAAAGCGAGCGTAGGAGAGGAGACGCCGCCCGAAGGCACACCAGCTTACATTGTAATGGAGGAAAAGGGGGTAGCTCCGTGTCTTTGGCTAAAACAATGGCACAAGCTGACAGAGAAACATGGGAGCGTAGCGTTCCCGATCCATGGGACATTCAATATAAGGATCCTAGAGAATTTGAGATTCGCGATGTACGACATGAAGGTACCTCCAAGGCCAGCACAGTTTGAGGCTCTAGCAATTTGGGAACTAATGGCTAGACAGCAGCAGCAAAATAAGTTCGAGACTAGGATAAGGAAGGTAGAAAAGACACTAGCGGACGCTAGGTGGGATAATGCACAGAAGGTGTGGAGGTCAGACGTATTGCAGGGGATAAAATTGTTTCCCGCAATTACTAAGGAAGAAGAGGAGACAGGTAAGAAAGCTACCTGTAAGACAAACAGGAGGTGTTCCAAGGATAGAGAGGACGAGGAAAAGTTGAGAAGAGAAGAGGAGTTAGAGGATGAGGAGTTAATCATGCAATTGTTGAACGACCGTCCACCACCTTATGCGGAGAGTGGACAAGGTCCAAGTACCAGTTCTGCCCCTCCGGCACCGGTACAGAACAGTGAAACCCAGAGTTCAGGAGCATCATCGGGATCTAAGGACCCGAGTTTACTGTTCACCCCGCAGATACCGCAGGTTAGGAGAATATATCTAGATGTGCCCATGTTGAAACCAGCAGAAAATTATCAGCCGCAGATCCCAAGGTAGTACAGCAGTGACAACGGTACGGGAATGATTCTAGATCCTGCCGTGATGGGAGGACAGAATGGTCACAACCCAACAATGGCACAAGCTGAATCAACCCAGTTTTTGATGCCTCAAAAGCAGATGCAGGGGGGAAACGCACATGCTCAAATGACGGGGAGTCAGATGGGCATGCCGGCAATAATGACCCATAGTGTGGGAATGAACATGTCTCAGAACATGGGAAATGGACAGAACCCAGACGCGATATCACTACCCATTACTGTAGGTCCGCCGGTACCTTTGTACAGTCAGCCTAACTTAGGTATGAGCGGTCAGGGATCAATGCTGCAGAGTGGGACAGAAAGGAGGTGCATAGAAAACACTCCAGGGATAACTCCGATAGCGGCTCAACCAACTGGATCTGGGTCCTTGATGGAGTTTAGTCCCATATGTGCTCAGTCGACAGTGGTGAGGTCGAGCCCCCCACTGATAATACCTCTAACATCGAACACTGAAAAGTTGCCGCAACCATCAATGGCAGTCGATGTGAATGCTACACTGATGGGGTTGAATGCGCAACAGCTGACACAGTGGTTCAACAGTCTGAATTCCACACAAAGCTCAGCCAGTGGGAAGGGAGAAGATTATCTGAATAGGGTCAGGTTGAACATGGAAGCACAAGAATTGGTGGAAGGGACTATGGGTGTGAACAGGTTAGAGTCCTACTCGGAAGAAGAGCTGAGGTATCTATGTCCCAGGATTACGAGAGAAGTGAACAAGGTACATAAAAGCTTGCAGGAAATAGCTGACAAAAACGGGGTTGACATAGACAAGACAAAACACTTGAGCAGGAGCTACAGGTTGGATTTCGGGACCACAGACTTTGAACACATGAGGTCAGCAGGCATGAAGGCGCACCTTAGAGAATTGTTGCAGAGTGCACAAGTATGGAGGTGCTTAGACAAATGGGAAAGCAGATGGGTAAAGAGAAAGGAAAAGAGGAAAGACAGTGTTCCAGAGCTAAACGAGAAGAGACCACAGAGTAGTGATGCAGTAACCATGTTACCAATGAGGGAGACAGCAGGGGGAAAATTAATACATGTACCATGGCATAGAAGCGACATTCAGTCTTTTACGGATGATTTTCCCAAACTGAGAGAGAAACCGATTGAATGGTATCAACAGACTGATAGGTTTGTGAAGCTTGCAAAATGTCTCTGGGAAGACCTGAACACTCTCTTTGAGATTGTGGTTCCGGCAGATTTGTGGGAAGATTGCAAAAGAGCTGTAGGTTGGCCGACAAGTGAACCGGAGAGAGACAGGGATACGGGTGCACCATCACCTATGGTGATGAGCCTGTACTATAAGGTGATTGAGCATTTGAAGACGAAGGTTGCCGCGAAAAATGTGGATTGGCAGAAGATCGATCGAACTGCCCAAGAAGCTAAAGAGTCGATTCATAGTTACTATGAGAGGTTGTTGAAGGCGTTCAAGAACTACAGTGGCACGGAAACAATAGAGGCGAAGGACATGCTTCATTTTGTGTTTAGATTTGTGGAAGGGCTGAGACCAGAGATAAGTCAGATGATAAAGTCGCATTTGATTTGTTGGCAGTCGAAGCCTATTGATGAGGTGTTGAATTATGCGAAATACTGTAGCGACGAAATTGAAGTGAAGCAGAAAAAGTTGAAAGAGAAAGTGATGATGATGCAGCTGAAAGCAGCTCAGACAGGTTTGCAAGGTTTGCAAGGGATGCAAGGGTTCCAACAACAGGTACCGCAACCGCAGCCGCAGTTGCAGGGAAATATGGCATTTCAGCCACAGGCGAGAGGCAGAGGCAGAGGAGGTTTTGTGAATAATGGTCCGGATTTGAACACTGTTGTGACTCCGAATGGTGTGCAGGCATTGAAAAAGGTGATGCCGTGTCACGTGTGCGGAATTGTCGGTCATTGGAAACGCGAGTGCCCGATGGTGGTGCAGGAAGGTGTAGGTGTTGGTCAGCAAAACAATGATGTCAATGCATTTCAGACAATGAGGGGACCGAAAATGAGAGGTCCAAACCCAAATTTTCAGACCATAAATCAGCTGCAGGGATTACAGCCCATGCAGCCGCAGCAGATGCAGATGCCCCGTATGCAGATGACGCAAATGCAGCCAATGCAACAGCAGTTACCCATGGTACCTAATCAGCAAATGCAAATACCTTTGGCACCAATGAGTCAGCAGCAAGTGATGGTTCCTCCACAGGTCTCGGGTCAGGTAATGAATACAAATGGCACCGTACAACAGTTCCCATTACACAGTGAGAGTGGAATAAACAATGTATGGGAGAGTGAGAGTTCAGGAGAGGAAGGAGATTGTGTGCTTGCAGCATCCTTGGAAGTTGATCAAAAGGGTCCTTACGTGGAGGGAAGAGTAATGGGTCATCGTGTCTCATTCTTGGTTGACACAGGAGCCACACGTTCAACTGTTAAGAGCATTGAAGTACCAAATTTGCCACTCTCAGGAAGGACAGTTCAAGTGGTGGGAGTAGCAAACAGGCACCTGACAAACCCAATTACAGATCCGGTACCAGTCAGCATTGGTAACTATCAAGGGTTACACAAATTTGTGGTATGTGACTCAAGCCCGATAGCACTGTTAGGGAGAGACCTATTGTGCAAATTGGGTTGTTCGATTATGTGTTCGAACGAGGGAATTAAAATACAGACGAGTAGTGATGGGGAAGAAGAGGACAGTGCAGAGGGGGATGAGATGGAAACCGTTGATGAAGAGTATCCTCTGATTTGTCTCTTCCCGATGATAACTGAAGAAGATATTCCAGCTGAATTACGGGAAACAGTCGGAAAGGAAGTGTGGGATATGACAGGGAAAGAGGTGGGATTGATGAAAGGAGTGGAACCAGTGAAAGTGACTGTAAAGCCCAATGCAACCTTTCCCCAGACCCCACAATACCACATGGCACAAGACACCCTCATGAAAGTTGCCCAACTCATTGACGAATTTGTAAAACAGGGAGTACTGAAAGAAGTATTAAGCAGTCCATGTAATTCACCTATCATGGGACTAATAAAGCCGAGTGGAAAGGTCCGACTAGTGCAGGACTTGAGGAAAATAAATGACATCATAGTTAAATGCTGCCCTGTCGTACCAAATCCAGCTGTGATAATGTTTCAGGTCCCTTGCGATGCCGAGTGGTTCTCAGTCATCGACTTGTCACAAGCATTCCTTTCGGTGCCCCTTCATGAGGACAGCCAATTTCTCTTTTGTTTCAAATTCTTAGACAGAGTGTACAGTTGGTGTCGGATTCCTCAAGGGTTTTCTGAGTCACCGTCAATATTCAATCAGATTCTAAAGAAAGACTTGGAAGCATTAGAATTGCCATTCGAGTCAACCCTAGTACAGTACATCGATGACTTACTGATTGCATCAAAGACAGAAAGTGGCTGCACAGCCGATACCATTGCTCTGTTGAACCATTTGGGAAGGAATGGACACAAGGTGTCTCCTTCCAAATTGCAGTTCTGTCAGAAGAAGGTGAAATACTTGGGTCACCAGATAGAGAAAGGGTCACGGAGAATAATGAAGGAAAGAATAACGAGTGTACTTCAAATGAGTCCACCAAAGACAAGGAGGGAGGTGAGGAAGTTTTTGGGGATGGTGGGCTACTGTCGTCAGTGGATTCCCAACTTCTCAACTCTAGCAAAGCCATTACTGAAGCTGACCCAGAAGGATGCCTTGGATCAAATTGAGCTGAAAGGAGATGAGATGGATGCTTTTATTGAACTGAAAGAATGCATGTGCAGGGCTCCAGCTTTAGGTATGCCTGATTACACAAAGCCTTTCACATTGTTTTGTCATGAACGTGATGCATGTTCTTTGTCTGTCTTGACTCAAGCCCACGGTGGCATAAACAGACCAGTATCGTATTTTTCAGCTACTTTGGATCCGGTCGCAGCAGCACTTCCAGGGTGTTTGCGCGCCGTAGCAGCAGTTGGTATCAGCCTCACTCAGAGTGAAGGAATAGTGATGGGACACCCAGTAACAGTCATGGTCCCTCACTCAGTTGAGATACTTTTGACCCGCTCCCGAACCCAACACATGACTGGAGCAAGACTCACAAGGTATGAAACGATAATTCTGGGCTCACCGAATGTGCAGCTGAAAAGGTGCACTACGCTGAATCCAGCAACCTTGCTTCCCGGTGAAAATGCTGAAATTGAGGACGCTGAAGACGTCGAGCATGACTGCCTTCAGGTGACTGAATTTTGCACAAAACCTCGACCTGACATTAAGGATACTAAGCTTGATGAAAATGACCAAATTGTTTTCGTTGATGGTTCATGTCTAAGAGATGGGATGGGAATTTTGAAAGCAGGATATGCTGTATGTACTGTAACAGGTCTCTTGGAAGCGTCCTGGCTTCAAGGAGTCTATTCTGCACAAGTAGCAGAACTTGTAGCCCTTACAAGAGCATGTCAACTGTCTGCATTGATGAAAGTCCCCATTTATACTGATAGTCAGTACGGGTTCGGAATTGTGCACGACTTTGGACAACTATGGTCACAGAGAGGTTTTCTGACTTCTTCAGGATCGCCAGTGAAAAACGGGGAGAGAATAAGGGAATTGTTACACGCCATTCAAATGCCAGCCGAAGTCGCAGTGGTAAAGTGTAGTGCTCATACAAAAGGACAGGACTATGTTTCTCTGGGAAATGCATATGCAGATCAAGTCGCAAGATTTTGTGCCTTGAACTGTATATTACTCAGGGATGAATGGAATTCAATAAGTGAACCAGAACTCGAACCAGCTGAAGCATTTGCCTTGAAGGTCGTAGATACAATAGATGAACTAAAAGCATTACAGAATAACGTCAGGGAGGATGAAAAAGATTCCTGGATTAAATCACAATGTATAAAGAGACCAGATGAGTTATGGGTTTCAAATGAGGGAAAATTTGTTTTGCCAAATAGTCTCTTATCACAGCTTGCGCGGTTCTATCATGGGCAAACTCACCTAGGGAGAGATGCCATGATAAGATTGTTCAAAACTGATTGGTTTAACCCCAGATTTCGTCAAGCTGCAGAAGCAGTTTGCCATCGATGTGTCATTTGCCAGCAGATGAACCCAGGAAAGGGAACAGTTGTGAACGCGAGCCACATTGGCAGAGCCAGTGGCCCATTTAGTAGAATGCAGATGGACTTCATTGAGATGCCTGTGCATGGAGGTCTGAAGTATGTGTTGGTGATTGTGTGCATTTTTAGTCACTGGATTGAAGCATACCCCACACGTAGAAATGGCAGCCTTACAGTTGCAAAACTATTGTTGAGGGAGTTAATACCACGTTTCGGATTCCCGATCTCTTTAGAATCAGATAGGGGAAGTCACTTCAATAACGAGGTGATAAAGTTACTTTGCGCAGCGCTGAACATTGAGCAAAAACTGCATTGTAGCTATCGCCCTGAAGCCTCAGGACTTGTGGAGCAAATGAATGGTACACTGAAATCAAGAATGGCGAAAATATGTGCATCGACAAATTTGAAATGGCCTGACGCATTGCCCTTGGTGCTAATGTCAATGAGAAACACCCCTGATAGAAAGACTGGATTGTCTCCGCACGAAATTCTTATGGGCAGGGCCAGGGGACAAGGCAGAACAGAACGAAACAGTTCAAGCTTCCACAGAAAAGGTCGCAGGTCCATCAAATGGACACGGTGCAAAGAGGAGACTAAGTATATCACCAATAAAACAAAGGACTAAAGAAAGTTTGAACGACGGAGAAAGGCCAAAAGTGAAAGAGAAAAGAAAGGAAGTGACTGTCGTGGTACCATCCTCAAGTGAAGGAAAAGACTTGGCCAAAGAGGAAAGTACCAGTGAGTCAGAATCGAAAAGAGAGGCAAAATTGAAAAGGAAAAGGATACCAAACAGGAGATATTCCGGTCCAGAATGGGCATATGCAGTCAATGACGATTGGACTGATGAATTTGTATCTCTTAGTCTCGAGAACGAAGAAGAAGAGATACCAATAGAAAAGAAAAGTTTTATGGACTCTGTCGATTGAAAGGGTAATAAATGACATTGCTTGCTATAATCTAACGTGATACAAACAACCAGCTGAGACATTGCTAAACCGGATAAGACACTTGCTGAACTGATAAAAGACTGAGTTATTGCCGAATTGAGACAAATGCTGCTAATCGATAAGTGACTGGCCTCTTGAAGAAGACTGTGTGAACATTGCGCTCGTTCAGCTTTGTAACTGAATTGCCAAATAGTTTTTTATAGGTGCTTCTAGCTCTCTGATTCTATACAGATCATGACGCAAAACAGTAGAAAGAAATATTGTAAATATGTGTGTATAGGCTTGGTAATTGCATGTCTACTAATAATAATGGCAATAGTGCTTGGAATGCATGGAAAGGGTGAGAATGAGAAAATTGATGCTTCTACTTTTGCTCCTGTTACTGTCACTGAACTAACCGCACTGAAAAGACTAGAATTAGATGAGAGACACTTGCATGATAAGAAAGAACTTTCGTATAATGTTTTCTATCGCTTGCTAACAGAATATGTTGAGACTATGGATGCGAAGGATTGTTATGTGTGTACACAGATACCGACATCAGTAAAGGAAGGGGTGACTTATCACCACATGCCTCTTACATACGGGATTACATGTAGTATAGTAATGTCTAGGTTTTATGGTCAGACTAACATACAGTATTTTTACTCAAATTATTATGTTACCTTTGCATATGTTCCTATAATAGCGCAGCTAAGCCAGATTGCTAAAGATTGGGATGCTAAAATAATGAGGGAATTTTTCGAGCCAATGCAACCTTTTGAAACGGATCACGCTCATAGGGAAAACCTTACCTGCTCGCTCTCTGCAGTAGAAATAAGCTTTTTAGATCGCACAGATGATAGAAGGGCACAAATGAATGCGAAATTAGAAAAAGAGCTACATAAGAGGACTTCAATAGATAATTATGATTTTGCCGCAATAAAGACACAAGGGAGAATAGCTTTAGATGCTTGGCATGTAGGGAAATTTTGTATATATCGAGGTGAATCTTATTATGATAACATTTTTGTAGGAGCGAGTGAGTGTAAACATACGTTTATCTTTAAGGCCAAATGGACATTCATGATGAACGGACTTGACCCTGTCATTCCAGGTGTATATTACATTTGTGGGTATAATGCCTATTATCGTCTTCCAAAGGGATGGTGGGGAAGATGTTATTTGGGTATAGTGTTCCCAAAGGTTTATCAACTGGATGACCTATCGATGATTTCAAAGACATCTGGATCCCATCGTATCCAGAAAAGAGAGACCGCAGCTGCTGTGGTAGGAGATATATTTGGAGCCATGATTCCTTCATTGGGAGTTGTGCTGAATTCCATCAAAATAAGAAAGTTGTCTACTATAGTGGATAACATGTTGACAAAGTTTTCAGGTGCTATAATCCTGATAGATGCTGAACTTGCAGCGGAAAGAGCTATGACTCTTCAAAACAGGCTTGCCTTAGACATTCTTTTAGCAAAGGATGGCGGCGTTTGCAAAATGCTTGGTGCACGACACTGTTGCACGTATATTCCAGATAACAGTGTGAAAATTAAAACTATGCTTGCTAATCTAACAAAAGAGAGTGCAGATTTGAAGGAACTGAAAGAACCAGGAGTGTGGGAGAAGGTTGGAAAAGGACTTGCTTCAGTGGGAAACTGGATTGGGGGAATTTGGAATGGAATATTACTAAAAATAATACAGGGAATACTAATAGTACTACTTTGCATATTTGGAATTTGGGGAATAAAAAGGGGAATAATAATGATTATGGAAAGAATTAAAAGAAGGAAGGAAGAGAAAATGATGAAAAGAATGGCAGAAGAATATAAAGCGAAAACGAGGGGAATTAAAAGGAAAAGAGAACTGACAGAATTTTAATGGAATAAAATTTGTGGGCATGATTTGGTGTGATGACAAGTAGTCATCAGAGGAGGGATTGATGAAGCTGAAATGAAGGCTTTACATTTATTAGCGCTTAAACGTAGTGCTGCAATAAGCATGTGTGACTTTAACCGAACTAATAAAGATTGTACGGGGACAAAATGTGCCCTCAGAGTAGTTTGCCAACATTTATAAGCGTGCTTTATATAACGTGATGTATTAGAATTGCACTAATCCTACATAATCATAAACGTGTGCTATAATTTGCTTGTTTGAAATGTTTTAGCTTAGCATTACTTTAATGGAGGCTTCGGCCTAGTTGCCTGGTCTCACGGTTTACATGCTTGTATTTTTCCAATGTGCTAATAAAGGTGTATTTCTGCTTGAAGCTGTACTTTTCCACTGAGATCGTTCACATGCTTATCTTAAGGTTTCGTGCCAGCCCGGCATTTTTCTCTTTGCTCCAAGGTCAATCTGCAGGTGCGGACAATGGAAGCTCTGAAAATGAGTTAATTGGTATAAAATGTTGCAACTTGCGTACCCGTCTCCAAGGATAATGTATGCTTAAGTAAGAGCTTGAGAACTGTTGTTTTTGATTGGACAATTTGAAGCTAACCTATGAACCCTCCAATGGAAGACCCTACTGGATTTGAACTGTTGTCTATTTAAACCAGGTGCACGAGAAGAAGGTAGCCATTACCCGACATTGCACCCATTGCGCCATTTTGCATCTGTTATGGCCCACCTTGCTGCGACGCCATTTTGAGAGACTTTGATGCTTTCTCTAATCGAGAGAAAGAGACTTAAATGATTCTTACCCTAGAGACTTTAACTTTGATTTGTCCCTTTGCATGAAGTAGTAGTTTATCTTGCTGCCGTGAGGCAATTGCCCCGTCCACCCCTGCCCCTTTGCCCCGTCCCATGCTGATCGAGAAACGATACCTGTGAGACGAAGACTTCCTTGAATGCTGATTGAAATTGGTAAATATGAAAGGAAATTGTACAATTGCATTGTGTTTCTTTTTAGGTAACCAACTGCTGATTTTGGATGAGCGCCTTAGTTAGAAGTTTTCCAAATTAATGTTGCTAAATTGTTTTTGCATGAAGTCCCACATGCCGATGCTAATTTGAGGTTAGATGAGGATTCCTTTTGTTGCACGATGCAATTTGAGACCTTGTTATGCTGACTAAATGTATGCAATTAGCTCATTACAGATTATAGTTCTAGTGATTTGCATTGCTATTATCGAATGCCTTGTTATTCAAATGCTGCATAGATTGCACCTGTTTCGCCGTTATGGACAACTATTAATGTTCATTTATGTTTATCATTTGGTGTTGAGACACATCTATATTGTGCTAGCTTTGTTAATATAGGGAAATAAATTCACTAACTTTGAATAAACTGGTGTGGTTATTCCTGACTGAAAGGTCAGGGTTCGCCGAAATGTATTCTGGATTAATTGTCAAGTGTTATGTTGATCAGGGCATTGCTTACGTTCGTTATTGATTATTGGTTTGATTAAATTGACTGATTAAGGGTGGAGAGGGTCCCACTTAGCCAAAAGATTCATCGGCCTAAAGAGCGTCCAAAGTACAGGTAAATTATTAGGTTGGAACGCTCTATCAGTGTCTTGCATGTCTATCCGTTGGTGCACTTACATTCATACCTGTACTGCGTTATGCAGTTTGAACAGTAGGATTTCCTTTGAACCCCATTCTACCATCATTGTGTTTCGACAAAACACTCTCTAAATCTTCCATTTAATTTCTCAAATATTAATTGAGGCAATAGTCTTTCATAAAAACCCTTGGGCAAGTGCAGACCCTTGAAAGATGGACTTAAAAGCTAGTTCAGTGCCTGAACATCTTATTAAGTGTTTTTCACAGCACTATTTTCCAATGGACTTCGTAACAGTTTCTTGATGGAGAAGCCTCAAGCCTCGTGTGAAAATGCCTACAAATTCTATTTAATTTTGATTGATGTTAGTGCTTGTTGTGCTCCTGTGGGAGCCAAACCAAGTATTTCACTGTACCCCAATATTTTTATCACTCCAAAACTGACCTCTGGTGGCTCAGTTCCTGCACCCTTGACCTCGTGATGTCACCACCCTCCTCGACATCAAGCCCAACAAATTAGCAGAGTAAACCAATAATGATTAGGACCGCTCCATAACTAAGTTCTAGCTCAATAAGAGTTAAAGGGTTTTATAACAAAATCTCAAAATAGGCAATAGGCGAAATGCAGTAAATGCCATGAAGGCTCAGATACAACGCACGTAGAAATAAAAAATGAATCTAGGTCACAATAAGCAGCATAAATCATAAGGGCAATGGACAGAGACCCTGGCTAATGGATGTTCAGGAAAATCTCTAATGATCTGTCATTTTCATTAGGAATATAGACATCATCTCTAGAAGCAAGGGATAAGTCTCTGGATAAATGGACATCATTTTCAGTGGAATAGAAAACATCTCTCTGAGATTAAAAGGACAGAGTCTCTGGTAGAAAAGGGAAGTCGTCTGGCTTACTCCCAAAACCAAGGGGTTTTTATACATATTTTATGACCACAAGATGAGCAAAAACTTCAAATTCAGCATGGCATAACTAACAATAACATTGCGAAAATCAAAAATTGTATATCATCAAAAACAAACATATCATACTAACCCATTTCTAAGAAAAATAAATTTCCCCATCAGTCCGGCAGCAACAGCATGATCTAGAGATGTACAACACAATATGAAATAGTCTTCAAATAAAGGCTGATACACTAGGTTATGCTAGCTGGTCCACATCGGAACTGCAAGGAGACGTGTCCTTAAATCTGTTACATCCAGTACATGAAGAAAGGTTCCATTCACAATGCATGCTGTCTAAGGAAAGTAACCAATTGCGCCACAGTGTCCTGTGCTCTGCAAAGACTACGGGGAGAGATGTTACCTTTACCCTGAGGGTGTTCCACTGAACTTAACTTGCAAGTGACCAATTGCCACTAGTGCATTTCACCATTGACCGCAACGCTAAAGTTTCTGCAAGAGTGAAATGCACTGATTTATTCTTCCTTTGAAAATCCTTAACTCCATATACACTCATCCTATTGTCTTCATTTTTGGTGTCTAAATTTATATAAAAATCTGCTTCATTTTAATAAATTGGTGTTGGATTTTGTTTGAGTCGTGTCAATGACTTATTGTACATGTTGATACTCTGAAATGCTTAACACATATTTCTCTAGTAAAGCCTGACTGCTCCGTGCAACACTACCAGGACTCAGCTAGGATTTTATTAGTGTGAATCCAAAGGACCTATTGGAAGTAAAGTGAAGGTATTGCATAGTGATGCCTCACCAGTCTCTTTGCATAATACCCCTCTTTCCTACAACATTAAAGGTATCTTCTAATGGAAATTTAAAAACTTCCTCATGTGCCCCTGTTGCAGGGTCATCCATTATCTTTTTGCCTCCTTCCTCCTATTATTTCTGACCTGTTTTTGTTGGCTTTAGAACTCTGAGCACTGCTAAGCAGTGCTAAAGTGCATATTCTCTCTGTGTAAATTGTATTGTTGATTGGTTTCTCCATGATTGGCATATTTGATTTACTAGTAAGGGCCTGTAAATCAAATGCTACTAGTGGGCCTGCAGCACTGGTTGTGCCACTCACATTAGTAGCCCTGTAATAAGGTCTTAGACCTGCCACTGCAGAGTCTGTGTGTGAAGTTTTAAACTGTAAATTCCACTTGGCAAGTGTACCCACTTGCCAGGCCTAAACCTTCCCTTTTCTTACATGTAGGGCACCCCTAAGGTAGGCCCTAGTTAGCCCCAAGGGCAGGGTGCAGTGTATGTTTAAGGTAGGACATATACAAATGTGTTTCATATGTCCTGACAGTGAAATACTGCTAAATTCGGGTTTCACTGTTGCAAGCCCTATCCCTCTCACAGGTTAACATGGGGGCTACCTTTAAAAATGAGTAAGCGTAGATTCCCTTTGGGAGCGTGGAGTTTGGGGTCTCTGAGCTCACAATTTAAAAATACACCTTTTAGTAAAGTTGATTTTAAGATTGTGTGTTTGAAAATGCCGCTTTTAGAAAGTGAGCATTTTCTTGCTTAAACCATTTCTGTGACTCTGCCTGTTTGTGGATTCCCTGTCTGGGTTAGTTTGACAGTAGGGCTGGTTGCACCTCTCACTAGACAGTGACACAAAGGGAGCTGGGGTGTAGCCTGCAAATCCTGATGAGCCATCTGTGCTAGGAGGGAGGGGAGGAGAGGTCACTCACACCTGAAAGGGCTATGCCTGCCCTCACACAATGCAGTTTCCAACCCCTTGGTGAGTGTCTGGGGCCTGGCCTGGGCAAGGCAGGATTTCACAAACAAGAGAGACTTTTCTTTGAAGTAAGACTACTTCAAAGGGCAAAATGGGTATAAGAAGGGCACCCAAAACCACAGACTTTGGAACACTTCTGGAAACCAAGAGGAACCTCTGCCTGGAGAAGAGCTGAAGAGCGAGCTGAGGAAGAACTGCTCTGCCTGTGACTGTGCTTTGTGGAGCTATCCTGCAGTTGCTGCTTCTGCCTCTGCTAGAGGACAAAGACTGGACTTTGTGTTGCTTTCTTGTGAAGAACTCTCCAAGGGCTTGATTTAGAGCTTGTTGTTTGAAGTCTCAGGGACAGCAAAGACTTCTCTCTGCCAGCACCTGGAGCCTCTGCTGACACTCCTACTCTGCGAAGTGGTGCCCATCCAGTTCCTGGGACCCTGAAAGGAGAAGCTGGCAGGCCAAGAGTGAGAAATCCACGCACCGACTGGCGTGCAGGGAAAAGATCGACGCAATTCCGATCTGCGGCTGAAAAATCGACACGCCACAGGCTTCGCGGCTGAAAATCAATGCTCGCCTGTTACATGACAGGAAGATTGACGCCTGCGGCTGGAGAAATGACGTGCAGCATTGCTGATGGAGGCTGATGAGATCGCAACCCACGCTTTGTGGTTTTCGGATCATCGTGCAGCAGGATTTCCGACGCAAGCACCGCTGAGCGTGTAAAAACGACACAAGGCCTGCCCGGACCTGAGAGTGCTGTTCGAATCGACGCATCGCTCTTCTGCTGTGAGAAGAAACGACACACGCCGACTCGACTGAAGGAGAAACGACGCGCGGTCTCACTTGTGAGTGGCATTGACGCATCACAAGCTACTTTTGACGCACATTCGCCCGTGCAGGGTTATTTTTGATGCGCCCAGGTACATTTCCACGCTAACATCGTTAGCGTTGTTTTTAAAATCACATGAAGACTCTTTTTGGTTTTTAATTGATGACTTGTGTATTGTGAATGTTTGTCGTTTTGGTCTTGTTTTGTTTAGCTAAATATTTTCTATTTTGCTAACCCTGTGTTGTGCCATTTTGTAGTGGTAACATTAAATTACTGTGGGGGTCATTCCGACCCTGGCGGTCCATGACCGCCAGGGCGGAGGGCAGCGGAAGCAC